>NC_056522.1:268856449-269021756 GCF_019175285.1 Sceloporus undulatus
CTACAAATCATATTTTTGTTTGTATGGAGCTTTGATGTGGTGGTTAGGACTCTAAAAGATAAGAGTTTGAATTCCTGCTCAGCCTTGGAAACTCACTGGTGACCATGGGTAAGTCACACACTCTCGGGCTCAGAGGAAGGCAAAGGCAAACTTCCATAATAATAATAATAATAATAATATAATAATAATAATAATAATAATAATAATAATAATAATAATAATAATAATTTATTTATATCCTGCCTCTCTACAAAATGCAATCGGGGCAGCTTACAAGGTTAAAATATATAGTCCGAAGCCTCCATCCACCCCTTAAAATACAATTAAACAATGTGGAATTTAAAACATAAAACATACTTAAAAGAAAACACTAGAATAGGTTGCCATCAGTCAAGATCAACCTGAAGGCTCACAACAGTGAAGATGAAGACATAACATTATATTTGCCTGTTTTTACAAATATGTTATAAATACATTCTCATATACTTTATATAGCATTGAAATACTCTAAAGGTACCAGATCGTGTCTGACCTTGGAAATTAAGCATGGTCAGCCCTGATTAGTACTTGGATGGGAGACTGCCAACAAATGCCAGCTGCTATATTGGCTATATTTCAGACCAACCCACCTCCACGTATCCCTTGCCTAACAAAACCCTATGTAATTCATGAGGTTCCCATAAGTCAACAGGCAACTTGAAGGCACATAGACAAGATGAACATTAAAAAAAAAAAAAAAGAACATGTTTCTTTTTCTGGAATATTCTAACTACACAGTTCTGCAGATCCATTCCTGGATATGATAGATCTACTCTTGGTTTTATGACTGCTGCTTCTGCACTACTATAGGCTGTAGAGTAGATCACCCAAAGCCAATCCTTCACAGACACAGGGGTCAGCAATGGGAGAGATCCCACACAGTAGGAAGAGCAACTAGATCAAGAGTGAATTCATCATCCCAGCAGCAACAGGTCCATCAGATGCCCCTTCTGTTTAGCAACATGAGCCAATTGTATCACCACATCTGATTACAGTTAGCCTTCTGTATCCACAGATTCAGCATTCAACATCCATGGCTTGGGTGTGAGTGTGTGTGTACCAAAAAGTAAACATTGAGGTTGCTGTTTTATATAAGGGATACCATTTTACTATGCCTTTGTATTTAATGAGACTTAAGAATCCACAGATTTTGATATCCACAGGGGGCCTGGAACCAAACCCCAGTATACCAAGGGCCTACTTTATGCTGTACTGTTTTAAAACAATGTTTTATTTTTATTTTAGGGCATTTGAAGGGATTCCCATGGAAGTTCCATTCAGTTTGGTTCGCTGGGAATAGCACACTCAACTTTGGTAGACAGAATCTGTGAAATGGGTTCATTTTGGTTGCTCCCTAGAAGTGATCTGAAATGGATGCCTCAACCCATTTGGAGACTGTGTAATCTTGCACATTTTCATTTATGGGTTTATTCCATTCCACATTAACATCACTCTACATTTTTTAAAAAAGCATTTTAAAAATATTGGCTGGTATCCTGTTCAATATTTACAAGATCGTGAGCTGTCTTTACAATCTTGTAACTTTGGCAACACACATTTATGGTCATCAATGATCAAATATAACCCAAATATTATCTGTTAAGTCAGGAAATTCCCCATCCAAAGGCTTCTGAGGTGCTGCACATTGAGGCACTGGAAAATGACAACTGGGGTGCTGTCCTGGTCATGGGGTGCATTGAAATAGGCAGCAGCTGCAGGATCCCAATGGGTCTCTTCAGCAGTCTTTCTCAATACAGTATACCCCATGATCTTGTCATTTCCCAATATCCTGAACTGTAACAACTTGGAAATCTTTGGTTGGAGTGATGCCTGGCTTAAAAGGTAGGGGTTTGGAGGGGGCAGGGAGTATAGCATTGCCAGAAGTAGCTACAACAATGGAGCTCTGTTGTTGTAGCTATGTCCATTGATGTAGGATCTTGGCCTATATTTAAATACATATTTTGAACATACATTATTACAAAATACACATTTCTTAACCTGTTCTTCTCAAACTACATGTTCCTAAATGTATCATGTTCTAAAACACATCATTTTGTAGTTACTGTTTAAAACTGAGGAGTGCTGCAGAAAATACGGAGAAGTGTAATGTTCTTATGAATTGTGCAAATCTGCACATTAGTCAAGAGGTGGGGATTGTGCCTATCTATGTCCAAACTGGCAAATGACCAAATTCCTCAACTAGTGGCCAATCTGGCTGGGAGATCTGAAGTCCAAAGTTTGTGGTTATGTTTGTGGTTGGTATTTGCAAGTTCTGTTAATCACATAGATCATTTTCAACTTTGCTACTTAAGATCCTTCGAGGTGGAGATACTGCAGAAGAATTATTGGTTGTGGATTCTCCTGTATACAAAACATGTGCTCTACCACTGCATTAGAGCAGTTCTTTTCTATGAATTAATGTAAGGAATATTGTGGTGATGTAAAAACCACCTATTTTGAGGTGGTCCATATTGTTTTATGGATTGTACCCCCAGTGAAGAGTTTAGCTCAAAATATACACAACACTTATCATTTGATTAAACTCTTTTCAGAATGCTTGTGGCTTCACTGTTTGGAGATTTTCCTTGTCTCTTCTTTTTCAGTTTTGCTCCTCTGTAAATTTCAAACACTGTTCATAATAGAGCCCTATCTCTCCAGGAACTAAAAGTGCCCACCTTTTAGGAAACGGGAAACGTCTTCCAGTTGAGGGATGTTGCTTTCACTATAACCACAGTATCTCTCCAGTAAGTGGAAAGCATCCAAGTGTTCTTTGCAGGCATGAGTGGGATAGAGGCTCTTCAGTGTGCTGTACACCTCCTTCCTTCAGAACAATAGAGGAATGTCAGGTCTCTCCATCTCCAACCCACTTAACATACTTGAGACAGGTGCCTTGGTCTTAAATCCAGCACCACACTAGAAGCTGATCATTACCACAATGAGACTTTCTTCTCCACCTAATGTCCCATTAGACCTCTGCACTTCCTGGATAGCTGTCCTCAAAGGCTTCCCAGTCCTCCAATACATATTGTGAGGGTGCAGAGGGGCTAAATGGGGAGAGGAAACTGCCCCATTCCCATTTTTTGCCGACCTAAGCCAGTTTTCTGGTGTCCTTTTTGATTTTATCATTAGGCTGGCTGGAACAATAGGATTCAAAAAGTCCCAACTTGAATTCACTAATAACAGTTAGTAAGATCCAGAATGAATGGGAACAATTCCATGCACTGAGAGACTCGTGGGAAATTTTGAGGTGGAGATGTAGCAGAGAATCTCCCAGAATATTTGATTTGCATTTTGTCCAGAGGGAATTAGGAAAGGTATAGTCATACTCACCAGGTTATGATCTCCTCTGCTGTGTATTCCACGCGAGGAATTGGGTCACCACTAGTGGAAAAGTATAGGGTTAGTTTTTTTAAAAAAACAAAGATAGTTTGTTCAAAAGCATAATGTTGCTAATGTTGGGAGACAAATATATTCACAGTAAAATGAAAGCCAAAAAAATTTCTACCCCTACCAATAAAATTCATTTTGTAAATCTATCCCATACAGAGGCCAAAGATATTGTAAATATCACAGAAACTGTTGTCTTCAACAATTCACTTGGTTCCTTCTCTGTATTGACAAAATGGATATAATAGCTCTGTGAAACTGGTAACTATGCAGCACTGAAAACATGACAGAAAAGTGAGAAAGAGATGAAACCAACGGAAGTACAAGGGCAATGAACAGAACAAAGAGGAAAGTACGTGGCTGTTTTAACCAGTAATGCTATGCAATGCAACAAATCTTACTGCTTATAATGGAAGGCAATTTCAGCTATCATTTTCCTTCGTTGCCGATATACTGGGTCAGAGAATCCCTTGGAGGAAAGAACACAGCAAGAATATTACTTCATAGTTTGGCACTAAATAATACTAATAATAATCTCAATGGATTAAATTTCTTACATAATAATAATAATATTTTTATTTCTATTTCCCACCTCTCCCTGCGGATTGAGGCGGGATCACAGCAGTATCAACAATACAAATTGCAGAGTGCACAATGGAATGTACATGGGATAGTAGTAAATTTTCAACTGCTAGTGCTTGTTTGTTCCAAAGGAAAGGACAAAAATGAAGATAGCTGTGTTGAACCATGTCCCATTCTGTACTCTGTTTATTTGGATCAGTTCACCATCACAGAATAGTGGGCTGACCAAGGCAGGGCAATGACTAGTGCATTAGTAAATAATAAAATAATAATAAAATTTTATTTGTGTTTTCCTGCCTCTCCCGATGGATCAAAGTGGGGTTATAGGCTACTAAAATCAGAATACATACAACAATCTTATAAAATACGAAGAATAAATATAACATCAATAGCTTATCAAACCATCAGACATCCAGGGGCAAGGGCAGAATAATGTTGTCCGACAGGCAGATTGGTTATCACTCCTCGGGGGGGGGGGAAGCTTGGTGAAAGAGCATGGTTTTAGTCTCTTTTTTAAATGTTTCCAAGGGGGTTGTGAGACAGAGCTCGTCAGGAAGACTGTTCCACAACCTCAGGGCCATTATTGTAAAGGCCTTTTGAGATGAGGAAACATATTTGGAAGATGGTGTTTCCAATAAATTCTTACCAGATGTTCTAAGTGTGTGGGGCAGATCATATGGGGAGATGTGGTCCCTCAAGTAACTCAGGCCCAAGCCATGTAGGGCTTTATAGGTGATAACCAACACTTAGTATTGTGCCCAGAAGCAAATGGGCAGCCAGTGAAGATCTTTCAACTTAGGTGTTAAATGGTCAAACCTAGATGCACCAGTGACCAATCTGGCTGCCATATTTTGTACTAACTGAAGCTTCCGGACTTGGTACAAGGGTAGCCCATTACAGAAATCTAGATGAGAGGTTACCAGAGCATGTACCACTGTTTCAAGGTCCCTTTGGCCCAGGTAGGGTCACAGTTGGTGTATTAACCGAATTTGATAGCAAGCACTTCTGGCCATCGCATCTACTTGAGATGTCAACTGCAGGGATGAGTCCAGAAGTACTCCTAAACTGCAAACTTCATCCTTTAGGGGAAGTGTGACCCCGTCCAGAACAGGTTGATAAATTTACTTCCTTGGACCTATCACAAGTACTTCCGTTTTCTCTGGATTCAGTCTGAGTTTGTTTTCCCTCATCCAGCCCATTTCCGACTTCAGACAGGCATTCAGGGGAGAGATGCCATCCTTAGTCACCGCATCAGTCAGAGACACAGAGAAGCATATTTGGGTGTCATCAGCATACTGATAACACCACGCCCCGTGTCTCCGGATGATCTCTCCCAGCAGTTTCATGTAAATGTTAAACGAAGTGGGGGACAAAATAGCTCCCTGAGGGACACCAGATGTCAGCTCCCTCTTGGAGGAGCAAATGTCCCCCAACTGCACCATCTGGAATCTGCCCGAGAGATAGGATTGGAACCACTGAAGTGCAATGCCCCCGATACCTAATTCCTTCAGGTGTTCCAGAAGGATACCGTGGTCAATGGTATCGAAAGCTGCTGAGATGTCCAAGAGTACCAACAAGGTCACACTTCCCCGGTTGATGCCCAGACGGAGATCATCGACTAAGGTGACCATGGCAAACTCATCTCCGTATCCCACTCTGAAGCCGATTTGAAATGAGTCCAGATAATTGGTTTCATCCAAAACTGCTTGAAGTTGGAAGGCAACCACTCTCTCGATCACCTTGCCCAAGATTGGCAACAGGGATTCCAGGAAATTAGAATTTCCTGGAATCATGTGGATGTGTATCCTCTTTAACCATTAAATTCACTAAGGAGTTTAGCACATGGAGGCAAATCCTGTGCAGATATAGGATTTTAAAATCTGCTAAACACTCACAAATGTGGGTTGATTTTCAGTCACAGTGGCAGAAAGAGAAATAACATGAAAATAACCCAAACAGAAAGCCAACAAAACCCACTCCTTTCTACTTTCAGAATTTCCCAAAAGTAATAAGGAGAGGGTTTTGTCGGCTTTCTGTTCTGGTTATTTTCACATTATTTCTTTTTCATGCAAATGTTGTCTGAAAAACAACCTGCATTTGCTGCTTTTTTCTACTTTCTGTTTGGGTTAACCCTAAACATCATGTGAAAAACAACCCATAAAAGCAGGTTGTTTTCACTTTAAATCTAGTTTCTGCACGGGATTTGTCCCGTGTGATAAACTCCTAAAACTAGTCTAGTCTGTTTCATAGAATTAGTATGCGTGTTGGACCAAGTTTTAATTCCCCTCTCAAGCATAAAAACCCACTGGATGACCTTGGATATGTTACACTCTCTCAGCAATGGCAAACATTGAATAAAACTTGTCAAGAAACTCTATGGTAGGGTCGCCTTAGGGTTGCCATAAGTCAAAAATGACTTGGAGGCACACAACAACAACTACAACAAATACAGGGTCTTAGGGGGAGGAAACCCACTGCCACCTTGTATTTAATAAAAGACAATTGGGATAAACATGTGAGGAACATTAGAGTACCATGCAGTGTGAAGCCTGGCTTTTAGCAATGCCAGTGTGGTTCATTTTGAACAGATTGTAATGCAATTATATTACCTTCTAGTATGCATAGCATGTCTGGTGCTAGTAGTTTTGAGGTTCAGCACATTTAGCAAGCCTTTTGTAATGTTCATAGGTCTCAATTTTACATTCATAATCAAGCCATCACAAAATAATTTGCATTACAACAAGGATTGCTTACAACAGGGGTGAACAAATTGCAGCTCATGGGACACACATGGCATCTGGATCACAGTTTTATGACTCCTGAAGCCCTTGCTCAGTCTCCCAACGCCTCCAAAAACTCACTGGTATTTTCAGACAATTTTTGTGTGAAATGTGTGAAACTACATAAAAATATCCCCTCCTCATGCTCACAAGCACCCCAGAACCTTATAGTACCCCCCAATATTTTTGTTTAGCCTGCATAGCCTCTCAAAATGAAGACAGGGCATGGCATAACATCACTTCCGTTCATCATTTTCTGAGGGATTGCAGAGGAAAACAGGTATTTTCGCTTGCTGTCAGGGTATGTGGCCCCGGGGGGCTCAGAGATAATTGGCCCTGGCCTCCCAACAGTTGCCCACCTCTGGCTCACAACAAAATATTGCTACTGGGAAAAACATGTCTCTCCTTTTATAAGAGCTGCTGGAGCAAATAGGGCACCCCAAAGTTGGTGACAAAAAATATCCTTCAAGCCCCAGCTCCATTACAATACTGGTTCATTCAAAACAACAGCACATCCAGGCTTTCTTGTATAACTAAAAGTGACTCAGATCGAAACAGAAAGAATTTTTAGGGGAAGAGGATTTGTGAAACTCACCGGATGATCCAGATCCAAATCAGGATCAAATTTGGTGACCAAATGGTGACATCTGTCTAGTTCAGAGATTTTTCTTGGAAACCAGTGAACTAAAATTCAAAGAAAAAAGAGTTAGTGGAGTGAGAATTAAAAAGGACTTTGTCGGCACAGAAATCATATTCTCACGTCAACCTAGATAAAATAAGTGTTTATGTAATCAAGAAGCAGGGATAATAGGCACACTTGCCCATCTGCTTCTTTAGCAACCTGTATAATTTTTCCAATGGTATGATACATGAAATCTAGATTCACCTGCGTTAGTGCTTTTGGGAATGTAGACCTTACTACTACACATTACACACCTGTTCACACGCAAGTCTGCCATCCTGCACTGTAATGAAGACAAATAATAAAAATATTTGGACAAAAGTTTCATAACACTATTGAAAATGTATTATGGTGTTAGCATCAAGTATATGAAAGAGGAGTTAATCTAGGATGTAGGAACACTCTTTGCCATTGTACAGTGGGATGATTGCATTCTGTGTTGAGAAACCAAATCAAACAGAAGCTAATCTGGGCTTTCATCATCTGTCCACCATGAAGCAAATTAAAGGAGAGGAGGGTTAAACTCTAGTCAAGCAGTGCTGATTAGCATCCAGTTGAACTTCAAGAACCAAGGCTTCTTTTCTTCCCATTGTCTTGAATTGGCCAGCAATAAGTGTTAGATCATTTGGCAAACCTTCATTTCCCAGGTGTCTCAAATTACTCATCAAGGTAGCCCACCTATCTCATTGGGTACAGGCACTATACATCAAAATTATAACAAGAAAGCTAAACTGCAACCACCCAAGGTATCAAAATAATGCAAAATAGATAGACAAGGATCCCTCCAGGTAGGATACACTCAGGAGAAAAAAATATCATTCTCTCAGCTCCCTGAGCAGGTAATGGATTGGCGAGGACCATGCAAGAAGTAGAAGAGTGACATTTTCCATTAATTCTAAGAACTTCTGGCAGTTTGCTCTCCACAGATAAATGGCATAGGTCTGTTTTCAAAGAACAGCCTATTAAGAGAGACATAGCAATCGTCTCTTGAATGTTAACTTTCATCAAGACCAGGATCCTGTAGTGGCAATTGCTCATGCAATGGTCCATAACATAAGTAGTCTGACACACTCCATCTTTGCAGAGGGGTAGCTCCAAGCTGCCTCTTCCATGAATGCCTAGCTCTGTATCCATGTTTGTAGCCAAGACACATTGTGATTCTAGGAGCACAGAAAATGTTCTATATTGAACCAGACTGTTGGTCTTTTGAGGCCAATATTGTCCACTCTGACTAGCAGCCATGGTACTCCAGGGTTCTGTCAGGATTCTTTCTTAGGCCTACCATGAGATCCCTGGTGGCATTTCATCCAGGTACTAACCAGGCCAGAACCTACTTAGCTTCAGAAATCAGACAAAAGAAATGAGACAAGACTGAATATGTTGGGGAGCAGTAGCTTAACATAGCTTCAAAAACTTCCCCCCACCATGTCAACTTTTTACCATTAGGCACTTTTCTCCATTTTCTGTTCCCAAACTTATAAGACCCATTGCATCGACCCCCATGAAAGTGACCCCTTTTGGGGAGAAGGCCCTTCATCTCCATAGGTCTCAAACTGACCAGGAGCATCTAATGACCAACTGTGTACCCTCAATAGTATGACTGGCCATTTGAGGTGAAAAAGCGGTAGTGGATCATGACATACACCTCCCAAAAAGGAAGAACTAGGAGGTGATGTAGGAGATGAAGAAAGGGCAAAGATAAAGGAAGGAAAGAGGAGAAAGAAGAAAAGGTAATAGAGTAGCAAAGAAGGTGGAAACAAAGACACTATTTAACCACAGCATGATGAACGTCAACAGTGATGCTCTGCCATTTGTGAACTTTTCTTTTTGGTGGTGAAATATTGCTTTGGAGGCTATATGCACATGGGGTGGAACATATGCCTTGTCAGATTTTTAAACACTGGTAGTAGGAAGGGGAGAGAGAGCAGTTGAACTGCTCTATAGTAAGTCTCTCGCTACATCCTCTCATAGGTATGGTGGATTTCTATCTCTTGCCATTTGTTTGTATCAATATCTTTGGACAAGTTATACAAAAGGATCAGAAAAGATTGCCTTAAAAAGCATATATCCCATCTTCCTTGTATAGCTAAAACAATAAAGGCCATTCAAGATATTTCATGGAATTTCAAGAAGTTCACACTTATATGTCCATGTATTAATTCCTCAGTCAGCATGAGGGATTCTGGGATGCTGACCAGAAGATTCTGGGAGTTATAGTCCAGAAAGTAACTTTGAAAAGCTTTAGTGTATGCACATGTACATGCATACAATCCTACATGTAAATTGCATGGTGCTGTGTTAATCAGACTCTAATGATGGGTATTCTCATAGCATCGTAGAGCTGGAAGGGACTTTGTAAATAAGTTAGTGTAGATCTTAAAGTGTAGGATGCAGCTATGGTGTCTCTTACAAAGGCCTGTTACAGACAGCCAAAATAAAGCTGCTTCGAGTCACTTTGGAGTTATGGTATTTCAATGATACATGCGTCCTAAGAGTCCAAAGGCCGCACCAAAGCCACGCTCCACTCCTAAGGACTGGAATGCAGCTTTGGTGAAGCTTCCAGACTCTTAGGACTCATGCATCATTGAAATACCATACCTCCAAAGTGACTCGAAGCAGCTTTATTTTGGCTGTCTGTAACAGGCCAAAGTGACATTCTGCATGTGTATCACTCCTTAAAATTTATGCTCCAGTATGAGTCTATAAAAAGCAAAGGCCAGAAACAATGTCTGCAATACACTGAAGAAGAATTTGTCTCTGAAAACATCCCACAATTACTTTAATATCATGAACACCAAGATCCTTACACTTGTCTTCTTTTGTACTCCTCACATCTTCAGAGACCCGTTTAAGAGAGCTGATGAGGGTGCTCAGGTCAGAGCTGTGGAGTTCACATCGCACAAAGTATTCCAGGTCAGTTATCCCCTCCCGCAGTTTCTTGCTGGGCCTTGTTTCTAAATGATGAATTTTGGCCTCAAATGTCTTCAAAAACAGACATACAGACACAGAGAGAAGCAATCACTGCATTAAAAAAAACCACAGTGAGAAAACACCCCTTACCATTGAGCCATTGTAGTTCCACACCATGTTTAGTGGAGAGCAGAGAGTAGGATCAGAGAAATGTCATTTCATACCCATCTATAGGGACACAACCAGACACTTCTCTGACCCCTATCACCACTTTCCATCAATCACTATGGCTATAGTGTGGGTTTGCATGCAGACCTACTATGCTATGCTGTGCCATACAGGAATCTAGCCTTTGAGAACTTTGGATAATTTTCTTCAAGAACCATGACTATTATTATTCCATTAATAAAAATTAATACTGAAAATCCTACAAAGCATTTTAATCAGTAAATAGAGCTATTTAAAGAATAAATTAATTGATGTCTGGTTAAATCAAAGAAACCAGTTAAATTTCCCATACAGTATTTGCACAGCAGCAGTACTTTGCTCTGGCCAAGCTGCTGAACATGCAGTTTCAAAGGGATTAGCAGATGTAGGTTGGTACTACCAGTTCTTCCTCTTATCTTCATTCTTGAACTCCTAGGCACCATTTCTATGCAAAGGAGGACTAGGAAGGGTTGTGTAAGCAGGACACAGCAAACCAGGTGAGAACTCAGGGTAAAACACCCATGTAGACAAGACCACCATTGCAATTGAACTCCCCATCATAACAGTTTTTCCTCTTGTCAAACCTCAGCTGCAGATAATATAGGGGTGATAGTGATGGTAACATGATGTGATCAAGGTGGTGCAGGACAAAAGGTTTAAGCATACATAAACACATATGGGGGGGGTGATTTTCCTCTCCACACTCACAGATTGTACCTGGGCAGAAAGTAGATGAGGATCAAGTGGAAGATCTTTGGATGATTTGCAGATTATTGGCAGACAATTTCTGCCTTTAATTGCCTAATATTAGCAATAACTCCCATCACCATTTAAAAAATAGATTATTGAAAAGAATACTTGGGCGTGTGGAGAGGACCAGGAATGATTTATTAACTTGGTTCTGATCACAATTTTTAACACTCCTTCTTTCACAGATGTCTGCCCTTCTGAGAACCTAGCAGAATTCTTTCATGCTTATGTATGTCTTTTGCACTCTGCTCCATTTGATGGATCCTGGGCCCACCACTGCCATGTTGAGTTGGATATTCTAATCCAAAAGGTAACTTTCCCAAACTCATCATTTCATTTTTGCCTGTTTTCCTTTTCATTAAAGGTTGGTTAGCTCCAATGAAAAATTCTTGATCGAATTCCAGATCTTTCCCTTCTCTGCTAAAAATGAGTGCTGTTTCTATTTCTGAAAGAGTTAATCTAGCTTCTCCTTAGTGATTCAGTAAGGGGGAAGGTTGCAATAGATGGACCAAAAAAGGACAGAAGGCAATGTCATGAACAAATTCAATTTAGCACCCTCTTTTTCTAATGCATCCCTAGAACGTTGGCCCTCCACGACAATCAATACCTTAGCATTAATCTGACAGATCTGATTGCATTACCTTTGCTTGAGTGTATGTAATGTAAAACAGGAGAGTGAAACCAGCCTCCCCACAGCCCATTTCATCGTGAGGCAAATGTCATTACATCCGTCTGTTTTCATATCTTGTACCTGCAGTGCCGGAGGGATCAGGGAAATGAATCTTTCGTGGTGGATGCCTGGCATGCATTGGTGTTTGTTTTCCTTAAGCGCTCTTCAGAATAAACCAAGATTGCTTTTCAGCTCATGTAAATCTCCCCCTGAAGGTTCTGAATGCCATTTGGAGAAGTCAGTGTCCTTTGTTCTCACAGCTCCACTAATATATCTCTTGTGTAGAGGGTTATTATTCATATTATTAAATTGACTGTAAAGTAAACCAGCCCCCCACCTCCACCCCATATACTGAATGTAGAGGCACAGTGATGGTGAACATTAGGGATTCTTTGATAACAAATCACCTTTGATTCTTGCTTCCTGTATCTTGTGTGTATGCTTTTTAAGCCTTTCATGATGAGTGTAGAAGCAGCAATTGCCCTCTCACTGCCTATCTGTTAAATTAGATGAGTTGTAAAGATATTTCTGATCCAGTGTTGTTGTTGTTGTTGTTGTTGTTGTTGTTGTTGTTGTTATTATTATTATTATTTAAGGTACTAAAGTTGTGAGACTTCGTGAGATGTCCAAGTTTCAATTCTGCTTGCTAGTGTTGTCTGCTGACTTCTCATTACTATATCATTATACTTTTTGTACTTTTATGCTTGGGACAGCCTGTAAAACAAAATGACTAAGTAGTAATTTTGTCCCTGTCATTATTGTTTTTAACCATCTCTTCCCAGATTGGTTGAAGCTTGTTCAACTGCTGCCAATCAACCAACCAAGGAATCAATCAATCAGTCACTTTATTTATATTCTGCCTTTTTCCAAAGAATGGGGCAAACTTTAAAGTGACGCAAGTAAAGCCACAGTTAGCTAAAACCATGCAAAATGTTACAACTAAAATAATCAATCAGTTTATTTATATTCTGAAGTAACATATTTATTTATCTATAGTTTCACAACTGATGTCACACCTGATCATGGTACATTTATAGCAGTTAGATACCACTTTAACCATCATATCTGCATCCTATGGAATCCTGGAATTTGTAGTTTCATTAGATATTTAAAATTCTTTTCCAGAGAGCTTTAGTGCCTCAGCAAACTACACATCCAAGAATTCCATAGAATAGAGCCATGGCATTTAAAGTAGCATGAAACTGCTATAATTGTGCAATATTAAATGGACCTATTACTGGGAAGCATGTGCGCTTGTACACCCATTATTGGAAAAACATAAAAGCAAACAAACTTGCAGAGATGGCCAAAGTGTGGGCCCTCAACCCAGATACCACTCAAACTCCCTTAAATTTCCCCACCTACAAATTCACCCTAGAAATACCTTCCCCATTTCTTCAAAATTAGCAGTGGACTTCTGGAAACTTCAATTTTGTCATTTTTTCATAGGCAATATTTTTGGCAGTTCTTACAATTTCCTGTGTGTTCTGAGGCAGCAAATTTCTCTCTGTTAAACCAACTGTAATCACCAATCCCTGTAGTCACCCACCCATGAATACAGGGGAAACCTGTTCTTAAAGGAAAAGATTCATACAAAAAAATAATATCTAGAGGAATGGAGTGAGATAGAGAAGCAGGGAACAAATCAAAACTATAACAGAGGATTCGAAGTTCTCAGAGCATACATATAGCACAGCTTTAATGTTAGAACTTTCGACTGAAGAGAGAACTATGGCTATTCCATCAGAGCTAATAGTTGACAGATACCCAAATGCAGTGTCTGGGACTTAGAATCATAGAATCATAGAGTTGGAAGAGACCGCAAGGGCCATCCAGTCCAACCCCCTGCCATGCAGGAAATCCAAATCAAAGCATCCCCAACAGATGGCCATCTAGCCTCTGTTTAAAGACCTCCAAGGAAGGAGACTCCACTACACTCCAAGGGAGTTTGTTCCACTGTCGGACAGCCCTTACTGTCAGGAAGTTCTTCCTAATGTTGAGGTGGAATCTCTTTTCTTGTAGCTTGCTTCCATTGCTCCGGGTCCTAGTCTCTGGAGCAAGTGAAAACAAGTCAGCTCCCTCCTCAGTATGGCATCCCTTCAAGTATTTAAACAGGGCTATCATATCACCTCTTAACCTTCTCTTCTCCAAGCTAAACATCCCCAGCTCCTTAAGTCGTTCCTCATAGGACATGGTTTCTAGACCTTTCACCATTTTACTTGCCCTCCTTCAGACACATTCCAGTTTTTCAACATTCTTTTTGAATTGTGGCGCCCAGAACTGGACACAATATTCCAGGTGGGGCCTGACTAAAGCAGAATAGAGGTCCACTATTACTTCCCTTGATCTAGATATGATACTCTTACTGATGCAGCCTAAAATTGCATTGGCCTTTTTAGCTGCCGCATCACACTGTTCACTCATGTTCAGCTTGTGGTCTACTTGGACTCCCAGATCCCTTTCACACATAGTCTCGTTCAGCCATGTGTCTCCCATCCTACATCTGTGCATTTTATTTTTCCGCCCTAAGTGCAGTACCTTGCATTTCTCCCTGCTGAAGTTCATTTTGTTAGCTGTGGCCCAATTTTCTAGTTTATTCAGGTCATCTTGAATGTTGATCCTGTCCTCTGGAGTGTTAGCTACTCGTCCTAATTTGGTGTCATCTGCAAATTTGATAAGTAAGCTCCCAGTTCTGTCATCCAAGTCATTGATAAAGATGTTGAATAGCACTGGGCCCAGGACAGAACCCTGTGGGACCCCACTGGTCACTTTTCTCCAGGATGAAAAGGAGCCACTTGAAATGCCTAGCCTCCATAAGAATTTTCTAATTTTGTATCCTGAATGTCTTCTAAGAGTTTTATAGCCATGTTGATTGAGGGGAAAGCTGGGTCAAAGGATTTAGAATTCTCTGCTATATCTTCTCACCAAATTACAAGGTCTAGCATGCTGTTTCTCTCTGTGGTCTACTAGATGTCTAGAGGATATCTAGTTAACTTTGGCTAGTAGAATGGATTGTCTTGAAGGGTGTTGGATTCTCCTTCATTGGAGATCTTTAAACAGAGGGTTGTTTATCATGGCTCTGGAATGCTTCAGCTATGCATGCTTTCATGGCAGGGGGTTGGACATCAATGGTCTTTGGAATTCCTTCCAATCCTATGATTTTGTGATTCTTCCCATAAGAACTGCAAGGCATGAGAATACATCTCTCTAGTTCTTCCTGCCTTGGTTCCAGCCTATTTAATCCTGGGACTGGCAGTTTAGGAAGAAAGAGTTAGAATCCTCTGTCAGAGAGCTATGGCATCTCACTGAATTGCAAGGCCCAGGATTCCATAGGATGGAACCATAGTACTTAAAGTAGAATAATAGCACTCTCATTCTTTACCATGCTATCTCTAAACATCTAGACTACTAGGCTTCCCTCTTTCACTGTAAAATGCACCCTGTGTTGAGCTAAGAAGACTGGCTCACCTCAAACACTTTAAGAGCCCGGGAAGGCAGTGATGTCTTTGCTCCTTTGAGTGTGAATAGCAGGTTAAGCATGGCCATCCCATCCTTCTCTTCAAAGACAATTGTTTCAGTGGATTCAGCAGCTTCAGAGGCAGCCGCAGCAGCTGCTGCTGCAGCTTCTCTTTCCTTTCTGGCATCTTCAATGAGGCTTTGTCGTCTACCAATGAACTGTGATGACAAAGGGAAAAAAAAACACAGGGCCAAAGGAATAGAACTGTCATTTCTCAACAGCCAAAGAAAAACATCTTCATCTCTTTGCACAGCTAAAACTCAGCAAAGTACAAAGGGAAACTTTTCAGAGGACCAGCATAGCCCAATCATCATAAAACAGAGAAATATAAATTCATATATTTATCAGCCATACTTAATCTGGGAATTCTTGAGAAATTCTAATCACTTTTAAAATAAGAAGACTGTCTACTATGCCCTACCTCTGATGGTTAGATTATTGTAATGCATTGTACATGGGGCTGTCCATGGAGATTGTCAGTACAGGTTGGGGTTTCTGGGATACTATTTAGAGCCTGCCATCTGATTATAAAATTTACAGCTACAGCAATTACCCATTTGTTTCTGAACTTTCCCCTGGGGCTGAGAGCATCTGCCTTGCCCAAGGTCACCCAGTGGGTTTCATGGCCAAGCTGGCAATCGAAGCCTAGTCTCCTGAGTTGTAGTCCAACACTCAAGCCACTACGCTATGCTGGCTCTCCTAACTTTTGCTGTCTTGACCATACTCTGGTGTTGCTTGGCCACACATGTCCCAGTTTTCATCTGTGAAATGTTGGACAGTATGGTAGAGTACATGCTTTGCATATGAAAAGTCCTAGATACCTGGACATCTCTGAGTAAGGTTGGAGAGATTCCTGTCTGAACCCACTGCCAGTGTCAACAACACTGAGATAAACCAATTGTTTGACTCAGTGCAAGGCAAAAAATAAGTAGTTGTGAAGGTCTTTGAAAGATATATGTTAGAAATGGACATGCAAAATCTGAATGTTAGAAACAAAGAAGAATAACAAAACAGATATTTTTAAAGTTGTACAGTCTATTTATTTTTAAGTTTGTTGTGAGCCACTTTGCATCTTGTGCTGGAAGAAAGGTGGAATATAAACTAATTAAATAAATAAAGTTAAATCAAATAAGATACACTGATAGGGAAATTAGCCTTGTACACTGCTCCAACAGGATCTAGAATTATATCTTTGACATTAGTTGCATCTTTTTGATGTGCTAATAAGTCTGAGGAGACAGATATATTTTGAGGAAATCATCACAGAATGGTAACTGAACTAAATTCAAATAAGTATACTCAAAACGTGATAACAAATACCACATTAAAGTACCTTTTAAATGATAATATGATGCTTATCTGTGGTTTTTAAAGACATACAGTATCCTTTCTTAAACACCGGTATTTTAGGATGGGATTAAAGGCACATTCACAAGAAGGTGGACAGAAAAAGGGTAAAAACAATGTAGTGAAGTTACAGCAATTGCAAATAATAACAGGATTAATGTGAAGTCGAAGGCTTTCATGGCCGGCATCCATAGTTTTTTGTGGGTTTTTTTGTGCTATGTGACCATGTTCTAGAAGAATTTATTCCCAACATTACATCTTCAGAGAGATGCCAGCCACAGATGCAGGCGGAACATCAGGAATAAACTTTTCTAGAACATGGCTACATAGCCCGAAAACCCCACAAAAAACTAAGTAACCATATTACATTTCAACAATTTACTTTCCAGTGAATGTGTTTGGGATCAATTGATCAGAAAAATCATTAGTCATTTATTCCATGAAAGCTTTGGTTGTTCTGTTTACTGCCCTTTGTATATTTGTTTTTATTTGCTGTTGAGTATTTTTATGAGATAATTTTTTCTTTTAACCTTTCCATCATAAGCTGCCTGGCAGAGTTTGCACTCAAAGGCGGCATGGTGGAAATAAATAAAATAAAGCAATATCTCCTTGCAGTGAAGATCTTTTCCCTGGGCTTACAACTGTCAAGGCTGCATCCCATCAATCCAGTGAGAAACAAAAACCTCAGCCCAAAACATATCCAGCTGCTGTAGGCATCACACAGCTAATCTAAAACTCTTTGCAGTGTGTTTGGAGGCATTCACATGGTTGCTGTCTGAAAAGAAATGCATTTATTTTTTACTTTTGTCTGTTTGGAGGCATACCTGAAAAGAAGCCCATTTTGGTTGGTAAGTTGAGACCTTTTCATTTATTTTGCTGTTGTAAGTTGCTGGAAAGAGGGAACATGGTGGGGGGCAAATAATGCTTTTTAAAATAGTTGTCTATGTGCTTCCTCAATTATTTTCTCTCACTAACACTTTTGGGCACTGTATGGGTTTTTCAAAGCATAGGAAAATTTATAAGCCTGAGAACAACAGTAAGGGTGAGGCAAATCCCCATGCCAAGAGCAAATCTATTCGGGTCTGCCTCCAGTACTATGAAACAATGATTTGTCAATTTCTAGCCAAAATATCAGTCAAGCATGCTTGATCGTTACTTGATGTCTTTGCTCTCTTTACTGTTAATTATTAGATTTCCCAATACAAACAGGAACTTCAGGAATACTTTCAGTGCTTTATAAATAAATAAATATATTAATAAATTAATTAATTAAACATTCAAGCAAATAACAATAATATCAACAAATTTGGATGTCTTGGTAACTTTAGCCAGATGTAGATTTCACTTCAGCATGTTGTATTTACCAAACAAAAATTTAAAACATTTAAGAGCCAGATGTAATGGTGGGGGGGGGGGGGGTGAGGACCATTATCTTTAGATTGGCTGATGATCTGCAAAACTGGGTTTTTAACTAAGAGAGCAATTAGAAATTTCTTGCCAAGGAAATGTACCTTTCACCAAATGTAATATATGAAAAAGGAGATGAATGTCAAAATGTAGCCATGTCAGTAAGCAAAGGAAGTTGCACAGGTTATGCACTCTGACTGTAAGCATGCTTAGTCATAAGTGGCTCAAATGCCACTTTATATGTCATGCACTTAGAATGGCAGCCAGCAACCCTGCAGTGTTTTTCCTGTTTCCTGGTTATACCATGCAATCAAGACAATCATGTTCACCATGTAAATAAGCTTCCCAATTTTCAACAGCAGTTGTGACGTTATAGATCACTGGTACAAACCAAATTAAGGAAATAAAAGACTAGACATGGTAACTTAAATCATGCAATACAGTTTATAAGTTTCTTCTTTTTGACAGGAAAAAGCCTTTAGCCTGAATTAGCAACCGCTGTTGAGGAAATATTGATTCAGTGAAATATTGTCTGTGGCTGCAAATGTAGAGAGAACTATGGACTCCTCCTGCCCCTAGGCAGTGACTGCAGGGTCCTACAGTTTACTATTTTCCAAACACTGCCACATTTATGTTCTCCAAAGTCAAGTTATTTTGCAGCTTTATAACTGAAGAAGCCATAGCCCTTCCTACTCCTTCAGGAACACAATGTGTATCTTACATGCTCTTGTATGTATATTTTCTCTAATATCTAAAGGCAAGGTGTGTTTCTTATTGAAAGCAAATAGAATATGTTTGTGAGATAAACTGCATAAAATTGACACCCAGCATCATTTGTTGGAAATACCACTGAAGCTTGTCTAAAATGCAACCACATTACATAGATGCTATAAACTGTAGGAGGTGTCAAAAGCTGCTTGCCTTTGGTTTTGTTACTAGTGTTACCTTTCAAGATTATTAGTTCAGAAGATTTTTTGTTATAGGTCATGCCATTTGGGAACCACAGACCTTTAAAGGTTATTGCCCACTGCTACATTTCTAAGCCTGTTTTTCCTCGCTGCAAGTAAAATAATGTTTGCATTCGAAAAGACAAATACACAGAGTTTAAACTTTTGTTTCTGGAATTGTTGGAGCAATTTCAGGAAATAAATTTCAGTAGGAAATCAGTGATTCACAACTTCATTATGGACGTTATCACACGACAAAAACTTCGTCTATACCAAAATCATCACAGAGTCAATCATGGGTATTCACGTTAATGAGAGATTATCACACGCAATCGCTGTTATTGAGGAGTTGTTCTGAGGCCAGTTCAAAGTCAACCTTGGAATAGCTAAATCTGGTGAATTACTGAATTCACAAATCCTTCTCCCAGGCTGATTCGCATTCAGTTCGAAGTGGCATTGGTATGGAATGCATGTTGATTCAGTCATGGTATTCCCCCCCCCCCACCTAGAAAGCTCCTACAATTCCCATGAAGCTTTGCTGAAATCTTGCTTCTATTTTGCTTCTGGTAGTCCTTCCACTTCCAGTGCTGGCAAGGGGGGAAAGCAGATGTTTCCGATGGTATGGGTGGAGAGCTACTGGAAAATGCATATGTGCTCATTTTAATGTGAACAGAGAGCAGTGTATGGTTTGTGCCTCCTCCCCCCCCCCCCCCCCCAGATCTGCAAATGGGGATTTCCTTTGGGTAGTCATATTCTGATCTCCCCAGGCGTGTTGCCCAGCTGATGTGATGGGGAGGGAGGTGCCTTATTTTGCCAACACATGTCATATTTGTGATACACACACACACACACACACGTACGTGTGTGTGTGTGGGAGCAATGTATGCATATGCACGCACACACACACACACCTAAACAGTATATGTTTACATATGCATATATATACTTGTACATATACATACATACAGATCAATATGTGTGTGCGTTTGTGTTGTGTGTTTTGTTGTGTGTGGTATCTATCTCTTCCCCCCACACCTACCCCTATCTATATTGTTTGTTTCTATATCTCTCCATATGCACACCCATGCCCATGGCATGCCTATGGGGGAAGTAAGGTGTTTGTGTGTGTATATGTGTGTGTGTGTGTGTGTGTGTGTGTGTACGTGTGCATACATATATACATTGTTGTATATATGTGTGTGTGTATGTGTGTGTGTATATATATATATATATATACATGTGCATACATATATACATTGTTGTATATGTGTGTGTGTGTATGTGTATGTGTGTGTGTGTGTGTATATATATATATATATATATGCGGCTTGAGGAGCTGAAGCACACACATTCTGTTTACAACTACGTGTGCTTAGAGCATATAGTGGCATACCTGCTGACACTTTTCCTGGTGCTACATCTGTGCATATAGATGATGGCACCTATATATATATATATATATATATATATGTATATATGTGCACTTAGGGGATTCCATCTATATGTGCAGATATACATGTATAAAGTGCACTTATAATGTGCATACACCAAGTGCCTGCACCCATAGATTTATATATGTCTATGCCCACATCTATATTTCACGTGGAGCCTGCATTCATGCGAAACAGGATACAGGAAACAGGGGAAGCGGTTCCCTTCTTCACCCCACAAGCGTTAAAGTTCATGATGCATTCAGAGCCCCACTGGGCATGCGCAAGGATCCCAATTCAAATTGGAGAATCCGTATAGTATGTACTTTTGTGATAATTTATCGTACACTTTTATTTTTATTTTACAATTTTGCATTTGGAACAACCGCAGTGTCACTCTTCACGTGTGGTAATTAATCATGTAATTTGGCTTATTTTCGTATTGGCCCTGTTTTGCATATCCTTTGGGATTGGGGGACATATCTCACATAGGATAACATAGGATAACACTAATCTGTGTACAAGGGACACAGCTTCCAAGCTTCCCTCATCACCATAAGAGAAAATGCCACCTGGATGAGATGGTAGGAGAATACTAGCATGAGATTGTTATTCCTGGAACATTACTGCCATGCAAAGATCTTTTTCTGGTGTGGAGATCTGGACAACTGCTCACAGAATCTTTCTAATAGCTGGCTAATGGAGTATGGAACTCTAGCATAAATATAATTTCTTCTGCTTCTGGATTTGTTAGGTCAATTTAGCAAGGAATTTTGGGTGATTCCATTCACCTTGCCCTACAGTGGCAGACATTTTAAAATGGATAGATTGTTAGAGGTGTTTTCCTAGATAAACCAGAAAAAAAAATAATGGACAAAAATCCACCCAACTGAAGATGCCTAATAATTTCCCTCAAATTATTGAGATAACCCTCAAAGATACTATCTAAATTCCTTGGAGGAAGGTCTAAGATAGGTAACTGAACTGATCATTGATTTAAATTGATTTGGCAGGTTAGTTATTGTATCTCTAGACCTCAGTTCCCATTTACCTTTTTTTTTCATAATAGAAACAGGAGTGGAAGGGGAAAATCCTAGAATGGACATTTCTACAATATATAGCAATGGCTAAGACATGGCAGAAAAGTGGAGGAAATGTGGGCATGGATTAAATAACTTGCGTGAATTTGAACTGAGGGTTGCAATAGATGCTGATGTCGAATAGGTGTGAATTGCTGTTGCCTGCATGTAGCAGCTGAATTTCAGTAGCTGCAGTTTCCTGTGATTATGCAGTGGTGCGCCTTTTATGTAGGGACACCATATGTTGCTGCCAACATGTCAGATTGTATGCTTTTCTTCACAAAGGGAATTTCCCTATAGGGAAGCAAGAGCACTGTGCTTTCTGAGGCAGCATGGAGCTGTCTGCCTGAGGGTAAACCACTTGAGGGCTTATTTTACCCAAGGTCCATGGAAAGGAGAGTTAAGATCTTATATGACTTCCATTCATTTTATTAGCGGTAAGGAAATCCTTCGTGGATTGCACCACATCAAACTAGCTGTTATGAAGCCAGTGTGAATCTTACAGAACTGGGAATGTTTTCGGAGCCCTGTATTGATACATCATAGAAGGGCCTCCAACAGTTAAAATATAGCATCTAACCATCAAACTACATAATATGTTATTGTTGTTACTGTTGCAAAATAGCAGCTGTATGGGGTGCTCAGCATTACAACCACAACATTTAGGGAGGGGCTTTAACATTTTTTCCCCAACATCACAGTGCAGACAGCAACCTCAAACTCTATCTCTTGCTAATGTGGTGCTGTTATTAACATCAGCAGCTGCTTCCCTGCTGCAGAAAACAGCAGTTTTGTGGCAAAGTGGATAATTTTCAATGAACTGTGTGAAAAAAGGAAATGTTTCATTGCTCTTCTTGAGTATTGTGGCTGAGGTCCTGACTCCTCCTCAAAACCTTTTATTGGCAAAAATTACAACAAAGTTCAAAGGAATATAATCTACTTTATATATTATCTTATCTACTATTACCTATCTAGTTTGATCCTTAGCTTTCAGATTTCACACTACTTATATGGAATTGTTCATCTGATGTCCCCTTGAAGTATATGAATACTTCAGAGTGAGCAGCTTGTGTTCTCAACCTAAAAAGACTGAGAGACGCACAGAGACAAGTAGGCCTCTTGATAGCTCTGCACTTGAGAGTGGCAACTGAGTGAGTGAACCATGTCAGATGAAAGCCATTTCAAATACGTTTTGTCTTTGGCTGTAGGTCAGAACGGCCAGTCACATGTATGGCAATCATCAAGTGACAAAAAAGTGGAAGTATACATCATCCCACAGTGACATCTATGGGAAATGGAGAAATGAACAATTTCACATGATCACATATGCTAAATGAAAAGGTTTGAGTAATGAAAACCAAAGACTACACACATCCAAACAGGCTGAAAGAGTCAGTGAGACTTCTGCTCAGCCTGGATATATAAAAGCTTCTTTAGATTTGGTGCTCTTTTCTCCCCATGCATCTGCAATATACAAAATCTAAACTAAACTCAGGTATAAGAATATCAAGCTACTCTGGTAGAAATAGTATTGCATGGGCAACAGATAGCTTTTGGGGTCTATTCTTCCCCGCTGTCACATTGATTCAATGAAAAAATGGGAAAAAAACAGAATGTAACAGAGGACTTTATCACACATGGGAAAATTGAGGGTTTAAACAGACATTTTTCCAGGACAGTCGCACAATCATGGCAAAGATTTTCACATGGCATAATGATTAGAGAGGACTTATCCCAAGAAGAACCAGGAATGGTCCAGCAACAAATCATTCATGATATTTCCCTGTGAATGATTTGTTGCTGGAGCATTCCTGGTTCTTTCCAGGATAGGGTCTCTCTAATTGTGATGTCATGTGAAAATCTTTGCCACAATCGCACAACTGTCCTGGGAAAATGCCTGATTTCCCCCATGTAATAAAGTCCAGATTTTGATTAACAAGCAAGTTTTCACTTTAATCCTGGGAAATCAAATTACCTGAAAAGCAAGACAGCTTTAGATAGTGGTTGTAATTTTTTTTTAAAAAAATCCACACACCACCTCATGCTTCTTAGGACTCCCTAACATATCATTGATCATATTTGACCATTTGATTTTTTTTCTTTAGCTTTTTATTTCTTGCATTTACAAGTGGCTTTTTTTTGGTGGGGACATGGTATTATCTTTACATATGGATTATAAGGACAGGTTTAAAAACACTTCTAACAATGAGTTTTGTCCAGTAAGATGTCCCTTTAACTGAATTTTTAGGAATAAAGTTATTCTATTCCCTTCATCTACTGGACTGACAGTCAAATCTACCATGAGCTGCACTATTGCTGGAGGTGGCTAGACTGGAAAGTTCAAGAGAGGTTTTTCTCCCTTTCTTACCATGATAGCCTCTGCTTGCTTGGAGTCCACCTCAGACACTGCCCGCCGGAAACCTTTGGCTGAAGAACTGGAAGAGTTTGGGGTTGGCATCCTGGCTGGTGCCCTGGCTCAGCATTCAGCTTTGCTTCGCCTTCTCTTGCTGGGCTTTTATAGGCCAGGGCTGACGTCAAAGACCCTTTCCTATCCCCCTCTGCCCACCTCCCTCCTTTCAGCCTGAGGGAGAGCAAAAGGGAGGAGGGAGGAGATGCAGAAGAAAGAAGTGCTTGTGTCCCATTAAATCTAATTGTTGCTAAGATTGCAGGCATCCAGCTCTTGAAAAACCACCGCTGCTCTTTTTCTGCACCCCAAAATATTTGCTAGACTAAGGATACCCCTGTATCTTAATGTTCTATGCAGCATGCTGTATATTTTCTCAAACTCAATACCACTGGGAGTAAATAAGGGTATCATAAAACTCTATCAGACAACAAACAAAGAATATAATGCAAATGAGTAGCATATTCTCTGAATTTATGGCTCTCGTTATGTACTGTAAGGATAACAAAAGGGAAGTCTAGTAGGCTGTAAGATATTTACACTGAATAAATGTGAGGAGTTAAAGGGGGATATAGTGTAGTCCATCAGGCTAGAAGCTGATGTGGCAAATGGTACATTAGACTGAAATATTGGCCCAATGGTGTACTGATTACCCTGCTTTGGATCCCCCCACAGCTACTTGAGAAAGGAAGAATGAAGTAGCACCAAGCCCTCAGTTGGGGTTGGAGAACCAAAGGTGAACCTCTATCAAATGCATACTTGAGGCTTGTCCCAATTCAGTGTACTCCAGAAAACTGAATCCTCTGATATAAATGTGTATCAGTCTCAAAGGTCATTCAGTCCAACCACCTGCCATGCAGGAAGATACAATCAAAGCACTCCTGACAGATAGCCATCCAGCATCTGCTTAAAAACCTCCAAAGGAGAAGACCCCAAGGCAGCATATTTCACTGTTGAACAGCTCTTACTGTCAGGAAGTTCTTCCTAAAGTTGAGGTGGAATCTCAGCATTAGGAATCCATTGCTCTGGGTCCTAGATGTAGTTGGAACAAGATGTAGCCATACGAGTTCCTCTGATTACATGTCCCATGATCAGAACTTGTAATCACTGGGATAGATCAAATGCCTATCCCAGCTCACAGGTTACACAGCTTGAAAGTGCAGACACTGGAGAAAGCCCAGTACCAGATCTTCGGGTAGCAGGTAGGTCCTCTTCCTTTTCCTCCACAGTTGCTAGCCTTTCAGTCACAAGAACAACAGAAACTTTATGCTATTAGAAACAACAGACAGCTCTAATATTTGCATTGCTTCAGACAGTAGTGGGCAAAGTGTAGCCTATGGTCCCTAAAGCCCCCACAAAGCTCTCCACATTCACTGGGGTTAGGGGTGATGGACCCCCAAAGATGTGGAAAAACTGCAAATAAAAAAAACACTATTTTTTTTTTACCTAAGAGAACATCTCTCTAGCAATCTCCAGGTCCTCTACAGAAACTCTGTGGTCAACATCTGCCAAAGGTTGGTCATAGAATCATGCTGGAGGACCTAAAAATGCCTAGAGAAGTGTTTTCTCTAGGAACTTCTAGGTCTTCCAGAACAACTCTATGGTCAAAGTCCAGCAGAATTGTACTGGAGGACAAATTCCTAGAGAGAACATATTAATCAAAAGACCAAATAATTAAATCTGCAAAAGTCAAAACTGCAAATGTGGAGGGTCAGCTGTACAATTCTTTAAATTCTTTAAATTTTACATGACCGTTTTAAAATCCAATCCCCCTCAAAACTGCACAAAACTTCTGCAAAGTGTAGTAGTTTTCCCCTCTTGAGCCCTCTCCCCATCCCAACACCTTGAAAAGCACACAGAAGGAAAAAAAGGAAGAAGGTGGTATTGCTCACTTCCTGTTTCTATTCCAGCTAATTTTCAATTGACATACAGGACTTTCAAAATATATGGTGAGTTTGGATGGTGGGGAAGCAAAACTGCTATGTTTTGCTGTGATTTTGTGGCATCTTTAGGTAGGTTTTTTTTGGTGAAAAATCACCGAGAAACTTGTATTAAAAATGAATGGGGTCTGATGGCTTTTACATATTATTGCAGTCATCTGGAGGAGTGCAGGAATGAAAATTTTCCCCTGCCCTCTGCAGTTGCCCACCGCTTGGTTAGGTGTGGCAGTATTTCCATCCCAATTTATTGACATTTAGTGTTAATGTCAAATGTGATTTGAGAATATATACCCCTCTTAGTATTTGGGTCTCTGTTTTTTAATGAGGTAGTCAACCTCTTAATAGAGACAGACAAGCCAGTAGGGAGAGTTTGAAGGGAATTACACATAAAAAAGAGACACTCAGTGCACTTCATACATACTTTGTTCTCCCAACATCTGAACAAAAAGATGCTATCTGTAAGGATACGGGAGTACATGAATTAAGGAATGTGTGTGATGTGGTTGCTGGAAAACAGAAAGCTACCCTGAGGATTGGTTTAGCTAAACCGATCAAAAGGAGAGATATAATTCAGAGTTTGATCAAACAAAGGTCCAAAGGAGATAAAAAGAACAGCATTTTCAAGGGCATCCTTTAGATGCCTGCTTTTTCTTCACAGTATTGTGTTAGGGAGAGAAGGTGGGGTGGGTCAGACTGAATAGCATGAAGTTGGTGGCTCCCATGTCAGTGGGGTGATGAATCTAATCTGGATTTTTGTCTGAAGGATCTCTCTGCTGTGCTAATCCTATTTTCAGCACCTTGGATAGCTCTTTTAAAGGCAGAGATTTACTGACCCATTGACATGGATGCTGTGAGCCACCATTGATGCGCCTCATTTTTAGACCTTCTGTGATATTTGGCCATAAATAAATAAATAAATACATAAATAAATAAATAAAATAATAACATCTTTCAACATAATAATTTACATAAAAAGGCACAGACAGAAGAGTTACAGCCCTAGTACAGTTCCTTTCATATTCATGTGACCTTTACTTCTTCATCTTATACTTTATCCCCACAACAGATGGATCACCTGCTGTTCAACCCACACCCTAGCATGTTCAGTTTATGCCTGGGGGATCCTGAGCACCACAAAAACAGTCTTGGGGCCACACAAGTCCTGCAGGCCACAATTTGTCTACCCTTACTAGAGAGGCTATACTGGCACCCTCCTTGCTATCCTTTCATAGGCAGGTGGGGACCCTTTTTTTGGCAAGACTTTGAGGGATGATTGTTCAGGGCAAGGAGGACCACTGAGAATGTACAATATTATTTAATTGTTATATTGCCTTTAACAGTCTTAACTGCTTTTAATTCTATTGTTAGTTTAATGATATTTTAAACTTTTCTCTGGTGTGACTTTTTTTAGTTGTATCTTTAACAAGCAGTAGAAGTTGTGTTGTTATTGAGCAAAACCTGTGTAAAGGTTGTGGGCATGTCAGCTGCTCTCTGTTCATATTACTGGATGAAATCAGCACGGAATAACACCAGCTTTCATCTCCCATTTGCCATGAGATTCTCCTCTCTCTGCCATCCCCCCCCCCTCAATTTTTGTCCTTTCTTCCCTTCCTTCTCCTTCTCTGCCACACTCTCCTTCCTATAATCTTGAATAATTACAGTCTGTCACTCGAAGCAATTACAGCACAGTTTAGCTTTCGCTGTAAAACAGTGCCATTCCTGTTTTACAGCTCCAATCAACAAAACCCAAAGCAATAGAGTTTAATAAACCATAATGATACTTCACGCCTTACCACCACCAGCAACCTTTCTCGGACTTAAGCAACAACAGGAAAAATAGAATTAAAATCCACATTGCTACATGAACTTTGCAGCCTCTCATTATAGTAAGACTGGGATGCTGGCTGTAGCATGCAAACTACGTATTCCTCTCTCATCTCATTAAAGTAAATGGGACTGTGCAAATAAACATAGGTTATTTTATTAAAACTTCTTTTTTTAAAAAAAGAAAACCAGTAATGGCCTCAGAAGCTTTGTCAGTTTACTAGATGAATGAGGCTGCTTAACTCTTCCCTTTCCAGGCAGTTTCCGCTGTAATCCCTCCCCTCCCTCTTCCACAGTTGTTTGTCACCCACATGTGTGTTGGGTTGGTAGTGGAGATAGGTGTAAAAGAGGGAACAAAACCTGGCACACTGTGGTAAACATAAACGTAGAGGCCCAAATACCCTAAATGCACCAGGTCCTGTCTGATCATGGAAGCTAAGCAGGGTGACTCCTGGTTAGTACTTGGATAGGAGACCGCTCATGAATATGAGATGTTGTAGGCTATATTTTAGAGGAAGAAACTGGTAAAACCACCTCTGAGTAGTCCTTGCCTAAGAAAACCCTATGAAACAGGTGAATTGAAGGCACGCGCGCGCGTGCGCGCGTGCGCACACACACAGGCTTTGCATACAGAAGCTCCCAGGTTTAATCACTGTTATTTCTTCTTGTTGTTTAATCACTGTTATTTCTTCTTCTTGTCAAACCACTTTAGCCATTGTGCTACAGATCTTCTCCAGTGTCCCAGGCAAGGGTAAGGAAGGTGTGGTCCTCCAGATATCGTTGAACTACAACTCGGCTTCCAACAACCCTCACCATTGGCCATGATGCAATTTCAAGAGAGAATTTCATAGTTACTCAGGTGCAGATATCTTGGTGCAAGTTATTTATTAATTCATAGCATTTCTTTCTTATCCTTTTCCTATAATGGAATGCATGACAGCATAGCAAGGGTTCCCAAGTGTTCCCCATCTCATTCTGCTTTGTTTCAGCAAGATATTATGGTCCAATATAAGAACTACCACCAATTTAGCACTGTTTAGTAGATTTCCTAGTAAAAGCAAAGTTAAATATATAAAACTTTCCAGTATAGTACAGACCTATTTTTGCTGATCTTTCTAAGCAAAACATTAACTACTTTGAAAAACAAGCCTTAAAATCCTTTCATATCATACAGCTGACTTAATGGAGTGAGGGCATTTGGAGGGGGAAATCTTCATCACCAGTAGAAGGAGGGAGTCTTGTTCCATGAATCAGCTGTAATTTTATATTTGTAACAGAAAGCACAATGTTTTGGCTCTCTTGTATGATTAGAAAGTCAGCTTTTATTTCTGAGTAAGAAAATGGAGTGGGTAGAGCTCCATCGGAGAGGCAGAAATGCTACAGTAGCAATTAAATTCAACAAGGAAGGCTGGAGAAAAAGGAGCAGGCAAGCCAAAAATGTTGACAAGTCATATTGCTGCTTCAAAAAGCAGTGCCAAGTCCCAAACAATGATCTCCTCTTCAGTCAGTGTGGAAGCACTAATGTATAATTTAGTCTTTCAAAATATTGGCAGCAAAAAACAAAAGTTGGAGGGTTGCAGATAAAAAGTTGTGAGGGGTGAACTCTGCTTGACGTGATTTGGAACACATACCATTTATTATCAAAATAAACCCAAAAGACAACCTTAAAAAAAAAAAAGAACTTATTTGAAAGTTTGGGCCCATCTATAAGTAAAACATGACTCAGTGTCCTGCAACCTGCTCCTTGGCCCCTGAAAGTCCATTTCCATACTTTCACTGACACACACATATCCAGTAATAGCAGGAAAGGCTCATAACTCCAATTTTCATCCTACCTATTGAAAAAAAGACAACTAAAGACCATAGGAAATATTATTCCTATGGTTTCTAGTGGCTCTAGAGCATTGAGGTCTTAATGTCTGTGTGTCATTTTGTGTGTGTATGTGCCTTCAAGTCACTTGCTGATTTATGGCAACCTCATGAATTTAATAGGGTTTTCTTAAACAAAAAATACTCGGCAGTAATTTTGCTAGTTCCTTCCTCTGGAATATAGCCTACAGTGCTGCATGTTCATTGGCAGTTTTCCATCCAAGTACTAATCAGAGCTAATCTTGGGCTGCAGTGCATTTCTTGCCATTATCCATATTGGATAGGGCTGATGGGATTTTCAGTCCAACAAAATCTGAGGAAGCACACATTCCTAATTGTTAAGAAGAGGTTAATGGCCATCTCTCAGGGATGTAGCAGTTGTGGATTCCTGCAACAGATTGAGCTAGAGAGCCCTTAGTTTCTGGAGTTGGCCTTTGTAAGATTTTCACTTAAAGAGAATTCTCCTGAATAGAATTACCTTTCTTAATACCTGTGAAATAATCAAAATTCAGTTGTTAATAACTTGGGACAAATTACCAGTATACCAAACAGTTAGTGGTATCCCAAAGTTGTGCGATATTAGTTCATCAGACAGGCACATCAACAGCTGTACTGTGGTAAGGAACCATGGATGGTTACAATTGGGATGTTCTCTCTCTTGCACGCACACACACACACACACACTTCTACTTCCCCAACTGATTTCCTATTTTAACTACATTTTCTATCTTCTAATTTATGATGGAGAAAACTTTAATGAAAACTACAGGAATCTGTTAATTTTTAAGCCCTCAAAGGTTTCTTTTTGATAATTGTATAGAATTTACAATTCAGAAATGGTCTGGAGAATTAAGCTAGAGCAAGGTTATTTGAAATTACGGTCTGTGCTAAGAAATGGAGAGACAAAATAGATATATATTGTTACACTAGTTAAAATTCACAAAGTAAAATGGGAAAAGCCATTGGCTATTATAACAGAGTTTCTTCTGATATCCTCTAAGATGATTGATATGGAAGTATTTATGCTCCATCTGATTTCAAGGGTTCAATTAAGAAAAAAAAAAACAAAATTAGGGTTTAAGTATATGTGGCTGTTATCAAAGTGCTCTTCCTCTCTATATATATCTCCATCCATGTTTAGCAAAGAAATTATGTGCACAATGACATAATGTTCATATTTGCTTATGGCTGCAATCCCAGGCATATTACTTGGCAATTGGTCTCTCCAAGCTCAGACCCTGGTTTTAGGACTCAGGTGTAAGTTTAAATGGCATTTGTTACGGGAAAGCAAGGGTAATTCAACTCAGCTCAGCTCAGCCAAAACAAGGAACTGCTGGGTGGATTGACTCTGCTGAGGCCACTTTCACATTGCAAGAGTTCTTGGCTTACACTACTAGTCTCCCACAGGATTTTATTTAAAAAATAAAAAACAAATTATTCTCATATTTGGCAGTTCCCAAAAAACATATCTTTTCATTATATTGCTGTCAAAACCTAGAAACATTACTTTTGGCAAACTGCAGTTCTCAGAATCCAATGACTATGTTTGAGGGGATTTCTGTGGTTCAAGAAACAAATAGTCTGAGATGCTCCATTGAGGATGCATATCCTAATTTGTTTATTTTTTATTTACTTTATTCATATGCCACTTTTCTCCCAAAGTAGGACCCAAGATGGGTTCCAGAAACAGCAGATTAAAAATTAAGCATGTTTACAGTAAAAATGTAAAAACAATTTTAAAATCCCCCCATTAAACACTATAAAATATAAATATCCACATTTAGAGTTGTGCATTGATTGTGCTATGCAGGTTTTTTTGTGAAATAGAAACACTAGGCAACTGAATGAACAGCATCGTTGCATGGCAAATCCACTTCGAGAACCTTTAACTGAAGGCAGACATTCAACATCAAAAAAAAAATGTCCAGTTGTTTCCTTAGGGGAACTTATACATGTATAAGACTCCAACAGGATCCTGGCCATGATGATTCCAAGTTCTGATTCTTACTTCACTGCTGAAAGAACTGCAAAGAGAAGAGACCTGGTTGAAAATCTTTTGGGTATACTTGGAGCCTAGTATATTGGGGTGGGGTGATTTACTCAAAGGATCACAAGGGGTGAGGAGTTGCCTCTGTGCACATATGTCCTTGCAAATCTTCTGTAGTTCTTCCAGGGGCAATGTTTCTTCACTCATTTGGGGAGCCCAGGAAAAGGAACAGGGTATTAGGTTCCACTATAACAAGAGCCTAGCTAATCTTGGAAGCTAAGTAGCATCAGGCCTGATTAGTACTTGGAAGAGAGAACACCAGGGAATATCATGTGTTATAAGTTTTTAGAACAAAGCAATGGCACACCTCCTCTCTCTACATCTTGCTGAGAAGAATCTATAAGGTTACCATAAGGTACAGTCAACTTGAAGGCAACAATGAGTTTTCACAGGCTCTCAGTTGTATATTGTACTTTCAATGTATGGACAGTGTTGCTGCTGACTACTGTTTTTCATGTTGTGGTCCTATTATAATTTCCATAATAATTTGGGGTTAGGATTGCAAAATTATGCAGCTGTGTATGAAAAGCCAAAGCTACTGATATACCATGAATAGATGTTTGCAGCATAGTGCTGCACATATGAATAACTTACCACAGACCACAAGACCTAGCTCTAGTTGCAGATGCAAATGAAAAATGGCAAGGTCAGAAAAATCAATCACTTTCCCACTCTATATCATCTCTTTTTCACTGTCTGCTGCATGATTTTCTACCCTCAGTAACAAAGAATTACTTGAACAAAATGCACACATATCCTCCCACACTCCCACTCCAGCACACTCTTTCTGGTCCATTTTACTTCCTTTGGACCATGGAGTTCAAGACAACTAAGAAAATATAATATCCACCCCAATTTTACTAAAACATATTAGGAGGGCTTCAGGCAGAAACTGGCCTACCCCACATGATACAAGAAAAATTCAGTCATAAACTCAAGGGTCTAAACTCATTGAAATGTCATCATTTCAAATTAAGATTAGTCATAGTTAAATATAGATCACATAAATATACAACAATGAAGGAATATAACTGATTTGCTATTATTGGCAAAACTGGATATTAATGTGAATGTCTTGAAAGCAATCCATTCATGATGGGCCAAAACATCTGTTCACTGAACACCTGAATTCCACAAGGGAGCATATTTACACCAGATATGTATCCCAATGCTTTTTGCATCACCCTTGGCCGCTCCAAAATTTCTTGGCAGTGCTTGTTCTTATGGAAAAAAGGATGAATTGCTTTTCCAGAAAGCTCCCAGGAAAGCAATGAATTTTTTCAAAATATAGCATTAAAAAAGTGCCATTTTTCAAAACTAAAACTTTACTTTTGGCCATTTTTGGTTTTTGACATTTTTGACAGTCTGTGTGGTCTTTGAAGGGTCACGGGAGCAGAAAACTAGCCCCTAGACCCAACTTCATTTGTCCACTCTAGGCCTACACCCTCTGTAGGTATATGTTTTGCAGGCAGCAGACTCCTTGTCAATCTTCAATGAAAAGAACCACATTGCAAATGATGAAGGTCCTTCTGCCAAAGACCTTGAGCAGCTGCTGTCAGTCAGAGGCGATGATGACCTGAATCCCATTGGATAGTCCCAAATACAGTAGATCCACTGAATGAACTGTTGAATTATCTACATCCATAGGATGATTGCATAATCTAGTTTAGATTAACAATAAGGTTGAGACTATTGAATTAGATTTTGTGGTCCTCCAGACTGGAGCTCTGGAATATTTGATACTGTTAAGCCGTGACAAAGAGTAATGTAAAAAAATCTCTTTATTGTATCCCACTTCTCCCCCAAATGTATGACTCAATGCAGACCTCTTTTATGAAGTTTATACTTTAGCATCCCCATACAAACAGTCTCACACATTAACATTTCCTCCTAATCACCTATGGTCTAACTCTCTGTCTCCTGGTAGAATAACAATTAACTCAAAGTTTAGAAAAGTTACTGTTTTGATTATGACTACCATAATTTCCTCATTCAAAATGAGCATTTGTTGGAGGAATTCTAGGAGTTGTTGTTCACTAAAGTAACTTCTCCAAGGTCTGGATTGACTTTACTGATGGCAACAGATTTACATTTCACTGTCACTAGTTTGTAGAAGGGAGAGTTAAACCAAGACATAAAGGCGGATGTCCTCTCAGATATAGTTGGGAAAACGAAACAATACCCCAGTATAAACCAAGCCCTTATATCCTTCTTGGCCTCTTGCTTCCTCTCAGGTGGCTCTCACGATAAAGTGCAGGGAAAAGGTACATTTACTCCTTGCCCATGATTTGTGCAGTTCCCAAACTAAAGAGGTACTACTCACTTTTCCACATAGTCCACTCGATTAGCTGGGCTGGGCAGATGTTTATACACTTTCAAGATTGCTGTTCCCTCCACTGTTATTAGTGGTGGGAGAACAGCAGTTTGAATGGAGATTTTGGATAGAAGAGACTTTCTTATTTATACTTTCCAACCCTGCTGTAAGCAATCTTTAGATCTTAGTAGACGAGAAGGAGAAATTTGGGGCCTGCACACTTTAAGAAGGACTTCTCTCAAAACAGAGACAGGTAGACAGATCTGCCCAAAGATTGACATCTGCTAGAAGAGGCCTCTGAGATCTCCCAGTAGGGGCAATAGACTGCCCCAAGACACAGAAGAGAGCCTCTTCAGAGCTTGTGGAATACTCTCACTTTGGAGGCCTGATTTGTGTTCATTCTGGTGCCCCTTAAAACATGGCTTTTGGTTTAAGCTTTGGGGGCCTAAATTATTTATTCCAAAATCTACATGTGCATGGTTGTAGACTGTTTTAACTTTCTTAAGTCTGTTTTAACTTGTCCAGTGTTTTTAGTCTGTTTTAATTATTTTATTGTTTTAAAATTTAAAGTGATTTAAACTGCTTGAAATAATTTTACTTGCACATCACCCTAAGACCCCACAATATAGGGTGGAAAAGAAATATTTAAATTTAAAAAAATTCCCATTCCCTGCAGAATGAGTTATGCATGTGGGTGCATGGTACATGTGGCTCCTATATCCAAGCCAGCACCAAATGTGACCCTTGAACCTAAAAAGGTCATGTACTTCTGAACTAGTGCCTTCTGTTGAGTCCTGCTTTGCTGCCGTTCCTTTCTGCCAGAAAGGAGCTTACACTATTTCCATTGGCTCAGGTCACATTTGACTCATTCTTCCCTCTGCTCTGAGGAGTCTTGTTTTGTGTTCCCCTCCCTTTCCCCCCTTTCTCCCTCCTGGAGATGTACCATTTGGGGCCAAGGAAGGTTGAGAGGGACCACATAAGTGACTTATGATAATTGCAGACTCTCAACTGTTCAGAGAATCTAAATTCCTCCCTGACATTTTCAGTCTTAGGCTCCCATTGTCTCAGCTGCTAGTAGTGATATTTAAGCAAGGATTATCTCCTTTGTGAGTCTTCCTTTTCTTTGGGCCATAAAGAATAGAAAAGGGAGAGTTGTTTTAACACTTTCCTGTGATTTTCTCTGTGTCAGAGAAACATCTGGCCAGTATCCTTTCACATCTGCAACTCCTTTAAGCATTGGATCAGGCAAAGCTTTCTGTCTGATTCCCCAAACCATGGTACAGTCACCAATGAAGATCTAGTGACAAATTCTAAAGGGCATTCATTCATCAAGACTGTCCTTTTAGCCACACCTACCAGGAGAGCCCCTGAAAGCAGGTTGCTGATACATTGATGATTATGATCCTCAACAGATCGGCATCAAAGGCCAGGATTGGGGTAGAGTGGGGTTGTGGTGTCCACACGACGCATGCCCCCACTTCACTCCAATGCTGGCATGATGCCACGTGCCCCACTACATGGCAGGCAGTGTCATGATGTTCCTCTGGAACTGTGTCCAGATGACACAGTGCCAAAGGAGTGCCAAAAAGCCATGGCGAAGGCAGCTATGGTGCCCTTTCCACAGCGCAAAAAAAGCTCCTTTTTGTGCCATGGAAAGGCCAGATTGGGGCTGCGGCATGTAGTTCCTGCAGCTCCAATCTGGCACTGAAAGGGGTGGTTGCAGGCCGCCCCATAGGGGCAGTCTGTTCAGCCCCTATGTCTACAGCAGGGCTGGGAATCTTGCAACTGAGTGACTGCAGTTCCCATCAGCCCTACCCATCATAGCCAACTTCCAGGAATGGTGGAAGTTGTAGTCCAACATGTGGAGGGCATCATACATCCCATTTCTCCTTTGTGGCCTGAATCTGTTCAGTAGCCCTAAATAGAGCAAATTCATATGATCAGTTCCTGAGTTGTAAGTGTATACTTGTACATAAATTCCACTGATCGTATGGATTTACTCTAGTTTAGCCTCTCTCTCTCTCTCTGTGCACATGTGGGTGTGTGGTGTGTGGTGTGTGGTGTGTGTTATATGTACATATACAGAGAGAGAGTTGCTGGGAAAATCTATCCCTCTCTCCAAGTACTGTAAAGATTGCAGTTAAGCTAAGAGGGAACGCGGGGAATGACAAATCATATCATTGCCCTTGCTACTAGGAAAAGTCCCAGCATTTTGACTCCATAAGCTCAGGCTTTGCTACAACACTAGCCACCAAAACTTCAATTCTGTGAGAGCTGTTGGTGCAGCATGCCAGTTTTATGAATACTGGATTTGGGCAGGGCAATACTGTGGATGATGAGAATGTCCTGAGACTTAAGAAGCCAACATAGTGTTTTCTGTCAGCAAGGCATAAGGATGGGGAAAATTACATTCACCACTCTTTGTCTGAAGTTTGTTTGTTTGTTTATTTGTTAATCATGTTCCCTTCCTTTACTTGCCTTTAGATTTTTGGACTCATGGGCTCTTGAAGCACCAGCTGTCAGTGATTCTGCTTTCCTTTCATATTATATGAATGGAAGTGAGAACACTCAGCTAGTTCTAAAGGCATCAATTAAGTGTCCCCATCTGCATTCTTCCTTTACTTTCCCCATGCAGGGAAGGGACTTTGTCTGGGAAACCAGTCTGGTTAAGAAGCAAGGCTATGTCCCTGAGGTCAGTGGAATCATTGTGCCTACTGAAGTCATTCTGCCCATGGGAGAGGGATGTGGGAATTGAAAGTCAAAGATGGATTTTATTGCACTGCCCTGTAGCTGGGTACTATACAACCCATATGCAATCCACGCCTCTCTGGGCTTCTTGTGCAGTTTTTCAAACATGGAATTTTCCTGTTCTTGAAAAACTGTGTTAGGAACCTGGAGAAGGGCAGATTGCATACAGGTTGCATACTGTCTAGACACGGAGCAGTGTGATAAAATCCATCTTTGACTGTTAAATCCTGTGTCTATCCTGCAGGCAAATTGATGGTGCAATAATCTCCACCATAAGCATAATATCTTGGAGAGATGGAGAAGTTTCACAGCAAAGACCTGTTCCTTTAAGGCTTCCAGCTTTGTGGGAAGAGATGGAGCTTGGGAGGGAAGTTGGATGAAAGGAATAGTAGATTTCTGTTGAGCTCCAGATATTGTTACACCAAATTGCTCTCTCAGACCTTTTTCACATGCTGCATTGTCTGGTCTAACTTGTTACTTGAAGAATGTGCTACTGGTTTTAACATAGGGACAAGCATTTATTTGCTTTCTTCAATAATAACAAAATTGTTACGGGAACCTACTGACTTTGGGCATGTCTACACAGGCCAACTAAATCAGTTCCCCTCATCCTCGCTATGACCTGTCTACAAGATGCAGGGCCAAATCTCCGATCTGAGTGTGGCCTGTCTTCATGTGAGGCCAACCACTGAATCTCTCCTATTCCTGCCTAAAACAGTTTTTAAAGACTTACCTTTTGCTCCAAATTTTGCAGAAAAGTCTGAAGCTATGTCACAAAATGTCTGCTTCTTTCACACTACAAAGACTTTGATACCAGTTTAATTCATCCTGTGGAATGTTGGGATTTGTAGCTCCAGAAGGGAATGGGACTCTCTGACAGAGTATTCCAAATACCTTACAAAACTATGGATACTAGGATGGAACCATAGAAATTGAAATGGTAGGAAAGTTCTCATAATTTCATAATGTGAAAGAGACCTTCCTTTTAAATTGCTCTTATTTTCTTATTTTTGAAAATTCTCTGCTGCCTTTCAACACCAGTTTTCATAGTGGAACCTACCCACCCACATTTTCAAATAAAAAATAGAGCACCAAGAGAAATCATTATCCTAAAACAACCTGCATTAAACCAGCTCTGATAACTTAAAAAATCACTAGAGCTGCAACAGCTGAATGCCAACTGAGCAGCATGAGCTTAGCTCTATGCACTAACTAGTGAAATCAAGGCCAGAACTTCTCCAAGTAAGGTGGTCTTCTCCAGGTGTGGACTGTAGGGGGTAGGTCTGGCTGGTATCGCATTTATGGTGGGACTATTTTATTATTTTAATCCTTTGGAGAGCTACTAGGGCATGAGGATTAGGTGAGCCTAGCAAAAGGTTTACAAGAATATTATTGTTCTGAAGTTGCTGTAGAAACATGGCAAATGTCACTTTCAACCAGATCCTAAATATCACAAAAAACTAATATAACTTGAAGAAATGGAGAAGAAGGGATTGCTAAGAAGGCAAACAAGAGAACTTTTCAAATCCTGTGCAGAAAAGGAATATCACAGACTTACTGGGATGATCTGAAAAATAACTGAAAGAGTGACTGAGGTGCTGCATCTTAGCCTGGTGACTGCTTATTTGAATATTCTGTCATGAAAAATACTGGTGGCAAGTTTTTCAGTCCTTCTGGGTCCCTTCTCGGGGAAAGGCAGCATAAAAATAAAATAAAATAAAAAATAATTCATATATGAAAAGTTAGAAAATCTGAACACAGCTCAGAAAAATTACTTTTTTTTACAGCAGCTTGCAAAAATCATCTGAAAACATGGTAGCTGGGGGATTCTAGGAACTATAGTAAATAAATAAATAAATAAATAAATACTCTCCAAGATCTGTTTTTGTTTTTTTGTTTTTTTCTAATTGAAGATCTGAGGTGGTAAATTACAATGATCTCTGAAAAGGGTCTTTTCAGTTGAACCAACCCATCTTAGGAGTGCTGCTCCCAAGTAGGGTTGCCATTAGGCTCCTCCCTCCATAATTGTCATCTTTCAGCCTGTGAGGGAGTGAATAGGCTGGCCCAGTTCCATCAGGGCTAGCCTGAAGATAGAGCACCCTCCCTCCATAACTGTCATCCTTTGGCCTATGAGGGAGAGAATAGGCTGTCCCAGCTCCATCAGGGCTAGCCTGAAGAAAGAGGCTCCTCCCTCCTTAACTGTCATCTTTCGGCCTATGAGGGAGAGAATAGGCTGGCCCAGCTCGACCAGGGCTAGCCTGAAGAAGAAGAGCCCTCCCTCTGGTCCATCTGCCTTGGTCCAGGCCTCAGAGGGAGAGAAGAATGCTGGACCTTGTCCTCTCCCCCATCACCATTCCCTTCTCCTTTTGTGTCATGTCTTTTTAGATTATAAGCCTGAGGGCAGGGAACCATCTATTATCCCCTCTGTTGTAAGCCGCCTGGATTCCCAGTGATTGGGCGGCATATAAATAAATCCTATTATTATTATTATTATTATTATTATTATTATTATTATTATTATTATTCTCTACTAAAAACTGGGACAAAATGTAGGACAAAATTTAGACCAAAGTATAGGACAATTGTAGGCTAAAATTTAGCCCAAAACGTAGGACATTTAATGTCCTCCATTTTTCTTAAATGTCCTACATTTTGACTAAATTTTATCCTACAATTGTCCTACATTTTCCTGGTTTTTAGTAGAGAATTATGGCAACCCTACTCCCAAGGAAACTTATTGGACACCGTGTCTGGTTTTACTTTTGGTACCAGGTGAGGACTTTTCAAAGAATGTCAGAAGAATGCTCCTAGATCACACCAAAGGCATCTCTAGACCAGCATTCTCTCTTCCATAGTGGCCAAACAAATGTGTCTTAGAAAGCATACAAGGAGAACATCTCTTGATTGGGAAATCCTTGGTTTATGTGTGTAGGGAACAAGACATGACCCCATAGAGGGTATAGATCATACCCAGAGAAGTGCTGCAGGCCACTGAAATTATTTGGGTGAACAAAACAGAGAAAAGTTTTCAAGTCAGTTTGTAGTAATGCAAAAGTAAATGTTTATGATGCAGGAGACTGACAACTGATCATAGCATGTAATTATATTGTGTGCTACACTGCTTTCTCCTTAGTATAGTAAAATCATCATTAGAAGAAGCCCTCCATTACAGAGAGACTGGAGATTGTATTTCTAAAATTGGCTTAGAAATTTTCTTGTAGCACCTTCCGACTCTTATAAGTGTGATTGGTTGTGACTTCAATATCACTGTGTGTCTCTAGCACTCAATAGAATGTAACCACATCATTTTAGATTTCCAAAGGAAATCAAGAGATTTGGATGTATGAAGTGTAATCTGCACTGTCTATAAAGACAATGAACAGTAGTGGATAAGCATGCACATATCAAGAAAAAGCCAAAACAGTGCTGGTACTTTGGGGTGAGAAATTAGAAGTGGAGAGACAGAGCAAACAAGGTGGATTTCAGGGGAGAATAGACTTTTTCACACAGGAGGTAAGTGTTAAAATGTGATTTAAATGTGGTAATAGCATGATTGAGGGGAAGATTATCACACCCCCACATGTTTCTCCTGTTTGTGTCCCATGTGTAAATTGTAATGGACACGTCATTGGGTAATAACAAAAACTCCCGTTATTACCCAATGACACCTCCATTACAGTATACACATAGGACACGAACGGGAGAAACATGCAGGGGTGTAATCATCTTTCCCCCAATCACGCTATTACCACATTTTAATCACGTTTTATTAATTCTTGTCTTGTCCATGTGAAAGAGCCCAATGAGCTTTGTCTCATACATCAGATTTCTAAAACGAGAAATAAATAAACATCCCCATCCTTAACGTATTTTCTATAAAGTAAGTTCCATTGAGCTGGATTTGGACAGAGTGCATTGAAACTCTATTTTAATTTCTAGAGTATGATTCAGTGAAAAATTTAAATTAAAAAATGTATTTTCCCATTAATGAATAAAAACTGGAAACTCATTTAATTCAAAGGTCCATCAATGAGGGAGAGCAGATATTGGGGGGAGCACTTTCTTCGTTTACATACACTCTTTGCATTATCTACCAACACTATAAACAACAGATTTTAGAAATGTTGTGTTTTGGACTACAATTCCCAGAACTTACAAGTTGGCTGAATGTAATTTTTCCAGTCATGTTTTGGACTACAATTCCCAGAACTTACAAGTTGGTTGAATGTAATTTTTCCAATTATGTTTTGGACTACAATTTCCAGAACTTACAAGTCGGTTGAATGTAATTTTTCCAATCTTGTTAAAATACAGAGAATAGTTCTTGAGCAAAGCGGGCAGACTTCAGGCTTGTAGTATATACTTTGGAGACATTTACAAGAACCTTGGGATGCAAAACCAGAGTCTGCTGCAAAAAAAATATGCGTAGACCATAATCTTGTGTGTGTGTGTTATACATAAATTTCCCTATGGAGGTGGCTGAACGTTTATGTCCAGAGTGGAACATCCATATTCAGTTCAAGGACGTGTGCTTATGATGAACATATGATATACCTGTGGTGCATATGTATACGTGCATGCACAGTGTGCCTACAAACTGCATATTCACCTGTGCATTCAGTTGCACAACATTGTCTTTCAACACAAGGGTTGTGTAGCACAATCAATACATAATACAAGCCTGATGAAGGTTCTCAGCCTTGGAATGTAAGAATCCTGAGTCTGCATTGGGGACAAGGAGACATTTTCTAGATAGCTGGCTTCAGTGCCAATTTTTCAGGCTGGGAAAGGGCAGCAAATTATTCATGCACATGTATACAGGCACACACACATGTATGCACATGTACATACACACCTAGTCAAGTTTCCATCACAACCCTGAAATTAAACATTTCACTTCAGATCAGTAGGTAAAACAAACATAATTCATGCTACTCCATGTGTCTGATTTTCCCATGGGCTGAATATATGGTTCCTGAAACCTAAAGTATCATCCTGACTCTCCAGGTGGATGTAGAAAAATATCCTGGCTAAATTCATGGAGGGGATGGAAGTCCAAATTGACAACACTGGCCTAGGTGGTCTGACATAGGAGATTATCCTATTAACAAATAAACCAGTTTATCTCTTCTGGCTTGAATTCAGGATCCAGGATACCCCCAGATGTTAACATACCTAAATCTAGCCAGGATGCTGCTGCCTGGATGCATCCCAGGTCGAACACTCACTCAGCCAGCCAATTTTTGAAGCTTCCCAACATTGAAAAAGTGTTGGCTGAGTGTGGCTTCGACCCAGCATCACCTGGGCAGTGGCATCCTGGCTGGATAGGTAGTGATTTAGGGATGATAACATCTGGGGAATCCCGGATCCTGAATTGAAGCCTGAAGAGGTAAGCCATCTTAATGGGATAAGATCCATAGTATAATCCAGCTTCCTGTGTGCTCATTAGATATAGGAAACCAGTGTGGCATAGTGGTTTGAGCATTCGACTACCACTCTGAAGACCAGGGCTGAATTCCCAGCTCAGCGATGGAAACCAACTGGGTAGCCTTGGGCAAGTCACATGCTCTCAGCCTCAGGGGAAGGCAATGGCAAAACTTCATCTGAAAAAATCTTGCCAAGAAAACCCCATGATAGGTTACCCTTTGGGTTTCCATGTCGGAAATGACTTGAAGGCATGCAACACACACACGCACACACACACACGTTGTATTTTATAGATGTGTATATTTTATCCTCCTGCTGCAGTTGTTATTTATATGGCATTACTTGTGCAGCTGGATTTTTGTGCAGCTGGATACCTAGGGCACCTGCTTCATTTCACTTTATCGTAAGGTCACCCTGGCCTGCTTTTGCTTTGTTCACAGAATGGGATCCTGAGGAGGATACATGGGCTCAGTAGAACAGCAAGACTGTAGCCTCAATGTAATGCATTTAAATCAGAAAATAAATCCAATCAGAATCTTGTATAAGTAGAGAACATAAGGACTCGCGTCACAGCAGAGGGGAAAGGAAATGGGAAAAAGCACCATATAACCCATCACAGCCCTATCTCAAAGTCACATTCAGTCTAAGCAAACACAGCCCTCAATGAAGGACCTGGGCTGGTGTGTGGATAAACCATGCAGGGAATAGGCATGGACGTTTGTCTGTTGATTCCTGCCACCCTTGACGCAATTCCTGCTTTCATCAAGAGCACAGAGTAGCAACGGTCTCTATTAAGCCCCTGTTTGATCAAAATTTGGACTAATTTGAACTTCTACAGGCACAAAAGAAAACGACCAAGCCAGAGACTGTCAAAGATGCTGTCACCAATATAATCTATTCTAACCATCTTTGACTCTACCATTCCTTGCCAGTTGGCTCATTTATGCAAGTAGAGACCACCTAGACAAGAGGAGAGGTTGCCATATCCTTCACATTCTGGCATGTAATTTACAAATTTTATAAATTACTCTAATTACTTCTTTTCCCACATTGGGGAGATGGGTTCTGTTTGTTCCAGTCTTGGGAAGGTGAATACCAGCACCTTTCCTGGGAACGTTAAGGCCCATTTGAAGCTAATATTCATTGTGAGCCCTGGGCCCACTCAAGCCTCTCTCAGCATTCAGCCAATGGAATATGAGAAGGATTTCTTTGTCTTTTTCTGTGTCTACTTTCCTTTTTCCATCTGTCATCAATAACATTTTGATTTCTCTTCTCTATAGTTTAATTTTACTTTTGAACCTAAAATGAGTAGGACCTGAGCAGATTAGGCCAGCCATGTAATTGCAGGAAGGTATGGGGGAGGAAGGCTTCCTCCAAGCCCCCCAAATGTTTATGAGTAAACAGTAGCTAATCACAGCCTTTATCAAGATTAACTAATTGAATGTAGGCAACAGTCTTAGAAGCTTATTGCACTCACAGTTTTCCCATTCCGTTCCTGTTAACAAAGTGGACAGATCATGAAATGGGATGAGGACTAATGCTACCACGTCTAGTGTTCTTAGCAATATGTTAACATGATTAGAATGATTGCTATTGCACACCGTTAAAGGAGAAGACAAGTTGTTATTGTTCTTGGACCTGGCTGTGAATGGATATCACCACACTGCCAGGTCCCATCCCAAGCATGCCCTACCCATCCCCTTTTGCTGCGCATGCGTGCTTGAGAAATAGAATTGGGTGCGATTTTCAAAGGGAGCTTAGGGCAGTTCCACAGTCCCCCATCGTGCAGTGTTCTGTGGTGTCTTATCCACCAAAAGACGTAATTTCCACATCTTTATTAAACACATCAAATATATCTGTATTGTACACATGCTGCATGCATATCCAAAAAACAAATAAATAAAATAAAACTGGTAATGGTAACAATGGTGATTACAATGTGTACAAGAAGAAAATATTTTTGTATGGCAATTTAATTAAGTACCAATAATCAAACACATATAATGCCATTATGCTTTAACATTAAATACGTCATACTAAAAATATTTTTCAATTCACATGTAATCACCTTACCTTTAGTGTCCCAGAAAATAATTGAGCAATTATGTTTGTGGCACCAGCATTCTATACATTTCCCATGTTGCATCTTCAAATTGTTATTTTTCCTCAAAACAGGATATTGTTATTATAAAAGGGGGGATTGGAAAAAGAAGAATGTATAAGTATTAAAATATCTATTCTACAGTGGCCTGTCCTCAAATCCTGTTCTGGTAGCATACACTGAATCCTGCTTTATTAAATGTCTTTAATCCAAAATGTTCAATAATTTTGAGGAGATCAAGTCGATATCACGTCTTGGAAGGAAAAGTAGCAAGGGAAGAGAAGTCTGGAGGAGAGGTCTCATGGCACATCATAACAGTAGAGATCGGATGGGGGCACAATCAGGATGCCAAAGATATTGCACACAGTAGATTTTACAGCCTTATAATGTTTACTGGAATGGAAGGACAGAAGACAATAGTCAGAAACATTTCACGCGTATGGAACGGAAAGGGAACCGGGTGAAAACGTCTTGTTAATGAAACACATTTGAACATCAGACCGTTTAAAAAACTGTGTGCGATAAGCTTCTTAAATTAACTTATAAGGAAACGCTTCAGAACGTGAAATAAATGTCACAAAAGACAGTGTTCTGAAGGAGGGCTCTCTAGAGGAAGACTGAGGATATTCCCCTGGACTCTGATAGATATGAGGGTAACCCTGACAAGACAACTAGATAACTGCTTTAGAGACATGAGTTATCCTATTTGTGAAAACCTAACACTATGGGCAAGCATTTGCCAGGGCAATGCACAGCATAATACAAGCAACATTAATATCATTGCAATAAAGCAAAATTGAAGCAATCTGTAATTAAATGCAGGTATTATAACAGAAGTTAAAATAGTTTATAAACTCAGAATCTTAAAATTGTCATGCCCAGATGATTTTCAAAAGCACATCCACACCTATGTGATTCCACTATTAATGCTTTATAGTCCTTGACCCTGGGTATTCCCAAAGTGTGAGTTAATATACCCAGTTTATCTCTCCTGAGGAGAGACACAGCTGGTGCACCTGACTCAGGAATTCTGTATCACAGAAGCCACGTGAGCCTGTAAGTGGCAAAGCAGCACCAAGGAACTTTCCAAGAGCAGGGCAAGTGTCATGCAACCTGATGCCTGCATGTCTAATTGCTCATTTCCTCATCCCTGGTCCCTGCTGCTAATCACTGAAGATGCTGCTGCCAGAGTCATCCAAATCCTAAGAACATTGCCAGGAAGCATAGTACCAGGGAGCACACAACTTGCTTACCAGCAGTTGTATTCCCAGCAGTCTGTTAACAAATCTGCTGTGACTTTGGTGATGGTGGTAGAGGAATGTTGGCATTGGCAGGTGTGTCAGAGGGAGGCTGAGCTTCCTGGTGGATACTAGAGGAGAAACAATGCAGATCACTAGTCCCAAGAATGTACAGTGGACCCTTGTTATGTGCTAGGGTTTGATTCCAAGATAAGAAAATCTGTGGATGCTGAAGTCCCATTAAATATAATGACATAGCAAAATAGTGTCCCTTATAAAAAAAATGGAAAATCAAGGTTTGATATTTGAAATTTATACTTTTGTTTTGAACATTTTCAAACTGTGAATGCTTGAATCCATCTATAAAAAAATCTGTGTATAAGAAGGGCCGACTGTATTCACCTCTGAGAGAGACCAACGGGTTTTTTTTAGCCCTTCTTATGACCAGCTCACTTAAAAGAAGGTCTTGAATTCACTTTCTTCCATTTTCAACAGTGTCCTTAAGTGGAAACCCCAAACCATAGAACACATGCAAACATCAACAGTTCCTCATTTTAAAACCCCACTGTGCAATTCATCTATCATGATCTGAGGCCATTTCATACATTACAGAGCTTTGCCACTGACAGTCAAGTGTTTGTTCCTGCTATGTTCTTGCTGTGTGCTGCTAAGTCAGCTTCAACTTCTAAACAACACCTTCAGAGACCTCCAAAAGCCCTACTCAGTCTTGCAAACTAAGGGCCATGGTTTCTGTGAATGAGTTAATCCACTGAACTAACCAAACAATACTTTAAATGCATGATGGCATTTAATGCCCCCGGGAAAGCAGGGTTTGGGGTGTTGGGATGAGGATCAAGAAAGGGGACAGTGATGAATTAGGATGAAAAGTTGGGCTGTTTCAATCCTGACAAAAGTTATCCTGTCAAAGATGTTATTTGTATTGGAGGGATCTCATTTAGGTAAGAGTGGAAACTTTCCTTTCAGAACAAATAGCAGTGTTAGAAGGGGAAACCATTTCCATTGGGACTACAAGAGCAAATGGCCTAGATTCTGTTTTCTCACCCATCCAGTACCAAATTTATGTTTCTTTTTCTCCTCTTTTGAAAAAAATGTGATAAGGTAGTAACAAATTTCATGTAATATAAAGTTTAGCTCTGCACATGCACTCAACAGGAACCCACAAGTCATGGCTCCGTGACAGGGATGCCTGATACATGTCTTTGCTGCATTCACTCTTAACTGTCTGGTGGTGGTGTGTGCAAATAAATTCTTAGTGATCTTCATGTATACTAATATCCTAGATGTACCCTCACAACAGATAAAGTTCAATGAGGTTCTTAATTAGATTGCCTAAAACAAGGGTGGTACACTTATAGTTCTCCAGAGAGTGTTGGATTGCAATTCTTACCAGGCTTTGCCAAATTAGCTAAGGTAAGGAAAGATGGGGTTCCCATCTCTGGTCGAAAATAAAAAAGGATTATCATGCATGCATGCATGTATGCATACACATTACCACATTTTAAATATGCTTTTATTTTATTTTATTTTATTTTATTTAGATCCCACATTTTTATTGAACATCCCCCCCCCAAAAAAAACCCTTACTAACAAGGTTAGAACAAGATGCTGTTAAAAACCCTATGATGCAAAAAACAAACCTCAAAACATATTAAAACAAGATAAATTAGCTATCATGTAAAAACACCCAGACCTTAAAACTGTGCAAAATTTATCATCCTGCTTTTAGCCTCCTGCTCTATTGCACATTTACTGCAAAATGCAGGATTTTTTTTAATGCTGAATGACAATAATATTGATGCAAATAATTTTTAAAGAATTGCCTTGAAAATGTCAACAAGGAAAACATGACCATAATTTGCAGCCTGTCAATAGATCCCCACCCCACCCCAGCAGTAATTTTAATCATTCTTTGACTAAAAGACATGTTGCTCTCGTTGTCTTGTTGAAAGCACAGTGTTGGCCTTTTTCCTTCAGTCCCCTGCCTTCTGATTCTTTTACTTTTTTCAAACTGGCATTAGTCACCAGGCCTGCTAATGATTCAACATCATCATGCCAATTCCACAACTGTGTTCTCTCACTGAGTTGGGCTCTGTAATTTCTAACCCTTTCACACATCTGTTATTTCTGTGATATAAAAAGGTTGATGATCAAAAGTCCAAAGTGTCTATGCTGGCAGGTGGCCAGGAAAAAGCAAGTGAGGAAAAGGACAATGCAGAGCACCTCAACACTTTTCAGTAATCCTGGAAATGGGAAACATACTGGGGGGAAAAGACTTAAATATACTACTTGTCAGGATATAAAGGAGAATTATCTGAAAATAATATATAGATGGCATCTCTCCCCTGATAATTTGTGCAAAATATATGGAAAAGGACAAAATAAATGTTGGAAATGTGTTAAGGAAAAAGGTACCTTTTTCACATGTGGTGGGAGTGTTCAAAGCGAAAGAATTTTGGAAAATGATAAAACAGGAGATTAAAGAAATAATTGGAATAGAATTTCAATTTAGGCCAGAAGTCTTACTACTTAATATGATAGAAGAAAAAGTGGGGAAACAGTTTGGCAAAATGATCTTTTATATGTTGACGGCTGATAGATTGATATATGCCAGATATTGGAAAATTAAAAAAGACATTAAGCCTGAGGAATGGATGAACAAATTATTAGATATGATGGAAGCGGATATAATTTCAAAGAGACTAATTGAAAACAAAAAGGAGACAGAGAAATTGGAAGGAAGGGAAAATTCTGATACAAATAATTGGGAAAAATTGTATGTATTTATAAGGAAAAAATGGCCAAACATACAAATTGAAATTTAAAAGTAACAAGGAAAAATTGATAAAATTAGATAAAAGATAGATGAGTATGGAAGTATGGAAAACAATAGAAGTTAAATTTGTAATAAGGACTAGAAACATTGGCGGGGTACAGACTGCCGCTTTGCGGCGGTCTCCCGCCGCCGCCAATAGGTCCGCGGGGGAGCCGGAGCCTTCAGACGGCCCGACTCCCGCGCGGACCGAAAAAAGAAGCTCCAAAATGGAGCTTCTTTTAGCGTCGCGTTTGCGACGTAGCGAGGCGCCAGGGGCGCGCTCGCTACGTCACAAGCGGCGCGACACGTCTGGACGCTGTGCGTCCAGTACGTAAAGATGGCGGCGCCCGTATGAACAGGGCGCCGCCATCTTGTACATATTCAATACGTACTAGGGTTAGGGGGGTGCGGAAGCACCGCCCCTTCCTAACTCTAGTACGTATTGTATACGTACTATTTGGCGGTCTGTAAACCGCCAATGTATTCATGTGAAGAGAAAACAGAAAGATGAAAGGAAATTGAAGATATGCAGGAATAATGAAAAATGAAACGGTTCAAGGATTGACCAAGGGAAGTCACAGTGTCTTATGTTTTATGTTAGATGTATGCAACTGAATGAAATAATGTATTTTTGTTTTTGTGTTTTTATGTTTTTGTGTTATGTGTATAGGTGTTATGTTAATGTAGGTTCGATTTGGATAGAAGATTTTAGATGTTTGTATTGTAAGATGTATTTATAAATAAAAAAAAAACACTTTTCAGTAATGACATCAGTGGTCCCAAGTATGGAGAGGCAATTGAAATGAGAGTGGTGAAAAAATTTCTGTTATGGGTCACATTCTGACACAGAATGTCTGTGCACAGTTTGGAAAAGTTCCCTTTTGAACTATAACACCAAGAATCCCCCAGCTAGCATAGGGAATCTGGGAGTTCAATTTAAACAGTAACTTTTGGAGAGGGTGTGGTGGAAGAGATCTGAGACTGCCAGGGAAAGTATGCCATTAGTGGACAAAACTGAGTGGAGACACCTCTAACCTTTTTTCTAACTCATTCACTCTATTTACACCACAGTAGGATGTTCCTGCCACCAAATTTCCACCCCTGAACTAGAGAATCCAAAGCTCTAAACTAGAATTCTATGGCTTCCCATCTGGCCCCCAGGAAAGCCCTGAGCTCAAAGATCACCCCATCACTATGAGGAACATTCAGTATTTTCTCTTGAACTGAGCTGAGCTACTGGTGAAGGGATCCTCTTGTTGTTGTTGTGCACTCTCAAGTTGTTTCCAACTTATGACAACCCTAAGGTGAAGCTATCATAGGATTTTCTTAGCAAGATTTGTTCACAGGAGCTTTGCCATTGTCTTCCCCTGAGGCTGAGAGTGTGTGGAGTTTATCATATGGAGACTTAACGTTGCTATAACGTGGCTAAATCATCCAAAAACCGTGATAGTGTGATCACCAGTCACACTTGTTTCCCATGATTAAATTGTCAGGGAGGCATTCCGCTCCTCTCCCGTCATCAAAGTGTTCATGCAGCAGCCATTTCTCCAATAATGGAAGTTATTGTTTTTAGAATTTTATTTGTGAGCTGCCTTGGGTCATCTCTGTCGAGAAAGGCGGGATAAAAATCTAATAAATAAATAAATAATGCTGCACATAGGGCAAAAAAAAAAATGTAATGCATAGATATAGGATGAGGGACACCTGACTTAACAAGACTACGTGAGAAAGGGATCCAGGAGTCCTAGTAGACCACAAGTTGAACATGAGTCAACAGTGTGCTGCAACAGCTAAAAAGGCCAACACAATTCTGGGCTGCATCAATAGAAGTATAGTGTCTAGATAAAGGGAAGTAATAGTGGCACACTATTCTTCCTTGATCAGGCTTCATCTGGAATACTATGTCCAGTTCTGGGCACCACAATTCAAAAAGGATGTTGACAGGCTGGAGCATGTCCAGAGAAGGGCAACCAAAATGGTAAAGGGGCTAGAAACCATGCCTTATGAAGAGAGACTAAGGGAGCTAGGTATGTTTAGCCTGGAGAAGAGAAGGTTAAGAGGTGATACGATAGCCTTGTTTAAATATTTGAAGGGATGTCATATTGAGGATGGAGCAAGCTTGTTTCCAGAAAATAGGACACAGAACAATGGATGCAAGCTACATGAAGACAGATTCCACCTAAACAAAGCAGGAACTTGACAATAAGAGCTGTTTGACATTGGAACACACTCCCTTGGAATGTGGTGAAGCCTTCTTCTTAGGAGGTATTTAAACAAAGGCCAGATGGCCATCTGTCGGGTGTGCTTTGATTGAGATTTTCTGCATGGCAGGGGGTTGGACTGGATGGCCCTTGCGGTCTCTTCCAACTCTGTGATTCTATGATTCTATGGGAGGCTCTGCAATTCACAGAACCTTCCGAGCAACAATGTTTCCTGGAGCAGTAAGGGGACTGACGGCAAGCTCTTTCAGTAAAAGTTAATTTGCTTAATGGGTTTGGGGAGAATGTGTAGTCTTTTTAAAGGCTGGATCATTTGTTCAATAAAATTACATGAAAAGTGAGAGAGTGTGCTATAACTGAACACAGATGAGAGTCCAGAGACTGAGCCTTGGGAGGCCTGCTTGCCCCTTTTCCACTAATGAGAATAGACTCTTTTTTCCATTTAATTTGGATCCTGTTTTGTCCCGAGGCGCTCTGCTATAAAACTGAGCAACGTGAGTACCTGCTTCTTCCTATCCAATTCTGTATCATCCACCTGCAGCCCTGGAATATGTCACGGGCAGTGATGGGGAACAGCACGGAGCCTCTGACTGCTCAGTCTCCCTTGCACACCTTTTTCAGACCCACCAGGCTTCAGGCATTTTCCTTCCCTTGTTCCCTGCCTCCCTCCATCAAATCACCTCTTATTTTCCTCCAGCAAAGCTGACGTGGACCCTGGTGAAGTGGCAAGGGCTGTTTTGTTGAAGCAGGTTGTCCATGCTTCATAGACTCTTCCCTCAGGGCCTGGTATTTTCTGCACTTCTGACCTTTGCAACCCAACATATGATAATGTACACCAGCTCAGCTACCAGATACTGTTCCCCCTTAGGCAAACAGCCAATTGTTTGCAGGGGGTGAGTGAGGAATAGTCAGGGAGAGGATGGGGAGAGTGTGGGTAGAAAAGATCTGTTTGCTTTTGCTCTCACTCTTGCTGTGCGAATGCAGGAGGTATGTGCTTGTGAATGTGTATGTATAGAATTACAAGGAAGGAACAACTGCATGTAGCAGAAGAAGAGAGCTGGTTGTTCCTAATTTTAATTTTTGTGCAGTTCTGGATAATTAGTAAAAATGAATAGTCATTCACTTTGCTCATCTTAAACTTGCTCACCTTAAACACTTCAAGTTAAATTTCCTGGCCTTTGTAAAAATCTCATCAATGTAAATATGTTTACATGTATATATGTGGTTTAAATCCAGAATGGCATAGTGGTTTGAGTGTTGGACCATGACACTGGAGACAAGGGTTTGAGTCCCTGATCAGCCATGAAACCATGAAACCAACTTGGTGACTTTGGGCAAGTCACACTCTCTCAGCCTTGGGGGAAGGTGATGGCAAACCTCCTCTGAACAAATCTTGCAAAAATAAAACCATGATAGAGTTGCTGTAGGATTGCCATAAGTCGAAAATTACTCAAAGGCACATAACAACAACAACAACAACAACAACATAAGTTGTTTAACCTGTTCATTGTAAGGCTAAACAGGCAGTGAGAATGTAAAACCTTATCCCTAAACATCTCCCCTCATCTGGCATTTTTTAGACCTTGTATTAAGCATGCAGAGGTCTGGGATGCTGGTGGGTCTGTGGAGAAGGCACTCAACAAAGGGAAGCCTGGGCAAAGGGACCATGAAGGAAGATTTACAGAAGCCACCCACACATTTTGAAGGAACGCCTAATATGGTCACTTGCTGCTTGTTCCCTTTTCCTCTGCTCTCTATTAAGTTTAAAGCAGAGCCTGGAAATATTTTAAGCAGTGGGATTCTGAGAGCTGTAGTCCAAAAAACTAACATTTCCAAGTTCTGGTTTAAAATCACTATAGCATTCCTTCATACACAAGAGTGTTCCAGATCCTCAGTGATTCAGCTGCTTCACTTCATCCATCTTTGTTGCTTATGCCTTTCTTTACATATAATGCATGCTCCAAAAACTTAAATAATAGGAAAGCTGTTCAAACAATATTATTTTATATGTTTGCTCTAATGGGCTGGATTTTTATATTACATTGTAATATAAATGCCTTAAATAAAATAAAATTAATAAGCAAAATTTAGTTTCTTGGTGGATACTTTCACCCCCCGTTGCATCTAGCACCCTAATATTTGTTCTGAGGCTTTTAAGTAGACTGAAAAATCACTCCAGAGCTTCCTGGAATAAAAACGTTTCTGTAGATTGAGGCATTTATTTTGTGAGACATAAGTTTGTGGGCAGATTTCCCACAATACTTTGGGTTCTTTCACACTACACAATTATATCACTATGATTCCACTTTAGCTACCATGGTTCCATCCCATGGAATCCTGGGACTGGCAGTTTAAGGAGGGGCATTTAGAAACCTCAGCCAGATACCTCTAGTGCCTCACCAAATTGCAAGCTCCAGGATTTGATAGGATACAACCAAGGCACTGGAAGTAGAATCTTAGCTGTATAACTATTTCATGTGAAAGGGTCCTGGCATGTAACAATACCCTGTTAATGGTGGTATTCAGACCATGTGAATAATATATTTTTTCAGTGTATGTCATTGTTTCCACCAAAACCGGTGACCACCCTCCTGTTTTTCAACCCTTGTTCACACTTAAAACTGGATCCAAAGGGGTAAGAATCCCTCTACAGCAGGTGTTTGACACCACCCCAGAGAACTGTAGAAGAATGGAAGGGAAAGAAAGTCCCATCACTTTTCTGGCACTGTTTACCAAAGGGACCTGGCACTGAATAATAAACTACACCACTGGATCTTGGCCTCTAATTCAAACTAGTCAGTTAAACTTTGTCTGTCTGTCTGTCTGTCTTATCCTCTATCATGAAACTATCAATCATCCACCATCTATCCATCTCTCTTGTATATATGTGATCTTGTATTACTCATCACACATCCAATTAGAAAATTGAAGATAATTTAACTGGAGGAAATGCCAGCAATCAAGGAAACATAATTGGGCCTCCAGACAGTACTTCGATATACTTTGCACCTGCTATGAAAGCCAGGCAAGTGTATTGATCTGTTTTTTTCAAGTGGCCTATAACTCCTATTAGCTTTTTGATGGGTGCTGTATGATCTACGTTGAAGGACTATGGATTGGTTGCTGTTCACTTGGGTTCTAATGATAAAAGATGTGTCTGTAATATGTCAGGCTTCTCAGCAAGAAGAAGATTGTGACATCTTTACTTTTCTCAAAATGAAGGTTCAAAATGGTGTGTCTGTATGCATCCATTTATGTGTACTTTTTAAAAGAAAAGAAAAACTTTGAGGCGCACAGCCTACTGTGACTCATGAAATTCTCCTGGGTGCCACAAACATTCATTATCTTGGTTCAAGCTTGCAGCACTACCTGAAAAGATGGCTAGTTGTTTTCTAGAAAGGAAGCGCATCTTATTATAAGAACAGGAATTCTGTGATTATAGAAAAGAGTGAATGTACAATTAGTTCTACTGCTGCAATGGTAATTTATGTGGCATCCTTCCCCCTTTATTTTAGCTTGGTAAAGCATGGTTTTATATTCCTCATTATTTTTCCCTTACAAATCAGGTGTGATAAGTTGCTGAATGAGAACTGATAGTCACCCACAGAGGTACCATTAACTTGTAGTGTAAATGTGACTAGATCCCAAGTATCCTAGATCTAGGGCCCTATGCATACCAGACCAGCTGGCCTGGGGGTGGAGTCGGGCATGGCATCCACATGACACATGCCCTAACTCTGCCCTCAGGGCACCATAACACCACACACTTCTCCACGTGGCATTATGGCACTCCTCTAGCACTGTGTTAAAACAATAGCTGCAGCTATCACTGCTTTTTGTGGCTCCTTTGTGTGCCCTGGAAAGGCCAGATTGGGGCTGCAGCATGTGGTTGCTGCAGCCCCAATCTGGAGCAACTGAAGGCAGCTGCAGGCCTCCTCTTAGGGATGGTCTGCACAGCCCCTAAGTCAAACTATCTAATCAGTGAACTGTACTGGTTTTGTTTTTGTGTCACACTGCCAAATAGAGCAGCAAGTGATGTCTACAAGATCTGGACAACTTAAGCACCAGGGACAGTTCATAATTACAGGCAATTCTTAACAAAAACGAAAGGCCAGAACAAGGATTTAGAGCTATAAATTGTTTCACAGGAACCATGTGCTTATAATTTGACCTTTAAGCCATTATAGTTCAGTGGTAGGGCACCTATTTTGCAATCAGAAAGTCCCAGATTCAGTCGCTGGCATGTCCAACTATGGTGGAGAAAGACTCCCACTTGAACCCCTTTGTTGCTATTGTTGTTGTGTGCCTTCAAATTATTTTCAACTTATGACAACTCTAAGGTGAACGTATCATGGGGTTTTCTTGGCAAGATTTGTTCAGAGGGTGTTTGCCATTGTCTTCCTCTGAGGCTGAGAGAGTGGGACCTGCCCAAGGTCACTCAATGGCTTTCAAAGATTTCAAAGTTTGTATATGAAGTAGCTGTCCATTACAGATAGAAAACAAATAGTATTATGATTACTAGATGGACCAATGGGCCAATTCACTAGAAGATAGCTTCCTATCTGCATATGGGCAGAAATATATAACTTTAACAAGAGCAGCCATTCTTGGGTTCAGAGGTTTCTAGCATCCTGCCAATAATGAACACAATCTTCAAAGAAAAAACACCTTAGTTTTTGCACACCACTCACAGATGCCAAATAGGTCTTTTTTCAGGATCCTGCAAATTTGATAACCATGAAAAATCTATCTGCAGGAATCTTGCAAGAACTAATGAGTAGGATATGAAGCACTGCTGTTTGAGAAGGGAAGGGAAGGGAAAGGCATCAGCTGTGTCTGGTTTTGTTTTGTTTTTAAGTAGCCCATTCTACAAGTATGCTCTTATTCTAGAAATGCAAATATTGTAAATATGAGAAGTATGCCTTTCCTTTTCTTTGGTAGAATGAATTGGGGCCCAAGTGGACTGGTACATCCACTGGACTCACTATAGCCTAGATCAAGTAAACAGAGTAGACTGAGAAATCAAATGATGTACACATGCATATGTGAACTAGCACTGTATTTTCTAGTTAAATTTAATCAATTTATTCAGTTTAAAATATTTCCCCCTCAGCCCATGGATTATGGCACATAACATACTGATTATGCTCCAATGGACTCACCAATGGCTCCTCTCCATTCTGGAGAGGAGCAACCAATGTGGTGCAATGTGGGGTTCTATCCTGGGCTGAGTGCTATTCAACATCTTTATCAATGACCTGGAAGAAGAAATAGAGTGCATGCTTTTCATATTTGCAGATGGCACCAAATCAGGAGTAGCTAATACCCCAGAGAATAGGATCAACATTCAAAATGATTTTAATAGATTAGAAAGCTAGGTCAAAACCAACAAAATGAATTTCAACATCAGTAAATGTAAAATATTATACTTAGGGAGAAAAAAATAAAATGTATAGATGGGGGACACCTGACTTGACCAAAAATACATGTGAAAAGGACTAGGAGTCCTAGTAGACCACAAGTTGATGCAACCACTAAAAAAGCCAATGTGATTCTAGGCTGCTTCAATAGAACTGTAGTGTCTAGATTGAGGGAAGTAATAGTGCCACTCTATTCTGCTTTGGTCAGGGCTTACCTGAAATACTGTGTCCAGTTCTAGGCATCACAATTCAAAAAGGATGTTGAGAAACTGGAGCGTGTCCAGAGGAGGGTGACAAAAATGGTGAAAGGTCTGGAAACCATGCCTTATGAGGAGACACTAAGGGAGCTGTGTATGTTCAGCCTGGAGAAGAGAAGGTTAAGAGCAGGGCCAGCTCATCTATACAGGGGAACTAGGCAGCCGTCTAGGGTGGCAAAATTTAGGGAGACACGGTAGCTTTTTTTGTATAATTTTTTAGCTTTTTGACTAACTCTCGGTACAATGATGAGAGACTGGAACCTAAGTTTAATGTCATGTTTAGCCTAAAAAAACAAAACAGCAGAAATCAAGGTGTGAAAATAATTATGACGGGTGACAGAGGGCGCCAAAATATTTCTCACCCAGGGTGGCCAAATACCTAGAGCAGGCCCTGGTTAAGAGGGGACATGATAGCCCTTTTTAAATATTTGAAAAGATGTGATACTGTAGATGGAACAAGTTTGTTTTCTTCAGCTCTAGAGAACAGGACCCAGAGCAATGGATTCAAACTACAGGAAAAGACATTCTGCCACAACATTAGGAAGAACTTCTTGACAGTAAGAGCTGTTCGACAGTGGAACATACTCTCTTATGGAGTGTCCTTCTTTGAAGGTTTTTAAAGAGAGGCTGGATGGCCATCTGTCGGGGTGCTTTGTGTATTCTTGCATAGCAAAAGGTTGGACTTGATGGCCCTTGAGGTATCTGCTTCACCCCTAAGTTATACAATGCATACTCTTGTCAGAGAAAGAAAACTACAAGGTTAAAGATCTAGAAGAGATTTATACTGAAAAGTACAAGGATGGTATTTGGGGGGGGGCACAACTGATACATTGGACTGGTATTTGCTTTTATTCCCCTCCCCCCTTATACCAAGGAACATGTTTGAAGTTTTCAAAGAGGTAGCTATGTTAGTCTTTTGCAGCAAAAAGAACAAGATCTGTTCTTTGCAGACTGCAGCTCATTTCATCAGATGCATGGAGAGTAACCTCAGATGGCATATATTTATGTTCTTGTATAGGGTGGGAGGATGTAATTAGTGAGGTAAGAAGGAATGGAGATGTTAAAAATAAAGATATTTATAATTACCTTATATAGGAGAAGCTGAGTCTAGCTTATCCAAAATGCTTCAGACCAGAAGTGGAATTTATAGTTTTTGGAATAATTGAATATATATATATATATATATATATATATATATATATATATATATATATACTGTATATATAAAGAGAGAGAGAGAGAGAGAGAGAAATCTTGTAGATGAGACACACGTCTAAAGATGAAATTCATTTATGTTTCATGGTCACCTTATATATGTAGCCTAAAGGTAATTTTATACACAATATATTTTTAAACAATTTTGGACATGAAACAAAGTTTGTGTACCTTGAACTATCAGAAAACAAAGGTATACTATCTCATCCACCAATGTGGACAAATTTGAATTTTGGAATATTTTGGATTTTGGAATTCCAGATAAGGGAGACTCACCTATATTAGCAATCAACAATTGGGTGGAAGAGCAGATAGGGTGCTTAGCCTGTACATTTTAATGAAAAATCAAATAGGGGAAAGTTAGACTGTTTTCTAACATAATAATAATAATAATAATAATAATAATAATAATAATTTTATTTGTATACCGCCCTTCCCACGATCAGGGCGGTGAACAACAGATCAAAAATACAGTACATTAATTACACATCAAAACAAATTATCAAAACCAACATCACGAATACAATACAACTATTTAAAACCAGTATTAAAAATCCCATAAGCCAGCTACCCTTGCTGTCAGGGGGGGGGGGGGGGACTAGCTGGAACGTATGTTGGGGAATGCTAATTGGAACAGGAAGGTTTTCATCTCCTTCCTGAACTGGGCCAGGGAGGTGGCCGAGCGGAGCTCAATGGGCAGCGTGTTCCAGAGGGTCGGGGCGACGATGGAATATGATCTCCTTGTTGTGGAGACTAATCTAGCCCCAGGGACCCTCAGTAATTGCTGTAGCTTCCAGGTGTGGTACAAGGGTTGCCCCATGTAGAGTGCGTTGCAGAAATCCAATCGAGAGGTTACCAGAGCATGTACTACCGTTTCAAGGTCCCTCTGGGCCAGGTATGGGCGCAGCTGGCGAATAAGCCGAAGCTGATAACAGGTGCTCTTGACCATCGCATTCACCTGAGCTTTAAGGTGAAGCGACGAATCAAGAAGCACTCCCAAACTGCGCACGGAGTGCTTCACGGGAAGCGTGATCCCGTTCAGGACAGGTGGAACCACCGCCATTCCTGGACCAGGGGAACCTATCACAAATACCTCCGTTTTCTTTGGATTCAGACTGAGTCGGTTTTCCCTCATCCAGCCCATTACCGACTCCAGACAGGCCACGAGAGGAGAGACGCCATCCTCAGTCACTGCATCAGTCGGAGACATAGAGAAGATTATTTGGGTGTCATCAGCGTACTGATAACCCCGCGCCCCATGTCTCCAGATGATCTCTCCCAGCGGTTTCATGTAAATGTTAAAAAGCATGGGAGACAGAATGGCTCCTTGAGGGACCCCAGTTGTGAGGGCCCTCTTATCGGAGCACACATCTCCCAGCTGCACCATCTGGAACCTCCCAGAGAGGTAGGAGCGGAACCACTAGAGCACAGTGCCCCCGATTCCCACCTCTGCCAGGCGCTCCAGAAGGATACCATGGTCTATGGTATCGAAAGCTGCTGAGATGTCCAAGAGCACCAACAGGGACACGCTTCCCCTGTCGATGCCCAGACGGAGATCATCGACCAAGGCGACCATGGCCGTCTCAACCCCGTAACCCGCCCGAAAGCCAGTTTGAAATGGGTCCAGATAATCCGTTTCATCCAAGACCGATTGAAGCTGGATAGCAACCGCCCTCTCGATCACCTTCCCTAAAAATGGCAGCAGCGAGACTGGCCGATAATTACTATGTATCAGGGGGTCGAGGGAGGGCTTTTTTAGCAGCGGTTTTATAGTGGCCAATTTCAAGCTGGATGGAAATTGCCCATCCCTCAGAGATGTATTAATAATCCGGTGTAACAACGAGGTTACCACCGGTCCCCCCTGAGCCGCTAGCCATGAGGGACAGGAATTGAGAGAGCAGGTTGTCTTCCGAACGCTTCCAAGGATCTTGTCCACATCCTCGGTACTGACCAACTCAAACTGATCCAGTTTAATGGAGTCCACGGAGGCTCTGGATGCCTTTACCCTTGGTTCTGCCCTAATGCCAGCGTTAAGACCTTCGCTTATCTGAGAGGTTTTATCTGTGAAGAAGTTGTAAACATTTGGAAAATGGTCTAAAAGCATATTTTTCAAATGTCAGGAAACCCTGCCAAGTAGAATCCTGGACTGACAAGAATCTCTGCAGTTCAGGGCTTATTTTGTACAAAACTGACGCTTACTGTTTTGCTCAGAAAACAGCACATCTGTCTAAGAAACAACTTCTTCTGCAGAGAAACCACAGTTTTTCTCCTTCAATTGCTGCAGTTTGGCCTTTTTTACTCTGCATTTTTCCCTATGAATCAAGTCATTGGCTTTCACAGGCCTCTTGTGGTATTTTCATGTAGCTTCTTGTCAGTGGAAATGTGGTGGCAAAACATTGTGATCTAATAAGACCACGAGGTGTCTGTGCATGACAATATGACAATATTATTGTTGTCCTTTTATTTGTACTGCTATATAAATGTATATGTCCACTTCATGTGACTTTCCTCTACATTTTAATCCCCATAGCAACTCTGGTACGATAAGTTTGTTGAGAGGTAGTAGTAGCTGAGAGCCAGTGTGGTGTTGTGGTTTGAGCATTGGACTATGACTTTGGAGAACAAGGTTTGGCTCCCAACTCAACCATGAAACCCACTGGATGACCCTGGGCACATCACACTCTCCCAGCCTCAGAGGATGGCAATGGCAAACCCCCCTCTGAAGAAACTTGCCAAGAAAACTCTATGATAGGCCCCCTCAGGGTCATCATAAGTCAGAAACAACTTTAAGATACACAACAACAACAACAAAGTAGTGCCCCATAGTGAACCGGTAAATGCAATGACCAAGCAGAGATTTGAACTTGGCTCTATCAGCTCCACATCCAGCAATTTAAACATGACTCTATACTAGTCAGATCAGTTGTAATTGTATAAAATGGAATCCTCCAACACTTCACAAATGAAAACTGTATTGTGTGGTGCGAAGCGACATCAGAACATGGCAAAAGTTATTAATGAGGAAGAACATACAAGCTAGGAGAGACTGCAGCATTTTGCTTTTGCCTGAAACTACTGGCAGTGGTAAGATTCTGCCCCCCAATTCTCCTCTTCCTCCTGCAGGGTTAATTGAGTGTGAACTACTTTTGCATTCTGAACTCAGTTTGCAGCAATTGAAGTAAGGTGAGGACAAAGGGGGAAAGTGGGGAAGGAAAAAAAAAGACATATTAAAAGCAGCTGAAAAAAGTGAGATGACAGAGGATTAATCAGAGTTATCCATGCCCAACTGGCACAGTTGGAGAGTAGGAGTCACTCAGCTTAACCTACCTCACAAGGTTGTAGAATGGACAAAAATGTGAAGTAAGAACTTGAACTTCATGGGGGGCAGGTGGAAAAGTGTGTGAGAGAAAAAGAGTGAGGAGGCAGAAGGATGGGGGAGACCAACAAAGCAAAACAAAGCCCCCCCCCCCCAAAAAAAAAACCCTAATGAAGCAAAGCAGGATGTGTGGAAGAGCACATCCACTGCAGCCATTTAGTGGGCAGGGAGGCAGAGGGCTGACAGGGGATGAGAAGTCATTTTCTAGGGAAATATCATCTTTTGTCATTGTTGAGTTGCTGCTTGGGCACTCAAATGGCCACTGAATGGTTGTGGGGCTGTGCTCTTTGGGGATTCTACCTTCCTCGTGGTGGAGGAAGGAGGGTTACAGATGGAAGTAATGAATACCTACTTCCACCTTATCCATAAGGGGGCTTGCATTGGCATAATCTCAGATTTTGCCAACATATTTTTACAACACGATTCCAGCCTAAATAGTTTCTCCCAGGAAAAAGGTTGCATATAAATTCAATAAAAATAAAATAAATGGTGCAGGCATTTCTGGAAGTTTTGGTCAAGGGTAAAAGATTGCCCAAATTTATTACTAACCAGGAGGTAAAATTCTGTCCAGAAATACTTTTATTATCAATGTATTGGGGCACAAACTCAAGTTTAAACCACAAGCCTCTCATAGATTTTCTTACTGCAGAAAGCCTGTGCAGAAACTGCTAGATGATTGGACAATGCAAACAAATCAGATGGATGGTTTTGAGCAATACACAAAGTTGACCACAAGATGGTGCCATCCGAACAATTTTTGGAACCATTTGTTGATCAGTTCAGCTGGAGTCAACAGTGAGCAGCGTTCAAATTCTCAAGATAACCACATTCCTGGAACTAGGAAAAAAGAAAAGACTGAAGAAAGCAAGGGCACGGACTCCTTTTTGTTATGTGTCTTGGGGAAGAATACACCTGAATTTTGGTATAATTACTTCTGTATTTCACATTTTGTTTTTAAAATTATTTTAAAACAGGGCAGGTTATTCAAGAGACTGATCTACATAAATCCAGCCTTGATATTGAGAAAACTGAACTGTTTAAAGACTTTTTATATCTAGAATCAAACACTGATTGGAACAAAGACTGCCATCAAGAAATAAAAAGAACAATAGGGAGATTATGGTAGCACCAGTTCTCACCAGGATAGACATGGGTTGTAACTGTAACAGGCAGATCTTATCAGCCAGCCCCATGGCTGGGCATTCAGCAGCTCATATCCAATCTGACTTCTCCCACAGCTTTTTAAGAATGGTTAGAAATGCACATTTGGCTTTCCTTGATATTTCTTTTTATACTGTCTCACTAAGTGGGCACTAAGTGTACTCACTAAGAGGCTTGATCTTAGCAGCTATCACCCATCATGATGTTCCAGTATAGTCCATCCTTATGGCAGGAAGGAGTAAAGGACAAGGAAGTCTAGAGCCTTGTGAGCATGTCAATATTTAGAAAGGCCTAGTGAATTTCTCAACAACAGCAGCCCATGGGGCAGTCCTCTACAGGCAGGATTAGGCCATGACAACTTGCTTCTTGGGGTGAAAAACAGGATAACAACTCTTCCCGTTCCATGTATAAAGCCAGGCAATCTTTCTTCAGCCCAGACAGAGGGGGATGCAAGCCTTCAATGAATTGTCTATTGTGGGGGCACTGGCCAGGTTGAGGGTCACATAGGACTCTCTTCCAATAGCACACTATCATCCCCCAGCATTTGATGCCTGAGACAACTCTCTCAATTTGATTGCCTTGTTAGGAGGCACCTCATAAAGTAATTGTGCCACTCTATTCTGCTTTGGTCATGCTTCACTTGGAATACTGCAGCCAGCTCTGGGCATCACAATTCAAAAAGGATGTGGACAAGCTGGAGTGTATCTAAAGCAGTGCTTTGATTGTGTGATTCTGCATGGCAAGGGGTTGGACTGGATGGCCCTTGTGATCTCTTCCAACTCTGTGATTCTATTATTCTACCTCTGTGAAAATGTACACAATGACCAAGCATGAGGAACATCCAGTGTCCTTGCCTGAGGACACTCATCATGGATATCATTTCTTCTAAAGGGATTATGACACAACTAACCTGATTATAGCAAAAATTACTAGAATCCCCTCCTTTTCATTTTTAATAAGCTGGGAACCTGAAAAAATCAATCAATCAATCAATCAATCAATCAAATCTTTCTGTTGTTTTCAAAACCTGGCAGTTAATCCTGTGTGAAGCATGTAAGCTGCACACATGTAAACAAGGAATGTATCACTCCTTAGAGAAAGTAACTGGCTGATCAATCTTGTGTGGTCTGCTTTTCAAAAAAAAAAAAATCCCTTTTGTCCAATGTTTACAAAAATAGAGACCTACTCAGCAGTTCTTAAAAAATTAAGGCTTACCTAACCTATGTTACACAACCCTAAATATTCCTTCCTTTTTAGAAGCCACACACTGCTTTATTGGATAAAAGGGTTAGCCAAAGAAAAGTTGCCTGGAAGAGTCAAAGGGCTGGCTTCTTCACTGGACGCACATCATTTTGTTTGCTTGTAATGGTTCATCATGTCCATTTCTTCAAGAGCCAAGTGTCTTCTGGATTATGCAGGATGACCTGTGGAAAGAGAAGAGTTTGTTATGGCCCACGGCTAGCACACTAAACATACTGTTTTGGCAAAAGAGATGGTAGGTTGAAGTTCAGGATTGGAATGGGAGGCATCTCCTCCATCACTCTCCTCCAACTGTCTGGTTTCTTGTGTGGATCACACATCCCCTAAGCAATGAAACAAACCTGCCTCTTGTTATTTCCACTCAGGAGACTGAGATCAAGAGCAATCATTGCCCCACTTCATTACCACTTCCACCCACTCCTTGTTCAAGCTTCAGTCTTGAAAAGAAAGGATAAAAAGAAATTCTTTCCTTTCACACTCTGCTTCAGAATGGAAGGGAAATGTGAGAGGTTGACCATAAGGCCAAAATAAGGCAACCTTATGCTAAACATTCCGCCCCGCACCCTCAGAACATCTGGGCAGCAGTTACTTAGGGTTCCAGGGGCTAGGCTTACCTCTACTATGAGGAAGTCATATTCCATCGCCGCCCCGACCCTTTGGAACACGCTGCCCACAGAGCTCCGCTCGGCCACCTCCCTGGCTCAATTCAGAAGGGATTTAAAAACCTTCCTATTCCATGCTGCATTCCCCGATTGAAGATCTAAGAGGTTTCCCTTTCTCTTCCCCTTTGTTGGCAAGAAGATTGGCTAATGGGGTTTTTTACTTGTTTTTTAACCTGTGTATTATGTGATGTGTTGTGTTTTGGATTGTAGTGATTTTAGCTTGTTGTTAACCGCCCTGATCTTTGGAAGGGCAGTATAAAAATAAAAATTTTATTATTTATTTTATTTAAAGGTAAACTACTTAAATGGTAAACTAAGTGGCAGAGTATTTTATGCCGGCTCTAATGCCCCTGGAACCCTTGGCTGCACCAGCCCAGAGTATAACTATTTTAGATATGTAATTGATAATTGATTGTTATTTTGCTGCCAGGGGAGAGTTGGGATTGTCATTTAGATTATTATGCTATGTTATTCTTATGCCATGTCATGTATCCTGTATTACATTAGGCCCTTCTTATACACAGATTTTTATACATGGATTCAAGCATCCACAGTTTGAAAATGTTCCAAAAAAGTATACATTTCAAATATCAAACCTTGATTTTCCATTTTTTATAAGGGACACCATTTTACTATGCCATTATATTTAATGGGACTTGAGCATCCACAAATTTTGTTATCCACAGGGGATCTTGGAACCAAACCCCAGCGTATAACAAGGGTATTATACTATGCCATTTATTTTGGATTTTTTTGTACTTTGTATATTTTATTATGTATGTTTGAGTTTTTGTATAATTTGACTTTTTGTATAATTAATTTATTGTTATTATGTTTGCTGTGATTTAATTGATGGGGGTGTATTTTGTATTTGTATTTCTTATTACCTTTGTCTGTAATCTGCCTTTATTCCACAAGGAAATATAAATAAATCATTATTATACTTTGAATCTAGGTAAAAACTGCAAGCTGCAGCATTATTAAACTCTTTGGAATGTCAAGGAAGAACAAATTAAGCATAACCAAAGCACACTGACTCTGTCATGGGCTAACTGGCACTTTCTATGAATGACAATATGAAATGTTAGGAAAATGTTCAACATAAATAGTTTTGTGTGTGTAATTTGATTTGTAATTTTCCATTATGCTATGAGTGTGTGCTGTGTGTCTTCAAGTCTTTTCAGATTTATGGTGATGCTAAGGAGGTTTGCCACTATCTTTCTCTGAGGTTAAGAGTATGTGACTTGGCCAAGATCACCCAATGGGTTTCATGGATGACCTGGGAATCAAACCCTGGTCTCCAGAGTTGTAGCCCAACACTCAAACCACTACACCATGCTGGTGCTCTGCTTTTATGACATAATGACTGTAATTCCACAGTTGGCTAACATATCTCCAGTATCCTCCTATTATTTGCTATATGTTGTTGTATGCTTTTGCTAAGTAGATTCTCCTTTAAATCATCAGCTGTATGTGTGCTTCAGTGGCAGATAGCTGAGACTGAATACTGACATCTGGATCAGTACTGTGTCACCCAATAAAATGTTACTTTCAATTCACTATACCTTCATTCTTGAATCCAAAACTAGGCATGTTTCACCTTTAGGGCTCATTATTACAAAAGAATCACCTCATCCACTGTGACCAATGGAGGGCCACACAGGGATGATTTCACATTTAGCTATGGGGACAGCTCTTACCATGCATGGAATGGGTGGGGGAGAGGGGCTGCAGCAACTCTATGGAAGGTCCTGGGGTTGATGAATGGCCAGCTATTGCATAGTTCCACATGTAAAATTACTACGCTATGCTGGACTATACAAGATTGCATTCATTATGTGTTAAAATATTGTGTAATAGTTCTATAACACAAGAGAGCCAGAGTGGCATAGTGGATTGAATGTTCGACTACAACTCCGGAGACCAGGATTCAATTCCCAGCTCAGCCGTGAAACTCACTTGAGTGACCTTAATGACATGTTCTCAGCCTTGGGGGAAGGCAGTGACAAACCTCCTCTGAACAAATCTTGCCAAGAAAACTTCAAGATAGGTTTGTTTTAGGGTTGTCATAAGTTGGGAAATGACTTGAAGGCACACACCACCACCAAAAACTATTAAAAGATATAGTTGTGTTAGTGTGTAGAATCAGTATGTAGAAAGATCTTGTAGCACCTTTGAGACTAACTGAAAGAAAGAAGTTGGCATGAATTTTTGCAGACATAAGTGTACTTCCTACTCCCCAATGCATCTGAGGAAGTAGACAAATCTATGAAAGCACATGCTGCCACCTTCTTTCTTTCAGTTAGTCTCAAAGCTACTACAAGATCTCTCAACAAACAATAACACACTATATTAACAGCAATATGGTAGGACTAAGGGCAGATCAACACCAGCCAGAATATTCAAGCATGCTCCTGGATTATCCTGGCCCCAGAGCACCCTCAAATTCCCCTCATTACTTCCACACGCCACAGTGATGCCAAGCAGCTTTTTACTCATGTGTCCTGTTGTGTTGACTGCCACACCACTGCTGGTGTGGGTCACTCCCTCTCAGGTCGAAAACAAGGCACCCAACATCAATCACATGGCTGGGCCTTCTTGTGACCTCAGAGCGATTTTCAGCAGCAGCAGTGGCACTGGGCAAGACAGTGAGACACATGTGTAAACAGACACTCAGAGTCACTACGCAAAAGGTAAGTCTTTTAAATCTGGTTTAAGGGAGGTATAGGCTGGATTCAAAGCAGAAATGGCCTCAAGTCACAGTCCGCAGTTGAATCGGAGCTTAGGTGCTGCATCGTAAAAGCAGGGTATTATGAGGATGGGAGAAAATGATTTTATTTGGCTTGTGTAGACATGTCCTAAGAGAAATAAAAGGAATCAGCTAAAATATAATAAATTTAAATATCTTGGAAAATAATTGTACAGCCCATCATACTGGCACCAGGTGTACTGTATTTCCTACAGGAGGGCATTCCAAATCAGAATGCCACCCACAGAGAAGGGCTTCCCTATGATAGATTGTGTATGCCTATATGAGGGGGTATCGTAAAGTTTTAATTATCACCTTCAAAAAATTTTGTAGTTGTTAACTTATCTCTGTGTAGTCACCATCCACATTTACATATTTTCCCCAGCATTTCTTGACCTTCCGAATACCTGATATTGTAGAAGTCTGCAGATTGCGCCTTACAAAGGGGTATCATAAAGTAATAATTATCACATGGAAATTATTATGGTATATTGATGAAATTTTGTTAGCGTCATCATGGGTCCCTAGGTGCATGATTCTGAGAAAAGCAGCTCATTGCACCCTTTATTTTTGTGACAGGTTGTGCCAGAAGTGACTAAAGTGTAAAATCCTCATAAAGAGCAATCTGCAGACTTCTACAATAACGGTATTTGGAGGGACAAATGCTGGGGAAAATGTGTAAATCTGGATGTGACTACAAAGAGATAAGTTAACAACTACAAATCAAAACAAACTTTCTGTCAGTTTTTTTTTAAAAAGTTGATACTTAAAACTTTATGATATTCCTTTGTAGGCAGCAGGTTTCCAAAGAGACAGACTATTGTAGGAAAACAATTACAGGTAAGTAATCCAATCCAGGCCATGCACAGGTAATCCACGAAGTTCATGAAAGATGAAAGGCAGAGCCAGAGCAATATCTCAGCCAGTCCAGAAATCATTACATGAAATCAGTAGACAAGATAACCAAAACCAAAAAGAGTAAGACAAATAATAGTTGAACATAGCCAATCCAGAAGTCAAGAATCCTGCGAAACATAAGTATTGAGAGCACTTCTAGTCAGGGAGGCTAGTTGTGAGCAACATAAACTTGTAGCAATTTCTGGAATATTTATATGCGGCTCCCTCTGGATATCAGATGCTTAATTATTTCCTATTTAACAGACATTGACTCCTACAAAGCTGCTCCTTCTCTCTTTGCTGGATCTCAAAAGCTAAGGATGACTCTTCAATGTCTATCATGTCCTGCTGAGAAGAAAGACCTTTAGCTGATTCAGCCCCCCAGCCTGGTTTGTTTAGCTGAGAGACAGGAAGACTGTGGCCCTCAAATTTGACCTTCTACAAATTCTGAATTCAGGAAAGAACCTGTAATCTAGAACCAGAAAGACCTCACAAACTATCTGGTCTGTCTCTGTGTCCTCAGATTCCAGTTATGACATAGGCACATATTCAACCTGTTAAATGGAATAAAAATACAGGCCTATTTCAGCCATCTTAATGCATGGGCAGATTGCTGTGGGACGAGTGATTCTTGCCATTTAATATCCCACTTTTCTTCCCTCATGGGACCCAAGGTTGCTTGGATCCCAAGCTGCCTGGACTTTAAAAATAACCAGCAGCACCTGGAATTGGATTCAGCAACCATTAGGCAATCAGAACCTCAGAACCAATGTAACAAGACTTCAGATTAAACAAGATTTAATTCTCATTGCCACACAGTCTTATTCACACTTATGTTTTTGTACCAAGGAAATCTGAGTTTCCTCAGCGATGCCATACCAGGATCGAGTTCTACCACAATCAAATATCTCCATGGCATTTTATCCCTGTTGCCATGCACGCTGCGGGGGGAGGGGGGGGGGAGGGAGGGAGGAGGGGGGAGGTAGAGGTGGCAGCAATGGAGAGAAAAAGAAGGGGGAGGAAGGAAAAGAAGAAAGAAAGATTGCACTTGAAACTACAGAAGATCCAGATGATTGCAGGACCCACCAAAACACACAGTAAGGGACCCAAGTGGGTGTCCCCCCCACCCAAGCTGCATCAAGTGCAGTCGGAGCCAATACAAATGCCACAAAAATAACCCAGGTTCAACACTGGGTTATTTTGTATTGTGACTAGCCCCACTGTGTACTAGGTGATGCTTTAATGCCATTTTTAAAGGTAGGCCTACATAGAAAATGGCATAGTAATCCATCTGAGAGGTTACTACAGTGTAGCTCACCATGACCTGACTATCTAGAAACCAGATGAAACTCCAAGTCACTGAAACCATGGGACGAAACAGATGGCCCCAAAGGTGCAACGTGACGCCACCGCTGAGAGAGCCGGGTTGGGCCCACTGCAATTGCACACCACAACCTCAGTCCAGCCCGCTTTCACCCCAGAAGTCCACTCCTATTTGGGGCAGAAAAAAGCTGTCCCTTTGCCTCTAGAGCTGGCTTTTCACCACACCCCCAAGTCACACAGAGTAGTCCCTCTTCCGTCTGGTCATATGGGCACTTCAGGAAAAAAATAAATTCCATTAGCCTCAGTCAGTCAAAGAGGAAGGCTGTCATGCCTGGCATATTCCTTTTTCCAGAGGGCCTCTAGGCAGCTCCATGTACACCAGAGCTTTGCAGTGAAAGGAATATTTAAAGTGCAATTACTGTTTTCTTCTGCAGTCTCGCCCTCAAATGCTTTAAAAACTTAATAGTGAGGGTCCTGTTGCCAAGTACATAGTACTTGTTCTTTAAGCACATGCATGAAGGGACATTGCTTTAATTCATGGAAGAGAAGAATGAGCAGACAGAAAAGCTAACTAAACTGGAAGTGAAGAAGAAGAAAGATCCATGAGAAAGAGAAAGAGTGGAGGAGTAGGAAAGAAGATGGTTGTAAACCACCTTGAATTCTGTGCTGGGGAAAAAGTGGGGTATGAATTAAATAAATAAATAAATGAAAACTGAGAAAGACAAAAAGCACTAGGGTGAGAAGAAATAAGTTATTGTTGTTGTTGTCTGTTTATTTATATAGAGCCATTGAGGTACATGGCACATTACAACTGAATAAAACATTAATAACTACTTCAATATAAAATACTAAAATACAATAGTAGAACACAATATTAAAAATGCAATAGTAAAATAGAATAGTTAACTAAAATGCAAAAATAGCTACACACACAAGCACAAAATACAGAATAAAACAGATAGTCAATTACAGTAAAAATATAAAGCATTACTCTGAAATTCCAAATGTTTTAGAAAACAAAAAAGTTTTCAATTTGGATTTGAACTCCTGCATAGAGGTTATGGGTGTGAGAAGGAAAAGAGCGAGCACTTGGGTGGGTAAGAATAAAGAGCACCGATGCAGATCGGTTAATGGGTGGCAGAGAAGAAAGAAACAACGGTAGGTGCTCTGTAGGTGAGATGGCGAAAGCACTGGTATGAAAGGGGACTAAATGTTTTCTAGGCTATGTGAAGCTGGGTATTTCTACCAGTGCATCAAAGTCAATGTTCACAAGTGCAAACAACATTTTTGTGACTGTCAGAAAAAAATCAAATGGCTACAAGCAACTGTTTTTTTAAAAAAAATAAATACTCAACATATAAAATGACAAACTTGAAAGAAAAGAGGCTCTGGGTACTGTGTTTTCTTCTTCAGAAGATTTTATAGCACAGATAAAACACTTAATGGCAATGATGGATGATTTGTTGCTTGCTACGTCTCTTATGTTACTCAAACAAAAGTATACAGTGTGGCCTAGAATAGAAATCCAAACATTTCTTTGAACTCTGATTACTCAAGGCATTTGCATGAAAATGGATCTTTGTGGCCAGCACTGGAATTTGTGGACAGACATAAAGAAGGTAAAATTATACCTTTTGTTGGACCAGTTTGGTGAGTGAAAGAAAATGGAAATTTACCTGCTTTAAAAGGGAGGTTCACTGAAATGAAAATATCAACTATTTACAGTCCCATTAGGTGCAGAAACCTCCTACACATTTTTATTAGATGTTCTAGATGTGATTTTGGAAAAGAATTACTTTAGATTCAACACACATTTTTTTCTTCAAATAAAAGGAGTAGCGAAGGGCAGCCCAGCTGCACCCAGTATAACCAATTTATATATGGTTTATTTAGAGTCCACTCATATCAAAAATCCAGAGGTGAATCCATTTTTAGAATATTTTCTGTTCTATTGTAGATATATTGATAATATTTTCATTATTTTTTCACAAACTGCTAAGGTTAATCAGTTTTTCACATGGATTAATACACAGATTAAATTTACATGCCTTTTTGATTTAGAACAGATTCCTTTTATGGATGTGGTAGTTTACATTCATAATTCCAGAACTGGGCTATGTAATTTTCATAAATCTCAGTTCTTAAGGTTGAAGAGGCATTCCACCAAAGATATTCATTATGAAATGACAGCCGATCAATACCAACAGGAACTGACTGATATGGCTCTTCCACAGTATATCATTAAGGAAGCTAAAAATAGGGTTGCATCAAGGGATAGAACTACATTGTCCATGTCCTCAGATAAGACAACACATGATAGGATTATAGGTTCCTTAAGTTTTAATCATGTTTCTCATCATATTAAAAGAATTATTTTCAAGCACTGGCATATGTTTGAAAATATTTCAGGTTGTTCTGAATTACCTATTATAGGGATAACGAGAACCATGACTATAAAAGACTCATTGGTGCATACTGACTTTTATCCACATAAACAGGGCAATTTAATTACCATAGGTCACCATAAATATGGGCACTGTTCTTGTAATGTACAGGTTTTGGAAATTAAAACTTTTATACACCCTACATCCAAAGAAGACTATTATTTAAGAACTGTAATTCTAAAAATGTCATTATCATCATTTTGTGTCCATGTCATAAGATTTAAGTTGGCCAGACTTCCAGAAATTTGAGAACTAGAATTATTGAACATAAGAACAAAAGTAGAAATGGCAATCTGGACATCCCCTTGTCAGAACATTTTGTTCAATTTGGCCAGACTCCTTAATGTTTTTTTGTTATGGAACAAAATAATTCTCATCCCTTTAACAGAGGGTCTTTACAGAGCTAACTACTTCAAAGAGAAGCCCTTTGAATCCACAAACTGTCATCAAGAAAACCTTATGGTTTAAATGATCATTTAGACTTATCAGTCTTTTTGTAATTTAGATGTAGTCTTAGGTATCTTAACCTTAGCATTACATAACTTTGTAAACATAGTACAGTGCACCCTTCCCTTACTCAGGGGATCCGTTCCGGAACCCTCCCACCCCCACATAAGGGAAATACTGTGTATGGTGGAGCCCCATTGAAAATAATGGGGCTCGTACCTGCGGCATGGCGTGTGCACCATGGGCATGTGCACCATTGCCTCTTTCAGTGTGCAGCTTTCAGTGTATGGTGAAAGACACATATTACATGGGCGCACTGTATTTTTTGGAGGAATGTTTCTATGTCAGTTCTCTCCTTAGCATGTTCATTCACAATCAGTGTTGTGTTCATGATAATTGTAGTGTATGATATTATACAGATTCAGTATCAAATCATTATATAGTTTTTTGAATGATAATTACATTACTTAATGGCATAACTGAAGCATTATTGGATTTTATGTGGATAATATTGGGATTCAGCCAAATTCTAGGGTTTCAGTGTTTGGGAGTTGTAGTATTTTTATGCAGTATTATACTCATGTACCTTTAAGAGAATTTACTGCAATATAGTTACATGTGAATACTATTACTAAGAGTTTGTATAAAATTTCCCGTAGAAACATTAGACAGAATAGACTGATTCTGTTAAATGGAAAATAACTTGTTCTAGAAGAGAAGTAAGCTTGCAATGTTAAGAAATGGTAAATATTCTAGCATATTGTTATTTCTATACATTTAGAATGATTTAAAGAATTGTTGTAAACCATATTCCAAATTCTGGAATTTATTGCAAGCTGTGATTGCCCAGCAGAATCGGTGGCGAATTATGTGCAATAATTCCCCATAGTTACCCCATAGCAACCAAATCACATGGACTCCCTCCCCATCAAAAAGAACTTGCTAAAAGTGGGATCTTTTTGGCGTGCGTGAGCACTGCCTTCAGTGTGCCATTGCACTCTGTGTCGTGTCAATGACACAAGCACGGTGCCCCAATGTGCAGATGTGGCGCCACGCTTGCGTCATCATGGCGGTCCCTGTATGGAGGGGAGTCTGCTATGATGGTGGCATCCATACGGACTAGGGTTCAGGAGCATGCAGTTGCTGAAATCAGCACGGACGTGCCCCTTCCCACCCATCTGTCTCGGGCCATACTTAGCTTTGTAGCAGATATGCTAAGAAACCCATAATGTCCATAACCAGAAAAGGGCTTCCTACATAGTAATAATAATATAGTTTATTTATACCTCCCGCTAGTCCCACGGGTTGAGGCAGGACTATAACCTTAAAAGGCACTTAGTACAATTTACAATCAATACAACAATAAAATACTAACACTAAATTTACCAAGAATTCCTATTAGTTCTCTAAAAATTACAATTTGTCCATTAGCCAACAATCAGAGTCAAGGAAGAGCAGTCGTCATAAGCTTTTTATATGGAATTAAGTGAGTAGAAGTTGAGTCTCCCTTATCTGGAATTCCCAAATCCAAAATACTCCAAAATATAAAATAGTCCACATGGGTGGCTGAAATAGTGACACCTTTGCTTTCTGATGGGTCAGTGTACACAAACTTTGTTTCATACACAAATTTATTTAAAAGCATTGTGTATAAAATTACCATCAAATTTAGAGCTTAGAATCATACTATAATGCTTGCGCGCTTCAATGATAAAAGATTGGATTCTCTTAGAAAGTCAAATATTATTAGAGCTAGAAGGATCAAAGATGAAATTGGGATGGCATTCATATCTATGGCATGATAGCATACAGACAGACCAAGAATTTAATATGCACTGTATAATAAAAGCCCTAATTACAGTTCAGAAATTATATAAGAGACATTTCTATTCTAAAATTCCCAAATGGACTGCCACACAGGAAACTTTCCATTAAAAAAAGCATTATTTAAACGAACCTGGACTAACTATGGAAACCTATTGATAAAAACAAGAATTAGAGCAAGAAGGACTGGTTCCATTATTTGCAAATAAAATAAGATTTTAAAACGCATATGGAAAATGTGGAATAGAAAAGAAATGGAAAGACTTCAATAAAATAATAATGGAAGGAGGAAAGAAGTTTATAAAGAAAACTTATAGATTACAGTTAGATATACAGTGCACCCATGTCATACGCGGGCATGCTTTATGCGGCTTCCAGCATATGCTGAAAGCTGCACGGGGAGGAAGGGGAGGCACATCCTATAGGGTGCATGCCTGTGGCGCTCGCGCACCACCATGCCGCTGCGCCGCCACGTGCATGAGCCCCATTAATTTAAATGGGGCTCATGCATAGGCGTTATTTGTTTTATGCAGGGGAGTCTGGAACAGATCCCCCATGTAAACAAAGGGTGCAGTGTAGAATTAAGAGAGGAGACAGTTAAAGAGAGCATGATTAAGTGGATGCAGAATATAGGTAAAGCAATACCCTTAGAAAAGTGGGAAAATACATGAAGGAATAACCAAAATGTAATAGTTTAAAAGAAAACTATTATAAAATGCTCCACAGATGGCACTTGACACCTTCTAGGTTAGCTAAAATGAAAAAACAAAAACAAAATAACAACAGTTGCTGGAAATGTAAGGATAAGGTAGGAACTATGTATCATATGTAGTGGCATTGAGAAAGAGTGAAAAGATACTGGGAAATGTATATAAATAAAGTTAATGTGCAAAACATTGCAAAAAAAATTGCATTCCAACCTGAGTTGTTCCTGCTAAATACAGTGCACTCTTGCCTTATGCAGGGGATCCGTTCCAGACCCCACCACGTAAGGCAAATAGCATGTACACTCGAGCTCCATTGAAAATAATAGGGCTTGTGCATGATGCGCAGTGTCATTGCAAGCCTATGGTGTGGCTTTCAGCATAAGCTGAAAGCTGCATAAAAGGTGCCCGCATATGACGCAGGTGCACTGTATAATAGATACTGAGCAAAGGAAAGTAATTCAAGATGAGGGAAGTGTAATTTTAGATATGCTAACGGCAGCACGCATAGTAAATGCTAAATATTGGAAAACGAATATAATATCCTCCATAGAGGAGTGGAAAGTTAAGATAAATGAGCTTGCAGCTATGGATAGATTGTCCATATATGTCACAATTAGGACAACTCAGCAATATGAAAGAAAATAGGGGAAAGTGGGGAAACTGTGGTACTAGAAGTGATGTGGATAGTTAAAGCAGACCCTATTGCTAAGAATAGAAATTTAGAACATTAGGTCATAGAAAACTATGGATATAGAACATGTTTGAATGTTTATATATTTGTTTGTTTGATTGCTTCTCTTGTTACATATTTCTTTTATGTATATATAATAACAATTAAAAATAAATATTAAAAAATACCATCAGGCTATGTGTATAAGCATTCTGTGCAATCATGCTGGCTACATAATTACACAGTAGTTTCTGACAATGCTGGCTGTTCGGCTTAGTAACAGAGATGAGCACCACTCCCTATGGTCAGACACAACTTGATGATCTTGTCAACAGAGAACACCTTTACTTTTTATTTGTATATGGTGTTTCCAGAAGATAAATGAAGTTCATGTTTAGATTCCAAACATTTTGTACATGCTAATATTCCAGAATCAGAAAAACTTTAAAATCCAAAACACTTCAGGTCCCAAGCATTTCAGATAAGGGAGAGTCAACCTTTAATGTTAACAGATGCCTTTACTGGATATGGACGTTATAGATCTGCCCAATTCTAATTCCTGTAGTCAAAAATCCACTTATGAAGACATAAGTCTCCAGCAGGATTCCAGCCAGGCGTCTTAACATCTGCCACATGGATAGCCAGCAGGACAGGTGAACTGAGCCTATGCCACACATGTACAAGTTCACAGTCTTAAATAAAAACACAACTGCACATGGTGAATGGTTTTCTGAGCAATTTATTTCCAGTCTGCCCCAAAGGAAGGTTTCCTCCAGTTGTTTTTATAGACTGCATCGTTCCACGCAGACAATTGCTCAGATTGAAGCACACATCCCGGCCCTATCACAAGCATTCAAGAAGGACAATACGAGTGCTCTATGAATGGTGTTTGTTTTCCTCCAATGATGCAAAAGGACCCTGTGACTTGAAAGGGAAATGAGATGGTGTACAAGTGTCTCTAGAGCTACCAGGAGAGAATTGTTCAATTCCTATCAGAAATTTATCAGTCATACATTGTCAGGGTCTTCAACTTCCCCTCCTCTTCCAGCCCCCTTCCCCCAACACCCACATTCTGACCCCTAAATTAGCAATTAAAAGAAAGATGTTCTTTTCATCACTCCCACAGTGGCTGCTTTCCTGCACTCCCTCTTTCCGCAGTAGTCTTTCAGGAGCTCCTAAGAGGCAGTGAATGTCTGACAGTCAACAGATGGTCTCCCAGCAGGAAACAAAATTAAACAGAGGAGGAGGAGGCAACCTCAATACTCCTGTTCTGTCTGCCATGGTATTTGCATAGTCATTTCTGAGATTTGCAACTAGGTCTATTATTCTGCTATATTTCTCTTGATACAACTACCCAGTGATGCTTAACCTTTAAATCCAACCAAACTTCTTTTCTTTCCCAGGTGATGAAAGCTACTTATTTTTATTTTTATTTTTATTTGAATCAGGTATTTTGTGGTTGTGATATTCCAATTGAACTGCTGCAATCCACATTGACAAAGTCAACTCTAGTGGTAACCAACGTATGTCAACAGGTATGGAAAACAAAACAATGGCCAACAGATTGGAAGCAATCAATATACATCAACGTCCACAAAAAAAGGAGACACAAGTGACTGCAGCAACTATAGGTCCATAGCACCGATCTCCCATGCAAGCAAAATCATGTTCAAAATTCTGCAACATAGACTCCAACTATACATGGAGAGAGAAATCCCAGAGGTTCAAACAGGGATCAGGAAAGAAAGAGGCACTAGGAACTACACTGCAAACATACAATGGTTAATGCAATGTACCAGTTAATTCAGCATATTCTTTATAGACTATAGAAAAGCCTTTGACTGCATAGATCATGAAAGGGTATGGAACACCCTTAAAGACATGGGAGTGCCAACATGTCTGATAGTCCTGATGAGGAATCTGTACTCAGGACAAGAGGCTACTGTCAGGAGAGAACATGGATAAACAGAACAGATTCCAAGTGGCAAAGGGGTCAGACAAGGCTGTGTCCATTCACCCTATCTGTTCAACTTGTGTGCAGAACATATTATAAGAAAAGTAGGCTTGGACACAGAAGGAGGAGGAGTGAAAATAGGAGAAACGAATATTAACAATCTAAGATATGCAGATGTTACCACAGTATTAGCAGGAAACCCTCAAAGACTTGGAACACCTACTAAGAAAGATCAAAGAAGAAAGTGCAAAGGCAGGCTTAATGCTGAACATAAAGAAAACAAAAATAATGGCCATCAAGGACCTTCACAAGTTCAACCTAGAAAATGAAGAAATAGAAATAGTAAAAGAATTCCCATACCTAGGATCAAACATAGATAGAAATGGGGACTGCAGTCAGGAAACCAGAAGAAGATTAAGAATGGGGAGGGTAGCTATGAAAGAACTAGAAAATGCAAAAACATACAAGTGAGCACAAAAGTTAGAATCATACAATCCACCGCATTCCCTATTACCATATATGCATGTGAGAGCTGGACAGTTAAAAAAGATGATAGGAAGAAAATCAATTTGAGATGTGGTGCTGGAGAAGAGTGCTGAGGATCCCATGGATAGCCAAAATGACAAACAGATGGGTCGTAGAACAGATCAAGCCAAAAATCTCCATGGAAGCCAAGATGACCAAATTGAGGTTGTCGTACTTTGGACACATCATGAGAAAGAAGGACTCATTTGAAAAGACAATAATGCTGGGAAAGGTGGAGGGAAGTAGGGCGATAGGAAGGCCGCATGCCAGATGGATGGACTTTATTAAAGAAGTCAAGGGTATGGGGTTGCAGAAATTAAGCAGAACAGTGGAGGACAGGGGGTCTTGGAGATGTCTCATCCATAGGATCACCATGAGTCAAGACTGACTCGAAGGCAGTTAACAACAACAACAAATTTTGTGCTTCCCTTCCCCCCAAAATACTGAATATATTCAAATAGGCCACTACCATTTCCTCACAATATCTGAAATTATGAATAATCTCCTGTGTTAAGACTGCCACCTTCCCTTCCAGACCTGACAGGACTTCTGAGCCTTTAACAGCTGAGTTACATGATTTCTCTAATGGGGAAGAAACCCTATACAGTGGTGCCTCAGGTTACGAAATTAATTCGTTCCGCCATTCCTTTCGTAACCCGAAAATTTCGTAACCCGAAACAGTTTTTGCCAATCCAACTTTTTCGTATCCCGGAAATTTCCCCAGATTCTGGCTTTCCTATGGTTTTGGTGAGGGAACAGAGGCAAAAATGTGCCTTCTAGATTTCTTCCTCATGCTATTAAATCCATATAAGGTTTTGTTATGGAAGAGAAAGGGACAGCTGTTTCCCTTTTGCCCATCAGGTATGGATACCCCTTTTTTTCCTGGTTCCAAACTGTGTTCAGCTGCTCCACTCAAAGCTGCTCAGAAAAACAGAATCTGGTTCTACCTAACAGCAAGCAAGGTGGGTGACAAACATATTTGTTTGCAACTCAAAGTACTTGCTTTTCCGCAGTTGTTATTTATGGTCAGCTAAGTATATATACAGAGCATTCATTGTTTCAGCCCAAGGCATTTTCTTGGCTGAGATAAAGGACAAGGATTCAAAGATATAGCCATGTTAGTCTGTAGAATCAGTATGTAGATCTTGTAGCACCTGTTACACTAACTGAAACAAAGAAGGTGGCAGCAGGAGCTTTTGTAAACTAAAGTCTACTTCCTAATGCATCTAAGGAAGTAGACGTTAGTCTACGAAAGCTCATACTGCCAACTTCTTTATTCCATTTACCTAAAGAGCAAGAGGTTGCCTTTCCCCATTTCATGTAGAAACCAGAGTAACAGCAGAAACTTCTTCAACAGTGGCAATAGGACAGCATCTGCAATAACAGCTGTGGTGCATTCACACTACAGAATTAGAGAACTCTTTGAATTTGGGGTTAAAGGATGGAGATATGACAGTTAAAGCAGCATCAAACTGCATTAATGCTGCAGTGTGGCAGCCACCTAAGAATAGGGAGCTTGCTTAGGAGGGAGAACAGAGGCTGCAGATCACATGCAGTTCTATCCTCCAACATTTCACTGCTGCCTTTGCTTCGCATAGCTGCTGCCTGAGGTGGCTGCTTCAATGGTCCTGTCATTCCATCATCATGTGAAATGTTACCCCTGGTCTGAAGAGCTACAGTCAGGACATTGGCTCTCCATTTTTATCACTCTACTACTTCATCAGTCCAAAGAAATCCATAGCTCTCAATTGCCCTGTTCATTTCTGACCATTTCACTCCTTGCTTGCCTCATGGAACCATGCTGTGAGCTAATTCCCACATCACTGGATCCAGTGGAACCAATGGGTTTGTTTAAGCCATTATCAAATAAAGGGTGGGTGTGGGGAAAGTATCTCTTTTGCACTTGCTCAGCTCCATGCGTCTTTTGACTGGGAAACAAAGCTGCAGCTGCTTACATCATGCTGAAGCCTTATTCCTTACAATCATTCACTCACATTCAAATTAAACTCTTTATCACAAGTAGCCTCCCCAGAAGAAGTGTCAGGGGATGGTTGTCTGCTTGCCTCCCTGCCTACAAGGCCTGTGAGCCACTGAAAAGCTTTAAGCCTGGTTTCTTCTAAATTGTGAACAGGGGCAATTGGACTCAGGTTCGTAGTGGGTGGGTCATTAAATTAACACTGCCGACCATTGGGGATAACAGAAACAAGAAGCATCCTGATAAGGTTTCTTCTAAACCTGAAGATGATATAGACAGTAGGGGCTCACTTTGAAAAGAAAAAATTAGGAAACTCTTTACTTGCTTTCTTTCACTGGGAGAAAAATAGCAAAGATGACAGTATTTTTTTCCTTCAACACAAAGAGACTGGGGGTAGGGGGAATAAAAAGTATAGCCGCAACTGTGGTCAAGAGCTGAACAGCACAGAGGTGACAAGGACATTTGTTAGAATCAGATTATTCTGGTATCCAAAACTCTCAGTCTGGATAAAACTGCAGACTGCATAGGTATAAAATATTCGGTCTAATATTTCACAAGTAAGACAATTACTTTAGGGTCAGCATTTTCTTTTGGTACAAACAATGAAGCAGTGTGATCTTTCCTGACCTTTTCCTTATGAAGAACAAGCCTGAAGTTAGGGTGAACTTATATGACTCATTCCTTCCCTCTCTCACTGTGAAATAATTTTCTAGTTTCATTGTTTTAAGACCAAGCTGGGATTGATCATGTAAACGGGGTCAAATTAGGTTGTTTCCCAATCCAACAGATCATAAATTCTGTTGAGATTTCACAAGTGTATAGTGACATTCTTAGTCCAAATCTCATACCCTTCTTCTTGGATTTTATAAAATCATAAGAGTTGGGAGGGATTCAAGAGCAATCTTATCCAACTATCTACCAGTGCAAGAATCTGCTGCTAAAGTATCCCTTAGAGGTAGGCATCTAGCATCTGTTAACTCTCCAGTGAAGGAGAGTCCACCACCCTCCATCAGCCAAAAAACTCTTACCATCACCAGTCAAAAAACTCATCATTAGGAAGTTTTTTCTATTGTTTAGTCAGAATCTCTCTTCCTGTAGTTTAACCTATTGGTTCAGGTTCTACCTTCTGGAGTAGCAAAACCCTTCTGGAACTCCAGAAAATAAGCTTCATCTTCCATGTGAGAGTCCCTCAGACTAGCATTACTGTCACACTGGAGAATAAATACAGTTTGACACTACTTTAACTGTCATGGCTCCATCCTGTAGAGTTTGGTGAAGCACCAGAGCTCACTGATAGAAAAGGCTAAATGTCTGACAAGACTACAAACCCCAGAATTCCATAGCATTGAGCTATGTTAAAGCAGTGTCAAACTGCATTAATTCTGCAATCTAGATGCAGTTTACGACATCACCTCTCAATCCTCTCTTCTCCAAGCTAAACATTCTTAGGTTCCTATTCCTAATACATTTGGCTCCCAAAGCTTTTATTATCTTGGTCACCGTCCACTGGACAAATTCAACCTTGTCAATATTCTCCTAAAACTGAGACACCCAGAATTGGAGACAATATTCCAGGTGAGTATCACATAAAGTGATACTACAATGTCCCTTGACAAACACACATGTCCGAGAACAGTCCTGAGAACTCTCTTTTATACAGTAGATAACTTGTCTTCATGTAGTCAGCAAAGTAAATGTAGCTGCAAGGCATGTATCTCAATGCTCATTTTCAATGGCCACACTTATTAAGACACAGTGTTGTGTAGTGATTGTTGACTGTTGGACTAGGAGACCAAGGTTTGTCATAAAAATCTACTGAGTGGCCTTGGACAAGTCACATTTTTCTCAGTCTTTAGAGGAAGGCAGACATCCTCTGAAAAAATTGGCCAAGAAAATCCTGTGATAGCTTCACCTTAGAGGTGCCATATGTCAGAAATAACTTGAAGGCACACTAAAACACCATTTGATAAGCTTGTCAGATATGTTTTAAAACTCACCCTTTTAACCAAAGAAAGTGAACATTTCAAATAATGAGATTATTTTCTGAGGTCCAAAACACACTGCAAAAATAATCCAGTTTGAGACCACTTTAAATACCCTGGTTCAATGCTAGGGAATTCTGAGAAATATAGTTTTGTGAAACATTTAGCTTTCTCTGTCAGATTGCTCTGGTGCCATAATAGACTACAATTTCCAGGATTCTCTAGCCCTGAGTCAGGGCAGTTAAAGCAGTCTCAAAGTGGATTATTTCTGCAGTGTGTTTTGGACCTAAAACAATTAAACTGGGGTAGGTGAACCTCAGATATAAATTCTATCTTTTAAATTGTTAAGTTCTACTTCTTTTCTGTCCTTAAATTCTTCTCTAAACCAGAAGAACTAGATACGTAATGTCTTAAAATGAAGACTTCAAACAAAGCTGTAATCCTAAACAGATTTGTTTGAGTATATGTTTACTTAGAATTAACCTGATTTCAGCAGATGCAGATTGGAGAAATAAATAAATAAACTGAAGATTATGCAAGTGAAAAGCTGACATCCCCCCTCCCCCTCCCATTTATGTTGGTCTTTGTGTCTGTACAACTTCATATACATTTAAAATTAGGCCTTTTAAAAAAAACACAAAACCACTCTGGGTCCAAAGTCTGTACATTGTTCCATAGTTTCCCCCTTCCCTTGTACTTTAGAAAGCCAGAGATAAACTTTCTAAATGTGAAGTATGAAAAGAAGGCTGAAATCAAATCAAATAGTGAATAGAATGCAGGGACCATCACCACCAACAAAGCCCCAAAACAATGAAACAAAAGGAATGGAAAGTGAAAGGGAGAGGAGACCAAAGCCAGGGAAAATGCTTAAGGTTTGCTATGAATGCAACAGTGTCATGGTCTTTTTGCCAACCAAAGGGCCTTCTCAGGAAGCATGCAGCTCCATTATTGCACACTGGGAAGCAGTGATAAATGGTCATCACTAACATTGACTCTGGCTGATGAACGTTCTGTTCCTTGGGGAGGCATAGCAGGGGTCCACACTATACCACAACCATTTGGGTCACTGACAATAAAAGGAAATTAAAATGCATCTGCTCCAATAGTGTTCAGGGAAAGGCTGGGGTAAGGAGGTCTGTAGGTAACACCACCATCTCCTGCTGCTGCTGCTGCTCCTCTTCTCCTTCCTGCTTTTCATTCAGTTATCCCCTGATCTGTATAGATGATGAAGTTCTTGCTGTGATTTCATGCCTGCCACATCCAGCTGCTACTATGCAAAGGATGATGCACATACATTCTTCCTTTTTCTCACTCCCCTCCACTCTGCACATGTATCTCTTTCTTTCACATGCTGGACCACAATACATTACAGGACAAAGAATTCAATGACTCTGAACAGACTCTATGAACTAAGACTTAGGGAGACACAGCAGACATTTGCGTAGAAGGAAGAATGTGCAACTGAATGCAAAGCAAAAGATTTGTCTCTTGAACAAACTGGGGGCTTTGGTTCAGATCTCTGAATAGTTAAAATTTAAGAATGGACATAATGACTGGCTGAAGCCAGTCAATATCCGCCTGTCACTATTCTGTTATAAACAGCTTCAGCATGATATTACATTCATTCTTCTTAAACATAATTTTTGAACCCTTCTCTAGTTCCATTGCAGTTGCTGTGTCAAATTACACAAAGCTTAAATATTCAAAAGTCACCAGTTCAGCCTCCCAAATTCATTAGAGTGACTTTAAAGCCACAGGTTGATTTTTTGAATCTGTCTTCAAAATTCTGATTTCAAATGCTTCTTGCAATTCATCCCCACAATCTGTTTTGGCCAACACAAGCAGCCTGAGTCACAATAACAACAACAAAAATCACATTATTAAATATGGTTCATGAACCAGACAACTGCATATATGGCTGAAAGGAATTTTCCCTTACAAGTTGCTAACTACAAAAAGTGCCATTGCAACTATATGGATCATACCTGATCATCTGGTTAACATGACTATGGTTGTCTACACGGCAAGGTTAAAAGGGCCTCCTCATTACAACAGAAAATAAAATTTGCGAGCTGATTGATTATGTTACATGGATCCTACTGTTTCAAGTAGTGAAAGATAAAAGATAGGTTCGAAACTAGTGCTGGACATCTGGGTGATTTGCAGTAGATCAAAAATTCCTGGCTCCAGTAGTTTAACAACATCAAGTCAAACTGATAGTTTAACAATAAGAGTTTCTACCAATGCTGGCCTTAACTTTTAGCTTCAATGTTCCTGAGCTGTAAAATATGGGTATTACCTGGCTAATCAGGTCCTTGTACAGTGTGAAGACTCCACAACTCTCTGGTTGTATTTTCAGACTTTAGTGTTTCTATAATAACTGAAATGCTGAATTGTATTTTACTTATACAGTGTGGGAGTCATAATATGTGGCAGGTAAATGGTGACACTGCTCCCCCCCCAGCTCCATTTTGCCCCTGGTGCTCTAGTAAAAAATAAATGTGATCAACAAGCCCAAAGTCTTGTTGAAGAAGATGTTGGTGAAACATCAGGAATAAACTCTTCTAGAACATGACCACATAGCCCCCCCCCAAAAAAAACACAAAAAACTATGGATGCAGGCCATAAAAGTGTTTGACTTCACAAGCCCAGTCTGCTCATTCCTTTAAAGAACAAGGATTAGAAAAATGATAAGCTTTTAGCATAGTGTTTTCTGCCAGTTCAAACATTTAGATTGTATATATAGCTTTATAAAGGATTTCCATACTTTGGAGAATCTGAGGAAGTAGCTAGTGGGACCTCACCTCAAACTGGATAGAGGCATTCACAGGGTATTACCATCTAGGTGTTTTCTCAGTACTGAAAAGCAGCCTTAGCAATGCAGGTCTTCTGTGAATATCTCCTTAAAACAGCTTAAATGTCCATGCTTTTGGAACATCCAACTTGAAACCATTTTCCTGTTATTATGTATAATAATGATAAAGATCACCATCATCATCTGTTGACACCATTTGATCTGGGATGCCATCCCATTCTGAAATAGAAATTTCCCAGATGCCCTTCTTCAAAAGAAAACTCTGTATAAAAGCAACCTTCTGGTCACAAATTCTTGCATCCCTCCTCCCTTTCACCCTCGACATTCACATCTGTTCAGTGCAGTGACAGCTCTCCTGCTTAGCCATATTATCTAACTAGAGCTGTCGCTGAACTTCACAGATATACATGTTGAACGACATAATAATAATAATTAATAATTTGTTTTATTTATATACCGCTATTCCAAAGATCATAGCGGTGAACAGCAAGTAAGCTAATTAACAAGTAAGCTGATTTGCCCCCAACAGTCTGGGTACTCATTTTAGTGACCTCGAAAGGATGCAAGCCTGAGTCGAGCTTGGGCCCTTTTGCTGGTCTTGAACTCACAACCTTGTGGTTTTGAGTGAATGGCTGCAGTACAGGCATTTAACCACTGCGCCACCAGGGCTCCATCAATACATAAGGCAGGAGCATGGAAGTTATGATGAGCCACAATGTTGCATTTAGAAAGATTTGCTTTTCAGAGTGAAATGGATCTGGGATTAGCTTCTATGTAAACTCTGAGGCTTGTTGAAATATGTTGCAGAAGCAAATTCCAAGAAACAGCAATGATTATTAGTTTTTTTGTGGAGTTTTTGGGAAATGTGGCCATGTTCTATAAGAGTTTATTCCTGATCTTTCGCCAGCATCTGTGGCTGGCATCTTCAGAGAATGCTAACCTGGAAGAGAGTGGGTATATATATATACTGTGTGACCCTGGGTGAGGAGGAGTGATTCCCATATTAATCTGTGTATTGTTCTGTTTTTGATGGCCTCCTCGGGGTAGGAGGATATACAAAAGAGGATTGGTGTCTGCTAATTGGTGATCATTGTTCGCTGGGAAAGCCTCTGACCTTGAGTGGTTTCTCATTTGCATTTGCTCAGTCCTGGTTTTGGTGTCCTTCAGGACTGGTAGCCAAAGTTTATTTACTTTGAGGGTTTCTTCTTTCCTGTTGAAGTTGTCCAAGTGTTTGTGGATTTCAATGGCTTCCCTGTGTATTCTGACCTGATAGTTGTTGGCATGGTCCAGAATGTCAGTGTTTTCAAACAGCATTTTGTGCCCAGGATGGTTTGTAATGTGCTCTGCTGCTGCTGATTTTTCTGGCTTACCCAGTCTGCAGTGTCTCTCATGTTCCTTGAGTCTTGTTTGCACACTGCGTTTGGTGGTCCCTATGTAGCCTTGTCCACAGCTGCATGGTATGCAGTAAACTCCTGCGGCTGTGAGAGGGTCTCTCTTGTCCTTTGCTGAGCATAGTATTTGCTGGATTTTCTTGATCAATTTATAAACCATTTGAAGGTTGTGCTACTTCACCACTTTGCCTATTCTGTGTGTGACTCCTTTGATGTATGGTAGAAATACCTTCCCTTTGGGTGATTGCTTGTCGTCACTCCTTTGGGTTTTTCTGGGTTTGGCAGCCCTTCTGATGTCTGAGCTGGAAAAACCATTTGCCTGTAGAGCCCGGTCTACGTGCTTCAATTCATCTTCCAAGAAATGGGGTTTGCAGATGCGTTTCACCCAGTCTATCAGTGTTTTGATTGTGCTTCTTTGAGCTTCTGAAGCACCTAGACCGAGCTCTACAGGTGAATGGTTAGTCCAGCTCAGACATCAGAAGGACTGCCAGTGGAATCCTATTAGTCAGTTACAATTACAAACTTGTGATTATTTCGTATTCACATTTATGAATGTGGTACCATTCCTACAATGCCTCAACATACACCTTAAAATCCAGCCAGCCACACCAAGGGACAGAGTGCTGAGTAGTGAGGGAAATAAAGTATTCAGCTCCCTCCTGACAATAAGCCACAGCGTGAGAGGTAGAAGGAGGACCTCTGTAGGCTCCATCACAACACCATGGTGCATTTAGCCCTCTGGTGGGAAGGAATTGGTGGGAAGGGTTATCAGCACCCCACTCTCTGGTACTGCAGAGCTCTATCCGCTGGTGCAGCTAGATGGATATTAAAATGAGTTTCAGAGGTTGGATCAGGAACAAGATCATAGCCATGACATCTTGGCTACATGTCTGCTGCAGGATCTCAGCCAACAGTTTTAATAAACAGACACAATTAAAATAATCCCCCAACTGAATCATGGCTTTAAGGACCTAGAATCTATACAAAATGGTGTAGTTTGGGCTACCTGCTCAAACCTCAGGAGGGATTATTTCCTTTGGGAGGTAGCTCTACTCTGCAGAATTAATGCAGTTTGCATTAATGCAGCCATATCTCAATGCTATGAATTTCTAGGAATTGTAGTTTTGTAAGGCATTTAGCCTTCTCTGTCAGAGAGCTCTGGTGCCACAACAAACTGCAAATCTTAGGATGCCATAGCATTGAACCAAGGTAGTTAATGTCTTGTCAAACTGCATTAAGTTTGCAGTATGGCAGCAGCCAAAGGCAGGCCCTACTCCTAGCTCAAGACTGAGCCCTGAGTGTGTTAGACCCCAGTGGGGCTTGTTTTCTGATTCCCCTTTTCTCCCAATCTTTCCCCCTTCAAGTCATATTGCAGATTTCCCCTTGTGGGATATTTGCTCACTGAGAGGAAACAGGGGAGAAAGCAAAGAATGAGAATCATAAATTGCGAAAGGATCATCAGCATTCATTATGCAGGTTGTACAGCTTTGAACTTTGAGGTAAGTTAAAAAAAGACTCAACCACAGAGCCTGTTTCTGCCCTTCCCCTCAACCGCCTTCAGGAGGGAGGAGCTGGAGAGTAAACTCAGTGACCTTTAAGTATCAATGGCAAGCTTGCTTTAAATGGCAGGTCCTAACAGGCCATACAAAGTGCTGGCCTTGATCTATTGTCTGCCTCCCAGACTCTTTGTCAGCCTCAGATTTTCTTAGCAACCAACAAATAGAGAACAGAAGGAGTGGTCCTGCTCCTACCAGCAGGAAAGCATAATTTGAAAACCTGTTTTTGGGGGGCTCACAGAACATATTTCCATTGGACAAATTATGGTGCACCACACAACATTTGATGAGGCAAGCTCCTCCTGGTGACACAATATCAACCAAAAATAATATTTATTGCTTTCCTCTCTTAAAACAGATATTTCCCCACTGTCCATTAATTTCATTCTTATTAAAGGGGGACTGAATGCATTCATGAAGGTTAGGGTCATCAGGGGCTACTGATGAGGAACACCTTCACACTACACACTTATCATATTACGATTCCACTTTAACTTCAATGGCAATAAGTTATGGAATCCCATGAATTGCAGTTTAGGGAGGGGCATTTAGGATCCCCAGTGAGAGAGCTGCTCTAGGGTTGCCATGATTTGCTACCACCAAACCGGGACAAAACGTAGAAAAAATGTAGGACACAATGTAGGATAAAATTTGCCCAAAATATAGGACATTCAAGTAAAATGGAGGACACAACCAACTAAAAATCAGAAACATTAATACTTTTTTTAAAATTAATATAAATCCTTATTTACAAAAAACATCAGTATGGAAGAGATTTTGACAACAGACATAGTAGAATTCAAAGATAAAGAGATGTTGTACCAACCTGTGAGACTAAGGAAATAGTTTAGGAATGCTCATGCTGCAAACTTCTTGCTGCCACTGCAGTAACATTGCTCAGCCAGCCGGCTAGGCTCCTCGCAGCTCTGCCGCTGCTGGAGGAGGCTGCTGGAGGACTTTTTGGCACAGCGGCCTCATTGCACAGGGCCAAGCTAGCCGGCTAGGCCCTTGCAGCTCTCTCGCGGCTGGAAGAGGCCTTGCCCAGCAGCGGCCTCTTCTTTTGGGGCCAAGCCAGCCGGCTAGGCCCTGCACAGGGGCAGAGTAGTTTCTGGAGGAGGCCTTTCTGCGGCAGCGGGCTCCTCCTTTGGGGCTTAGCCAGCCAGCTAGGCTCCTATGGCTCCCTCACCGCTGGAGGAGGCCTCTTTTTAAAACTTTTTTTAAAAATTAAAAATGTCAAATAACAAATAATAGTCACGCAATGCCTGAGAACACTTCTCTGAACAGGATGGTCTTCAACACAGTTTTGAAACTGGTTAAAGAAGTGATGAGCCATGTTCATGGGGGAAGGAGATTCCAGGAGTGAGAGGCAGCAAGTGAAAAGTGACAAATCCTGGATGGGGCAGTGAAAATCCTAGGCTGAGACAGCAGACCTTGACTGCTAGAACAGAGGGCATGAGTGGGAAGGTGAGGAGAAAGAAGGTTAGATAAAGAAGGAGGGGCCAGCCCATGCCGGGCTTTAAACGTCAACAGCAGAAACTTATACTGAATATGGAAGGGGAAGGGGAGCCAATGAAGGGATGATAATAGAGGAGAAACATGGTCAAAGCAGCGAGCGGATGTAATAATGAGTGCAGCTGAATGCTGGACAGAAATTAAAGGATAGTGGTGAGAGAGAGGAAGCCCTGCCAGAAGGAGGTTACAATAATCTAGTCGCAAGATGACTAGAGCATGGACCAGAGTCTTGGCAGTAGAGGCCAAAAAAATGGACGGATTTTAGCAGTATTGTAGAGAAAGAATCTACAGGCCTTGGCTGTGGCCTGGATCTGGGGCATACACAACAGAGAAGATTAAAAAATGAAACCAAGACCGCGGGATTTCTGGACCAGTCGAATAGAGATATTGTCAACATGTTGAATTTCAAACGCTGATGGCACATCCACTGAAAGACAGCTGTAAGACAAGATGAAACTTGCTGTTCAAGCCCCGGAAAAAGGTCTGGGGTGGAAAAATACAGCTGAGTGTCATCGCCGTACAAATGATAGGAAAATGAAAAGAGCAGATAAGTTTTCCTAGGGACAATGTGTAGTAGATTAGTTGTAGAAGAAAAATTGGGAGGGACTATCTCAGAGTGAAGAGTGGTAATCTTTGAGATGAAATAGTTAGCGAAATCATTAGGAGAGATTGATGAAGAGACAGGAGGAGAGGGAGGTTTAAGCAAAGAGTTGAAGGTGGAGAACAAATGCTGCAGGCCTGTCATTGGCTCAGATCAATGATTTATAATAATTCTGTTTTGCCATGGACAGGGTACATGAAAAGGAAGAGAGAACAAATTTGTAATGAATAAAATTACTCCACTCCCTGGACTTTTTCCAAAGGCGTTTGGCCACTCAAGAGCAGGACCGGAGACACCTAGCAGTGGGAGTAAGCCAGGGCTGAGGCCTAGTCATAGAAGAAGATGTGTGTACAGATACAGGGGCAAAGCTGTCAAGAGTTGAAGAAAGAGTGGAGTTAAATAAAGACTTTGGCCTGTTCCAGACTGCCAGAATAAAGCTGCTTCAGGTCTCTTTGGAGGTATGCTGTTTAAATGATGCATCCATCCGAAGAATCCAGAAGCTGCACCAAAACTGCACTCCAGTGCTTAGGAAAGGAGTGTGGCTTCGGCGTGACCTCTGGACTCTTAGGACCCATGCATCATATAAACAGCATACCTCCAAAGAGACCCGAAGCAGCTTTATTTTGGCAGTCTGGAACAGGCCATTGCTTGATCAGCAGAGTCCCCAAGATTTAGAGAAGAGAGAGATGAATTCAAAGTCTGACTGAGATGGTTAGAATGAAGATCATGAAAACAGCACTGAACGGTATGGCAAGGAGGTGGAATATAAGTAAGAACAAAAGAGATTAAATGAAGATCAGAAAATGGAAAATCAGATGCCAAGTAGTCAGAAATGACACATTTTGCAGCAAGAAATAGGTCAAGACAGTGACCGAGAGAATGAGTTGAAGAGTTGGAATGTGGCTGAAGACCAAAAGAAGCTAAGAGTGAGCTAAAGCGAGACATTATAGGATTACTGGAATCATCAAAGTGGATATTAAAGTCACCTAGGATCAAAGTGGGGACTGCATCCGAAAGAAAAAATGTCAACCATGACTCAAAGTCTCAAAGTAGTGTGCCTTCAAATTGTTTCCAACTTATGGCGACCCTATCATGGTGTTTTCTTGAAAAGAGATGTTCAGAGGAGGTTTGCCACTGCCTTCCCGTGTGACTGAGAGCATGTGATTTGCCCAAGGGTTGCCATCATAAACAACTTGAAGGCATACCACAAGAACAAGAGCAAATCAGAGGCAGTATGTCTCTGGATATCATTTGCCAGGGAATGCAAAGAGGAAGGATACAGTTGCCCTCAGTTCCTGATGGCCAGCTTCCCATAGGCAACTGGTTGATCCAGCATGTCTTTTTTATTTTCCCGTGTTCGTTTTCACTAGATACCATAGACTGGATACATATGCTTTTGCTCAAAGGGCATTGGCAGGTGGATTCTGCAGTAGATATTCCCTACTAGGTTAATTTACCAGAATTTCCTACTCCCTGTAAGTTTTGTGTACAGCATGGATAGATTCCATTTTTGGAGTGTCCCCAGCAAACAGTGTGTGAGAATGCATCATTGATTACTTAACCATGAAAATTCACTCTAGACAGGATGGAGGAGACATCCAGACATCAAAAGAGATGGTTTACAATCTTCCATACTTACATCTTAATTCACCTGCTTTGTTCCCATGTATACTTGTCCCTCCATATTCGCTAGGGTTAGAGGCACAAGACCCCCATGGATATGGGGAAAATGCAAATAACAAAAACACCATGTTTTTACCTGAGAGGACACCTGCCTGGAATCTCTAGTCGTTCAGTGCAACTCTGTGATCAACCTTCGACAGACACTGACCATAGAACTGCACTGGAGGAGCTACAAAGGCCTAGTAGAGTGTTCTCTCTAGGAATCTCTAGGTCTTTCAGTGCAACGTTTAGTTAAAGTTGACCAGAGAGTCGCACTGGAGGACCTAGAGATTCCTAGAGAGAACAAATCAATCAAACCCGTGAATAATCAAATCCGCAAATATCAAAGTCACAAATATGGAGGGATGAGTGTACATCCAACAGTTTTTTGTGGGTTTTTTTGGGCTATGTGGCTATGTTCTGTCACATGCTGGCGAAATGTCAGGAACAAACTCTTCTAGAACATGGCTATATAGCCCAAAAAACTGACAAAAACTATGGATGCCAGCCATGAAAGCCTTCAGCTTTACATCCAACAGATTTGTGAATCGGTTGGGGTTAGTCTTTCTCATAAGCACATGTGTGTGTTTTTGGTCACCACTTTTCTCTGTGCTTTGCCATAGAAAAAAGTAGGGGAGAAACCAAGGGTTGAATATATTGCATGAGACTTGTTGTTCATCTGACTTGCTCAGTGGGCAGTGCTGAGAGTTAATCCATCCCTGGATATGTCCACTATGGTAGGAAACCAGCATTATATTTCATGGCAGCTATAAAAATATCATTCCGCTTACATAGCATTGTATGTTCAGCCACGAAATGGTTAAATCTCAAGATCTGTTAGTACATTCAATTCCACCACCACCACCACCCTTTTTAGTCCATCTTTATCACAGCAAAAGATTAAGTGGGGGGACATAACAGAAACCAGTTTCATAAAATAAAATGTTCATCCCATAAAAGTTGCAATAAATATGTATATGTATTTTGTGAACATACTGCCCATCCTCCACTTTCAGCTCATTCTCCTGCCCCCATTTTCTTCCTTGTTCCTCTAAATGTGATCTGTGTTTGAAAGATTGTACCTTCAGGGTTTGAAGGAAACTTCTGTGACTGGTGCCCTCTTAAATACCAGAGGGGGAGCTGAAGCTTGGGCAGCTTTCTGACTATGCCTTGAAATGACACTTGGAAGGGGAAGAAAGAGCATAAATGTCACCATGTCACCTCCAGTTAGCTAGAAGGTCCTTCACCCTTCCTGAACCTAATCTAAAACTACAGCTCACTCCTTCAGGGAGTGATGCAAAGTCACAGAGCCCATGCAAAGGTGTAGGTATCCCTCAACTTGCTCTTTTTATGTCTGCAGAAACCATAACCACATCGCCATCATCCCACAGGCTAATTAACTGTTCTTTAAGGAAAACTCAGGCACAAGAAAAGATGGTGTGTTTGTATTCTTTCCAAGAGGAACTTCCAGGTTCACTACAGAGAATATACTGAAAACTGAAGACCCAGAATCATCAAAACACAAGCCAACCATGAAGGGAGAAAAGGATCCCCCCAAAGACGCCACTGACTGCCTAACAACCCATCTTTCTGATTATTTTTGAAGTCTCTTGCCTGAAGTCTACTAACGATCTGAATTTAGGCTGATGGTGGTGATCACAAAGTGGATTGTCTTAGTTATAGCACTGCATATCTTGAAACGTTAAAGCAGAAGGGCAGCTTGATGATTCTTCAAAGTGAATCACACCAGAATATTTTGGCTGCCAAACAGGGACAACACAATACAAACCAGCAGTTGGAGAGCTTTCAAGTCAATGTTCTACATATGGATTTACATGGTAGTAATCCCCACAGAGTTCAGTAAAACTTGTTGCTTATAGGATTTCAGACTAGCTAAGAAAAACAGATATGCATCTATGGAGGAGGTATGGCTGAAGGGTACGGATTAATTTTCATTCCATAAATAAAGTTGTTAAGTAACAAAAATACTTTCATAGAATCATAGAATCGTAGAGTTGGAAGAGACCGCAAGGGCCATCCAGTCCAACCCCCTGCCATGCAGGAACTCTCAATCAAAGCATCCCTAACAGATGGCCATCCAGCCTCTGCTTAAAGACTTCCAAAGAAGGAGATCTTTGGCATTGTTTATATTAGCCAATCAATATCCTCAATCTCATCATAGATCTGTGGGCTGTGTTTTACTGTGTCAAAACACTAGAAGTTCACACATAAAAAGAAAAAAAAGTTCTGCTAATTCAGTATCTAGATTCCCTGTACTGGGAGGAAGGCAGAAAATAAATAAATAAATAAATAAATAAATAAATAAATAAATGATCATCTCAAAATACAGTAACAATCAGGGGCTTCACATTTCATCAGTATAGCAGATGCAAAATTCACTGGCTGGATGTGTCCAAAATGCTAGTAGAATATCTCAACACCATTCAGACTTTGCCTAGATTCACTGTGGAACAACGCTTGGAAATGTTTTTTGCTTGTTTGTTTTTGATTTTGCACACTATGACTCCCAGAATCCCTGAACTAATATTGATCCTGTGGATCCTGGATCCAGGAGGAAAGATACAAGAATAGTGACTACAGTAACACCATGAACAGCACTAAGTGACTGGGCACCTGCCACCATTTTATTTTCCAACAATGCAACAGCTACACGCAGCTAGAACATGAAATAAAATCATTTAAACAGCCTAAATGTGGAAATAAATTTGTTTTTAAAAGTACACATAATTCATTTTTTAAAAATACCAATATTTCAAAAGGCATCATCATCATTAAATAACAGAGGCATTAAAATATTGAGAAAAATTTAAATTTTATATTATTTTTATTACCTGGAGACTAATGGGAATGAATGAGGCAATTCTTTTAGCATTTTTAGTAATGTCAGTTTATTTTTTTCATTTTTAAAAATGTTTTTAGTCTTTAATGCAACAAAATATCTATGGCGCGGGACACACTGTCCAAAAAGGACGGCCTGCCGGTGCTTCATTTTGGTCCGCAGGGAAGCCTCAGCCTCCAGACCATGGGACTTTCCTGTGGACCAAAAAGAACCCATGAAAAGTGGTTTCTTCTTGCGACACCATTATGATGTTGCAGTGCGCCAATGGCGCACTCACAATGTTGTAATGGCACCATGATGTGCGGACGCTATGTGTCCAGCACATCATAATGGCAGCGCCCGTCTGTACAGGGCGCCGCCATTTTGACGGCAAGAGGCCAGGAGCGTCTAGAAGTGCTGCCCCTCGCACATGATAAGGGCGTCCTGTCCCGTCCGTCTGGACCAGGTCTTTGTTCTTTAAGATTATTCATTGATCCTGCAGGCCTGTGAAGTCTATTCAAGAGATAGCCCTACTGAGGTCAGTGGAATTTCCCAGGTAAACACATACAGGATTGCAGTTTAAAGCTATTTAACAATGAACTGGATTGTAACCTAAAGAACTGATATGAGTTCTTTCCTATGCTTTCTATCTGTCCATTGTCTTTCCTCTGCACAACCTGCAGATTTATTATAAAGTTGTTTAAATGACACTGTAATCAAACCATAAAAAGAGCATCAACATCAACATGAGTCCTAGACTGCATTCACATGGCAGAAATAAACAAGTTTGACACCACTTTGGAGCTTATCGCATGTATTATTAAACTAGCTTACCTCTATCTGGTTTAAGGGTTAATTCAGACAGCACCCTGATTTTATCACATGCTTTTTACTTCTGAAATTGCCGCCTGAATACAGCCCAGGTCCATCCCCACTTACAGAGCTGCTCTGGCAGCCATTTTCTTAAACTGGAAAACTCCCAGGAGGAACGGCTCTGCAAGCAGGGCTGGCCCCAGGATGTATTCGGGTGGCAATTTCAGCAGTAAAAAGTGTGTGAAAAGACCAGGGTGCCACCCGAATTAACCCTTAAGCCAGATAGAGGTAAGCCAGTTTAATAATACATATAAGTTCCTTTAACTGCCATGACTCAATGCTATGGAATTCTGGGAAGTGTACTTTGCTGTGGCACCCTCTGGTGCCACAACAAGCAACAATTCCCAGAATGCCATAACATAGAGCCATGGTAGTTAAAGTAGTGTCAAAATGGATTATTTTTGGCATGTTAATGTAGCCTTAGTTTGCTTACGGATGATGCTGAGGCTAAATCAGGGCTCTGAGGTCTTTCTAGTAGCAGGCTTTGGTGAGAAAGTAGACTTTCACTGAGGCAGAGGTATATCTCTGATACTAAAATAAAGGAGAAAAGGTCAAATGTTCCCTTACAACATAAATATTTTTGACAATTCTGCAGGCTTCTGAAATCAACTTGTAAAGTAATTCTTTAAGTGTGTGGTTGTGAACTACCATACCTACGTCTCCTGGCACAAGGTACAATTATGTTGTTGTGGTTGAGTGTGATGATTTTATCTATCCTAGCTTTTTCCAGGAACTGGGATTCAGGGCAGGTGACATATCAGAAGGAATGCAATAAAATGCTGTCATCAATAATTCATCCAAAAAATAAAATATAATTAAACTGTCAATAGTATTTAAAACAATTTAAAACACAGCCATTAAAAAAACTCAAAAGAAATCAAAGCAGTATGGCACAAATATTAAAAACTCTTTCCACAGAAACAGTCAGTTCCTATGGTACTGTTGAAACAAACAAAGTTCACATATTCTTTGGCTTCTGCTGCAGACATCAGAGGGGGTTACTGGTGATATATAGTTCTATCCATTTTACTTTTTAGGGGAAATGTCTAATGGAGGCTCTTTTGAATGGCAAGAGTCAGAGGGATTTAGTGTGATGCACACATGTTGTACACAAAGGGGTCATGCTGTTCACCATACTGATTGCTTCCAATCCACTGCTGATATCTGCAAATGTACAGATGCTGTTACCTACAGATGTAAATGTTTGACTATTTCATCTATATTCACAAGGATGACTATTTCTCCTGGCTTTCTTCCAATTGTGGGAGAAAACAAACACTTCTTGGAAGTTTTCTACTAATATTCACACTTCCCAAAGTACTTTGGGAAATTATTCCACACAGAAATACACATTAGTTTTTTTTTTCCATGAAAATTGTGAGATTTGTGCAAAAACATGATTTTCCTGTGAAAATTGTATTTTGTGCAAGAAAACTGTTTCCACAAACACGTGTTTTGTGCAAAATTGGTCGTTTTTACACAAAAAAACTTGACTTTGCCACACACAGCAAATTCACACGTTTCTGGAGACAGTAGCTCTTCCATACAAATGAGTTCTTGTGCAACAAAACATCTTTTTTATACAACCCCCCCCCAGTTTTCAGAAACATTCATGGATTTTATTTATGGGTTTGATTGAAGAGCTTAGAAGTGACTCACTCATTAACACATTAAGTTATTAATTCAATAGGTTTTAAATATAATTTCATCTTAACTTGCCAGATTCCCCAACACTGAAGTTTAAAATATGCTTTAGTGAAGTGGGTCATTAGAATTCATTACAGCAGGTGTCATTCTTTTGGCCACAGTCAGGAAAACAAGCAAGGCCATTGCCTCAGGGAAAAAAATATTCGAATTGAGGAAATGCATCACATGGATGTCTTATTAGGCAGGCTAATCTGTGTGATTTCTTTAGGAAACTAACTGAAATAAAACATGGTATATTAATCTTGAGCAAACAAGGCATCTGATGAGTTAGTTGGCCATGCTACAAAGAAAAGGAATGCAAATGAGGGGAAACTGAATTGAAAACGTTCTAAGATTAGATCCCATGCTTTGGGATAACCATCCCAACAGTTTCAGACATGTTTGATTCCTATCATTCCTAGGCAACAATCCTGTTATGGTCTTGTAGTCTATTGGGGTGGGGGGTGGGGATTCTAGGGATACAGGCAATTGTAAAAGGAAAATAGAGCTCTCTTGAAGAAACCAGCAACAAAATGTACACTCCCCTAAAGTCAACTGTGACAACCATGCCATTCCGTGGAAATCCCATGGGCTGCCTCAGTACTTAACATCTTTATCAAATTATTTAATCACTCAACCAATTAATCTATTATAGTTATTAATGTTGTATATAATTCATTTTAGTGAAATAAAGGTCTGGTTTCTAATGTTTAACATTATTGAATTAATTTATAAACTTAACATTCCAAACTCTGGGGGTCTTTTCACAGAAAATTGGTATTTTGCAGAAAAGACATGAAATGTGCAAAATTCTCATGTCTATGTTGTTTTTCCCAGTTGGATTTCCCAAATATCAGGAAGCCCCTTTTTTTCGGCAAGGAAACAAATCATTCTCAACGGGCTATCCTTCTTAACTGCTACAGCAGTTGTGAGGCAAAGCCAGCAAATGCCAACAACTAGCACAAGATATTTGCTCTTCTTTTGGGAAATTCCTTCCTCCTCCTTTTTGGTATTCTTATTTTCTTTCTGGCCTTACCATTAAACCAGGGGTGTTCTAAGATAATAAAAGAAACCCCTAACTAAGCCCTTGATTTTAAATATTTTGAACACTGGTCTTCAGAATAGTAGAATGATCAACCCATAGGTCTTTAAGTATGAGAATACCCTGTTGCCTGCAGCAGAATCATACTTAAACTTACAGACATGCTTAGTGGTTTTGCTGGATGATATTCAAGTGCCTGACTGAATTTAGGACCGCTCCAGGCCAGGTTTGTTGTAGCAACTTGTAATCATGGTGCAAATCTGGGGACCTACCTCCACAATATAGCCTGAAGAACCTGGACTCACACACAGTTAATCTAGATCTGGAGGTGGGAATAGATTTGTCTTGAAACTAAGAGAAATGGCTTGATGCATGCCAAAACAGAGGAAGATAAGATGGGGGAAGGGTGATTCTTGTAATTCACTAGGAAGCTATAAGAAATAGTTCATTATTTATGGGCCTTGCTTGCAAAGACTTGTATCACACAAAGGTACAATATTTATAGAGATGTGCTCCATGCCCAGCATTGCAAACAAATGTAAACAATCTGATAATAAAATAAGAGTTTCTTCCTTATTTCAAATTTCCTTTTGGATAAAAGTCTATGCTTCTCCAGACTTTGTAATTGTTGTGTGCCTTCAAGTTATTTCTGATTTATAGTGACCCTAAAGTGAACCTGTCATTGGGTTTTCTTCGTACGTTTCTTTGGGAGAGGTTTGTCATTGCTGTCCTCTGAGGCTGAGAGACTGTGACTTGCCCAGGGTCACCCAGTGGTTTCATGGCTGAATCGGAATTCAAATCCTTGTCTTCAAAGTCATACTCAAACCACTATGCAAACTGGCTCTCTACCATCTAGCAATTCCGTGCATAGAGGGATTTATGCAATGGAGATATATTGTGTGTTAGGCTATATTTTCACAGACAACTGTTCAGACACTGTGAAATTTGAAAATGATGCAGACAGAAGTTTTTGTGCACTTGGGCATGTGGAATTTAATAATGAGCTAAATCTTTATGTTAAAATAAGCAAAAAGACAGATATGCTGAAGCCGTTGACAAATGAGCAACAGTTCCCACAGCAGCATGCCACCACTCCTTCCCTAATGAACAGTCACAATAATAATTTTTCTTAAGAGGAATTTTCACAGCTCTGAAAATACTTTTGCATACAAACTATCCTAGGGTTCAGTCCTTCTTGTTTCCAGATAAAGCTGAGCACAATTCTTGTCTGAAGTCATGGACATCTTTTATCAGTCAGCATAGACACCACCAGTCACACAGCTTCTACATTTTTGGCTATAATTTGCCCATTGTAGAGAGAGAGAGAGAACCAACTGGTGCAGGCTTTTTCTTTTTCTTTTACTTCCCATAGGCTGCACAGAGTGGTAAAATAAAATAAGAGCTTTTATTCATTTATTTGATATTATATTATTTTAATTATCTTCCTTTTCTCCTGACATTGGACCCAAGATGGCTTACCACAAGGCTGAAACAACTGAAAACCTGATGATGCATAAGTTTAAAAACAATTAAATGAGCTTTATGCAAAAACACCCAAAATTTAAAATGCAATCATTCAAAAATTAAAATATGTCTAAAATTGCAGGATACATGCCACGCACATACACAAACACACATTCACAGAGCATTAAAAGACCTTTCTGCACAAATAGTTAATTGCCAAATGCTTGTTTAAATAAAAAGCTCTTTTCCTACTGATGGAAAGAGAGCAAAGAGTGCTCCAGACTCCCATGGAAGGGATCTTCATAACCTGGCACTAGCCACCAAATAAGTCCTCTCATCTTGTTTCACCAGACAGGCTTGTGAATGTAGAGGGATCAATAGAAAATCTTTTCCTGAGTATCATAAATATTGGGAAGGCTTTTATAGGAAGATATAAGGTGCACCTGCACTGCAGACATAATGTAGTTTAACACTGCTTTAACTGCCATGGCTCAGTGCTATGGAATCCTGGGATTTGTAATTTAGTTGTGGCACCAGAGCTCTGTGACAGAGAAGGCTAAATATCTCACAAAAGTACAAATCCCAGAATTCCATTGCATTAACCATAGTCAGGACATAATACAGAGCTTTACAAGTCATAACCAGCACTTTGAACCATCCCTGGTAGCAAACCAGTAAAGCTTTTTCAACAAAGGAGTTATACATTCCCTATAAGCAGCTTCATTCAGCCTTCTACCTGCATTTAATGGCTACTCTTCATCGCCACTGACTAGAGAGCTGGTGTGGGTCTTGTACAACTGCCTGTTCTCCATGTCAAAGCACCCAGATTCTTTAGATGGCTTGGAACATAAGTACCAAGAAAATAAGTCAGCTCTTGTTTTTCTTCACTATCTTTTTCTTTCCCATTTTTTTTCTATTCATGCACATTTTCTTATCCATCATTCCATTTTTTCTTCTGTTCTCACTTGCCAGTTAGAAAAAGTTCCATGTGTCGATCAGGATGGATATTTTATCAAGGCAAGGGGATGAGGATGAGATACCATAGCTCAGGGACTAGCCAGGATTTTGGGAAGGGGGGGGGTCCAGACTAAGTGCCACCATTATAATGGGGCTTGGGTGTGGCGGCGCAGCAGCACGCACCATTCATTTTATCTAACGGAAGGGGGGGGCGGACCCCAAGAACATCCCCCCGGCTACGTCCCTGCATAGCTTGTGCTATTGGGAAGGGGGACCTTAAAATCAGTTCTCTGCTCTATGCATAAACCTTGTGCACTGCTTTTGGTGACCGAATAACATTTATCATATCTTCTGTTTAATATTCTAGTAACAGAAGGGCTGTTTTCTAAATTTTGTCAGCTCAACAATTTAGTCTTGATCCCCCCCCCCATTGTACTAAACAGGAGCAGGTTTGGACATATGCCCCTTTACGGGTATCTGAGCTGGCACAAGGCGGAGTCCACACCTTATCCTCTGGAATAAACAAAACCTCCCGCAGAGATATGCTAATGTCAGGTCCCCACCCTTCATTCCTTGGGCCCAGGGTAGTTTTGGCTTGTTTCTTTCAGAGACTACTTTGAAACCTCCCTCCTGTCCATCATGTTTGTCGTAGATATTCTTATCTATCTTATTCTATCTTATGAGGAAGATAAGTACTATTTATAGCCTGATGTGTACAAAGAAATTAAATGATATTGAAAACCAAAACTCCAATGTCCCAGTTTCTGAGTTAGAATAGGGTAGCTTTAAATTGCCATAGCATTAGTTATGCCCTAAAGCTATGTGTTCTGTTCCAACTAGTTCAAAAGTAAGCAAAGTACTGCCCTGAGGCAACATGCAAGGTAGGTTTTTTGCTGCTTTTGATTCACTGGACTGCTTTTTTCTGACAAGAAAAGAGAAGGTTACCCAAATGACCAAGTATCTGAAAGCTTATGCTACAACTTCTTTGGCACAGTGCTACAAAACCTCTTTTCATACTGGTATCTTTCACAGTCAGTCAGCACCCAAGCGCAGGTATCATCAGCTCAAGTTAATGCTCTTATCACAAGCTCCATATCGGTCTATCTACTATCTATCTATCTACATTGGGATGCATAAGTTCAAAGGGTCTGTGGGCCTTTTTGTCATCTCTGGGGCTCACCATGAACTGTACCATTTACTGCTACTAAAACAGTGAAATAGTCAACAGAACTCACTTTTGGCTTTTTAAAAAGTAAACCTGGGCACAGGGGGAAGGAAGTATATAGAGATACATACACTCCTTGAATGAGGCTGATATCAATTTATAAGCTGGCACGGACCAAACTTTACCATGCCACCTTATATATATCAGTCTAATTCAGGGTGTGTGTTTATGCTGGTGAGGGAGAAGGAGAACCAGATAAACAATGAAGGAAGTTGATGAGGGACATAGTAGTAGTAGTAGTAGTATCATTCACACACACAACTGATTGGGAAGAGCAAAGATGTGTAAAGTTGACAGCTCTCATTTGAGGAGGGAAAGCAAAGGTGTGGACAGTTGACACAGCTCCCAGTTGAAAACTGCAATCTCTAGCCAGGATTTCTGTGAAAGATTAAGGGAGAGTTGCAAAGGGTGAGAGCTGTGGTTGTTTGGCAGCTGATGGTCTAATTTCTTTTCTTTTTTTTCTTACAACTTTCTACAAGTCCCAATTCAGATTAGAGGTTGTGAAAAGACATTTCAGTTTCTTCTTCCCTCCACCACCTGGTTTGACAGCAGAAACATATTTTCAAAGCCTCTAGTCACAATTTCTGTGAATGATGGGGCATTGGGAAGGTGACAATATAGTTCCTATTTTTCTCACAACATCCCTCCCCACCCAAGCCACAGTCTTTCACAGAAATCCTAATGAGAGGTTGTAAAAAGACATTTCAGTTTCCTCTCCCCTACCCCCACCCAGCTGCTTTGACAGCTGAAACATCTTTTCACATCCTCTAGTCTGGATTTCTTTTACGTTTGGGTTTGTTTCTTGCTGAGATTAACCTGCAGCCTCCATCCTGTCTATCATGATAACCTTGAATATCCTTAAATATGGGGAAGACAAGTACTGTTGATAGCCTGATATGTACAAAGAAATTAAGAGATGTATTGAAAACCAAAGTGCTTATGTCTCTGTTTCTGAATTAGAAAAGGGATGCTTTAAACTGTCATATTATTAGTTATACCTTAAAGTTATGAGTTCTGTTTCTCCTGTCGCAAAGGTAGACAAAGTACCGCTCTCAAGCTACCCCCTGAACTAGTCTAGGAAAATAGTACTTATCACAGTAGTACTGTACAAGCCATTTACCTTCACTCTTCCAGTGTTGCTTTTGGGTGAGATGGCAAGTGAGCTTCAGCTCAAGGTTGAATTCCATGTGATAGTGTCTTTTCCCCTCCTAACATGGGCACGGGAACTAGATGTGGAAGGCATGAGAGAGTCTTACCTGAGACATCTTGCCTTTAATGGTAGCAGAGGTGTTATTGATTCATTCAGCAAATGATACTCTCCAAGGAGAGAGCCACTAACTAAGGGTATGGGGAAGGTTGGTTAGCTGGGGCTACTGCTGGCACGGTTAACTTTGTGTTGCCTTACTATCATAGCTTGATGTTACTTTCAAACCGTAAGTCCCATGCTTAGTCTGCACTGTTTTACATGACAAAGGGCCAGCTTAAGTAACCATTTACCATCTTTCATAACACTGCAACTGCAGGAACTAACCCAGGTAATAATATTGCTGAATTCAGTGCTAAAGATAAAGATAAATGCTAAAGAGTGTTCCACCCTGTCCCTGCTAGATTATTCTTGCTGTGTGTTTAGTAACATTTTAAGTTTCTTCATTCTGCAAATGTATTAAGTTGCATCTTCCAACTTCTGCCTGGAGATAAAAAGGAAAGGCAGCTGTTGACTTTCCAAGTTCCTCATTCCAGGTACTCAGATCACTCATCTTCCCATGAGCAGAGGGCCTTTATTCGTTGCATTTTATCCTGTTAACTTGGGTCAAGTCCAGAACCTCAAAATTTAGAAATGACAGAAAAGGTTTTAATCTGACATAAAAACACAATGTCTGAGATATTCTATTTATTTGGCAAGGGGATCTGTGTGGTGATAATAGATATGAATCGTCTCCATTCCACATTTGCCTAAACTTCATCTTCAGATGAACCCAAAGACAGTGGCACAATATGGGGATGTGAAGGGTGCCAAAGAGACAATAGTTCATTTTAGGGGTAGAGGCAGAGCAAACTTTTCCCCATATGTTAGATTTCTGGAAAAAAAAATATCTATTTCACATTAGCCTTCCTTTCAAAACATTTTATTTTTCTGAAGTCCTACTCATATTGACAGAGATCACTTTCCAAGTAAGCATGGTAAGACTTGCAGTCTTATTTTAATTTCCGGATTTTGATTCAGCTATGCTTTGGGTGAAAAATTATTTGACTCCCAATAACCAGCAAGGCGGGAGTGGATGTAGACATTTCCAACTTTGCTCAAAGACTTGGTGCCACCTGCAGTCTTGTTATTGCAAAGTCAGGGGAAGCAACAGAATTATTTATTTATTGGACTGCAGCTTCCATAAATCTCTCGCAATTGTCAGTACTGGCTAGGACTGGTGGGAGCTGTTGGTTGAGGACACTGGAAAACCACACTTGCCCAGCCCTCTGAATAAAAACAAATAGCTACTATTTTCCCTATGGAAGTCAATAGTAGTGTCTACTGAAAGGCTGTGTTGGTTCTAATCTGTAGAAATAATGTAGTTAGACACCACTTTAACTGTCATGGCTCCATCCAATAGAATTATGGGTTTTGTAGTTTTATTAGATATTTAGCCTTCCCTATCTGAGAGCTGTGGTGCACAATAAACTACCATTCCCAGAATTCCATAACACTGAGCCATGACAGTTAAAGTGGTGTCAAACTTCAGTGCAAATCAGACCCTGTCACTTACCAAATTGTGGAATGGTGAAGATCTCTCAAGGAAGGGCACAGAGTGTTACAAAAAAGAAGCAGAAGTGAGAATGAACCCTTATTAGCTGTTAGTGGAACTGGACGGATGAGTAAAAAGGTGAAGAATAAGGAAATAGGAGGGTTGCAGTTCATGAAATGCCAGGTGGGAATTAATAGCTTTTGAGGTATCAGTCAATGAGGTAACTTCACTGGTTTTGCTGCATCAGACTAACATATCTATTCATCATTGAGATTTTTGTCTAGCACAATTTAGTCCTGTGCAGTTTACTCGTAGGGAGATTTAAAAATGTGAAAGGACAAAGAATGGAGGGTGGGGGAAAAATTTCCATATCTTGAGGATGATGCTGATTATTTTGTTCTCCTTTCCCCACTCTGGTTCAAAATGATTAAAATCATCCATCTTCCTATTATCACAGAATCACAGAATTGTAAGGGGCCTCATGGTCCATGGAGCCCAGCCCCTGCTCAGTGCAGGAACTCTAGCTAAAGTATATCCAGCAGATAGCTGTCCAGCTTCTTTTTTGAACATCTCCAGGCAATTGGGTCCACTGCTGAACCACTCTTACTATCAAGACGTACCTTCTAATGTAAAATCAAAATCTCCTCTCGTGTAACTTAAAATCATTGGACCTTGGCCTATCCTTTGGGGCAGTAGAGAGCAGGCCAGCCTCCTCCTTTCTGTGACAGCCCTTGAAGTATTTAAAGAGTGTTGTTTCCGAGAACATCCAGCAGTAGAATTTGAAACATAATTTGCATGCAGTTTTTTTTCCCCAAGAGTAAAAGGCACAATGGGATATGGAGGAAGAATTGAGTCTCAATCTCAGTTATATCAAATGTATATATCAAATGAACAACTGGTGAACAGACAACCATAATTTCTGCTGTTATTACCTGCTCCCTGTGTTCAAAAGTAAGCATGGATTTCCCTTACAGTTTCTCTGTTTCTCATTTTTCAGACATCAATTTGTTCTGTTCCATTTCCACATCAATGAATTTCTTTTAAATGTTTGCACAAATATCAATATGCATTTGCATGTGCTTTTCTCCTAATATATATATATATATATATATATATATATTCAAGATAATTTCCTCTTGCATATTTCTTTTTTGTCTATTTCCTCATGAATAGATGCATTTCAGTATAGAACTTTATCACACAGGGCTCCAAGCAGGGATGAGAATGGAACAAAAGGAGCCTGGAAGGGAACGGAACGAGTGAGGGACACATTTTACTGCACACAAGGAAGTCCCTCACTCATTCCATTCCCTGCCCTTCCAATCCTAATCCATCCCCAGAGGAGGAGATTTTTGAGAACTGTTTTGAACAGTTCTCAAAAATCGCCCCCTCTGGGATGGATGGGGAAAGGAATGGAATGAGTGAGGGACTTTGCGTGTAGTAAAATGCACCCCCCATTCGTTCTGTTCTCGTCCCTGCCTGGAGCCTGTGGTGTGATAAAGGTCATAGACTTTCCATTCATATACACAATATTTGTATGCATTTTGTTTGTGAAGAAGTGCTTTGCAAAATTCTGAGAAGCGCAAATAATGAAGGGTAATGGTATTCTAGTTCACATATAGATTCAGGAAGTGCAACTTAGGAAACTTCTGATCAAACCATGAATGAAATTCAGTGTCTTCCATGTGAAAAACAAGCTATTCTCCAGAAAATACATTGGCCATAGATGTAGTTAACACTCACAAAAAGTTGGAAGAAATTGTGCATATTTATAGGGTTTTTTCCCTTTAGCAAAAAGCAGAAGATTTTAATTAACAATAGTCCTTGAATGGATAAAGTCTGAACTCCCTCTGGAAGCCAAGGTGACCAAATTGAGGCTGTTGTACTTTGGCCATATCATGGGAAGGCATGACTCATTAGAAAAGACAATAATGCTAGGGAAGTTAGAAGATGGTGGAAAGAGAGGAAGACTATTATGCCAGACACATAGACTCAACCAAGGAACTCACAGTATGAATCTACAAGACCTAAGCAGAGAAGGAGAAGATAAAGAGGTCTTGGAGATGTATTATCCATAAGGTCGCCATCAATCAAGGTCAACTTGAGGGCAGTTAACAACAACACTTAAGATATTTGCATCCTTTCCTATGCCTACAGGCCTGAATGTAACTGATTTTCTGCCTCTCCTTACAACTCTCAAAACCTAGGGGCTTGGACTGATTTCTCACTAAGGATATAATTTTTCACTTATTTGCTTCTTGAATGAAGCAATGAGTATTTTTGGTCATTTTTTCTTGCTGCAAGAACTTCTTCAAAAACTGGGCAGGTTTTGAAGACTATTCACAGTTTGAGACGTATCCTGCAGAAAACGCACACATGGTGGCTTTGCACAGAAAACAGCGTTTGCAGTGCAGAAAATATTTCTATGTAGAGTATTATTTTCCATACAAGAAATGCTATTTCCTGCAGAGGAAAAAAGAGCTGTTTTCTGCTCAAAATGATAATGTGTGAATTTTGTGTAGAAAAATAGTAAAATTTCTTGTCAGTACAGGATTCGTCTTATCAGGGTTTCTCAACACTCAAGAAACACAGTTTTTCAACCATATATATATATATATATATATATATATATATATATATATATATATATATTCTTCCCATTCCTATTTCATATCTACGATATCATTTCATGCTACCATATTTTCACAAGGAAGGACCGATGGTCAGTGTTGTATCTATACTCTTTTTTTTCAACTCACTCTACTCCTACCCAATAGAAAGATACTAGAGTATTATCTGATAATTCCATCACATGGATTAGGGCAGAAGTGAGCAATGTGAAGCTTTGGAGCTGCATCCAACACCCCTCATTGTTTTCCAGGTCTCTTCAGGCTACCCAACCCTTTTTCTGCTTCCCCCAAGAGTGAACTGCCTCTTCAGGAAGCTTCCAAAAGTCACAAGTACAACTTCAATTAGTTGCAGGGATCACCTGCACTGTTCATCATCATAAAGTTGCTTTTTTAAAAAAAAAAAAGAAGAAGAAGAAGAAGCAGATTTCTGAAGTGTACACCTTACAGAAGTCTAAGGTTTAGGAAGTGTATATCTTACAGTGGCTAACACAGGAGGAACGTCTCATGGAATTAAATTTAAATCAGATTCATCTGCTATTCAAGGATTTCAGGGTTACAGCCTTAAACTGGGCCCAGAAATAGACAGATAGCTCATGTTACTGGCACAGAATAGGTGTCATATAATCTGAACACCTTTCTCACTGGATTAACCAAAGCCTGTTATTAGGATTAATAGGAGGTGAGTCATATCACCAGGGGCAATCAGATTTCAGAAGGAGACCTGGGCACAGATTCATTGCTAATAGTGAACCTGTAGATGGCCCAAACACTGGTTATTATTTTTATTTTATTTTTACACTGGAAGAAAAGAAACCTAAATTTTTGGAAATATCTTCTGGCTCTCCAGACCCTGCAAAACTTCTTTGCTCTGGTTATGGATTGCCCCTGATTCACTTCTATTGTTTAAAGATTCCCCCCCCCCCCATGCTCCCTTTCTCCCCAATTTTGAAATTTTCATATATTTATAACATGTTTGTCCTGTTTCTTTCTGTAGTGCTAAAAGGTGACGGATTCTGGGTAAACTATTTTTTGAGCTAACCATCATCTTAATGACACACTAGAAAGAGAGAAAAGACTTAAGGTCTTATATTTTTGTTGTGTGTCTTCTGTTTGAAAATGAAGTCATGAATAAAAATAAACCCACAAATACATGTTGTATATTTCTGTTTATGTTCATACCCAAAGCCAGTGGAAACTTGAACTTGCTGCATGTCTGAAAATGCCCATATTTCTATTGCATCACCTATAACAATATCCAAGGTCTTTCTCTTCTACTTTTGAAGGCACAGCATTAGTTGCATCAAACAAGAGATGGCATGCAGGTTAGATTGATTTACTGCAAAGTGACTGAAATCATCTTGCATTTACTCTCTGAATTGGGGATTAGAACTCACCTTCACATCATTACCTTCCATTCATATTCTCGGGCACAGCTGTGAGGACAAATCCAGAAGGTTTTGCTTCCATTTTGATTAACCACCATTTAGAACTACAGCTGAACTATGATTCGTCTTAACTAGGATTTGTTGAAAGAAGCCAGTATCATAACACACATTGTAATATTGGCTTGTTTCATATTTGATTGTTACACAGTAATTAATTATAACATAGGAGTTGTACAGACTGCCCAAAAAGGGCAGACTGCCGCCACCTCCATTTCTGTCAGTGGGAAGCCTCAGCCTCCAAACAGCGAGGCTTCCCGGCAGCAGAAAAAGAAGCCGCAAAAAGCAGCTTCTTTTTGCAGCACGCAAGTGATGCCACAGTGCGCCACTGGCGCACTCACGACGTCACCTAGGTGCTGCGACGTGCGGATGCTAGGCATTTCTTACGTCAAAATGGTGGCGCCCATGTGAACAGGGCACCGCCATTTTGTACGTACTCTGTACGTACTAGGGTTGCGAGCATCTAAAACAGATGCCCCCAGGCAACACTAGTATGTACAGAGTACATACTTGGGTGCCAGTTTGTTCAAGGCCAAAGTTAAGATCATCTTAACCTTAGTTAAAGTTGATTGCAGCTTGTCAGGTTCAGATGAAATGGCAAACTTTGGCTAGTCAGAAAAAAGAAGCAAACAGTTTATGGCTGCACCAGAAAGACAAAAATGAGAATGGTGTATGAGCTCAAGATGCACATAGATTCACTCATATCATGTTTGATCATGGTTAGTTGCGGTGTCCAAATAGTTCATTGCAGTGTCCAAATAACTGTGATATCCAGCCTGAAAAAATAATCCAAAAGTGGTGGGTTAGAGTTTGAAAATTAATTTGGGCGGGATACAGACCGCTCAAAAGGGCAGTTTCCCACTGCTCTGGTTTGCTGCGCAAGGGAGCCACAGAGGACAAACCACATGGCTCCCTCACGCAGTAAAAAGAACCCGCAAAAAGCAGGTTCTTTTTGTGGCGCCGTTGTGACGCCGCAAAGCACCAATAGTGCATTTGTGGCGTTACAAAGGTGCCGGGACGTGCAGACACTACGTGTCCGTCACGTCAAAATGGCGGCGCCCGTATGTACAGGGCACTGCCATTTTGATGCCCCCGTTACATACGAGGGGCGAGTCGCGTCTGGAAGTGCCACCCCTCACACATGACGATGGCACCCCATAGGGCCCATTTGTTCAGCGCCTTGATAATATTGAAACATTAGAAACTGGAATATTAATTCATTATCATGACACTAACCACTAAAATTATTTAATTACTTGAACTAATTTAATTAATTAATTAAGTCAATGTTTGAGCTGCATTATGGGACTTACAGAGAATGGCATATAGGTTGTCTCTGTAGACCTATCTCATTCAAAAGGGCTCTTTGCATCCTTTTATCCACCATGAATTGCTCTCTTCTCTAAGCTAGAATTTTTCACCACATGGACAAAAAATTATTATTACTGTATTATTGTTATAGAGTTATTGTCTGGGAATCCAATATGTGTGCAATCTGTCAGGTTAGGTAAAAAGGCTGTCCTAGAGCATGGCATCTCCTCTTACAACCTCTTCAGTTTTTCACCCATCTATACAGTCAGCCTTCTGTATCCACAGATTCTTTATCCACTCGTTCAACTATCTACAGTTTGAATGTGTGTGTGTGTGTGTGTGTGTGTGATTTTGCCATTTTATATAAGGAACATTATTTTACTATGCCATTGCATTTAATGAGACTTGAGTATACATGGAATTTGGTAACTACTGGGGGCCCTGGAACCAAACCCCAGCAGATAAAAAGGGCCTGCTGTATCTTTCTTTTTCCAAACTTTTTTTCCACCCCACCAATATGTACACTTTGCTCACTCTTCAGATGCTTCATTTGTTAAAGGCTAATAAAGAATTATCTATTTCAGTTAGAGGGCACAAATTCACTGCAGATACAGCAAGTGTGGCATAGTCGTTCGAGTATTGGACTTCAACTCTGGAAACCAGGCTTTGATTCCTAGTTCAGCCATAAAGCTCACTGAGTGACACTGAGCAATTCAAATGCTCCCAGTCTCAGGAGAAGACAATGGCAAACCTCCTCTGAACAAATCTTGCCAAGAATACCCCATAATACATTTGCCTTAGGGTCACCATATGTTGGAAACTGCTTGAAGGGACACACACACACACAAACACCAGCAATAAGTGGAGAACTACAAAAATACACTAGTGAATCATGAGTGCTGTTGTTGTTCCTAACTACCTTTGAGTCATCTTTGACTCATGGTGACCCCATGAATGAGACACTTCCAAGACCCCCTGCCCTCAACTGCTTTGCTCAGGCCAAATCATGAGTAGAGAATTCTTAATCTAAAATGTTTGAAAGTATCTGAGTCTATACAGAGTTACTGAATCAATGCATCCTTTCTGCCTACCACTCAAGTAGTACAATCTGAGATGATCAGTGATAGAGCCCACAGATTTGCTTGGAGGAGCCAAGGATCCCAAATTCAATCTGTAGCATCTTCAGTTCATCAATAAAAAAAAAGCCCACATTTCTCTACACCCATCTTACATAATTAATTAAAATTATAATATATAATTAAAAGGACATGCTTACAAAGGAAAAATGAGTGGGCAAAAAGCAGAATGGTAATGGTGAGGTGCAGGTGGCAACTTCCATAAACATGTCTGAAAGTTAAGGCTACACTTATGTACACTTACTTGGCTCAGTAACGTAAAGAGGGATTTGGGCTGTACTTGTCTAGCATGTAAACACTCAGAACTTTCCAGAAGCAAATAATGACTGTTTCTAAAGAAAACAGCATTTCTCTGAAAGCAGTGGTGGCCCAAGACCTTCTATCACCTTATATGGAAAAACAGGTATCATAATCACTGCTCCCAACAGCCACACCAGATGCATCACCAACATGCACATAAAGACACATGACTACGGTCACTGCCACCCACTCTCTGTCTTGCTTTTGGTTCCTTTACTGTATAGACTCTAGAGAATCATTCCCTCCTTCCATTTACATTCCCGAAGGGAAGATATGCATAATCACACCCTAACAAAAGTTTACTTTTAAGGAACAACCCCCCCCCCAAATTTCCAAAATGGCAAAATAATTTGCCCACACCCAAGACCCCAAATTCCCAAAGCATTTTCTATGAAGCAGTAGTAACCCCTGCTGTTCTCCCCCTGCCCCACAGCAGACACTGGGTCTTAGAAGCCACAATTTCCCACACTTTCCCTCCAGGACAAGGTGGGAATTTTAAATGGTGACTCTCCGACCTCCTGTCAATTGGAGGAAGGGACACTGATGGTGGCACAAGCCTACCATAGCAATTTTACAAGGGCCATCTCTACCCTGGAACTGACCCTGTCTAAGGCAGGCACCAGAAAGCAGGGACTGTCCCAGATAAATAGGAACAGTACATGGAAGAGTGAAGCCCCTTAAGGGAAGGAGATAAGGGGCAAGAAAGAATCAGGGCTTGCTTGAGACACGTGCCTGCTCCTGGCCTCATGCCCTGTGTTTTTATAGCACTGAGCAGGGTGCCGCCACAGGAAACGTGTGCAATCATCGAATCATAAAAGAGAGCCGGCTTACGTTTTGTTCCCCCTTTTTATGACATTTTCAAATGATAAGCTCACTTTGAAACTGGTTCTCCTCCTTTTTCTGTGGAGGTACTTAAAACAAACTGGTTTATGATACCTCTCTGATTGCAGGTGGCAAAGGGAGGCCAAGTCTGATAAGATTACTGATACCACACCAGACACTGTTCTGAGTAAATGTGCTTGTTAAGCAGGAATCTAAGATCGTTAGGACATAGGTTTGTGTTCCTTGTTCCCGTTTGCCCTCTCTCTTCCCGGAAAGTACCTCAGGGGTACTCAGCCTCCTGTCAAGCAAACTAGTGAGAGGTGGGCCTGGTCTATGTCTGATCCATTTTCTTCTGAATTATCCACAAGCCACCTTATTCTATACTTTCTGTTATACCACTGTAAACATTCCTGCTATTTTTTAGCAGGTAATTTTGGAAGGGAGTCAACAGCATATCAGAAAGTGGTTCAGATGGGTTGAGATGGAGCAGGAATTTCTGTCTCTTTCACATTACACAATTACGGCACTTCGATTCCACTTTACCTGCCATGACAACATCCTATTGGATCCTGGGAATTGTAGTTTGGTAAGGCACTAGAGTTCTCAAGCTGAGATTTCCAAATGTTGTTGTTGTGTGCCTTCAGGCCATTTCTAACTTATGGCAACCCTAAGGCAAGCCTATCATGGGGTTTTCCTGACAAGATTTGTTCAGAGGAGGTGTGCCATGGCCTTCCACAGAGGCTGAGAGGTACATGTGAAATGGGATTTCAAGAGGGAAAGAAACAGATAATTTATAAATGGAGAAAAAAAATGAAAATAATTAGAAAGTTTATTTTCCAAGGTAGAAATTGGCTGGGAGTAGGGGAATGATGAAAAGAACTCCTGTGATGTTCATGCTTTGGCTATAACCAATCTGTCCAGGTTCAGTACTCAGAGATGTGTTAGGAAAGAGCATACACAGCCTAGAATGATAACACTTACAATACTGTACTGACTATGTATCTGGCCTATAACCAGAGACCATCTCATTCTTTGCACCACTGCCTATTCCCACTGAGAATAGAAGACAGCAGCCTTGGCACTTTGCACATGGCAGTAACAATCTATAGTAGCAATTTAAGAGGAATGTATTAGGAGATATTCCCATTATGAACATAGCATCTGGTTAGATTCTAACAATCACGGCACATGTCAGAATCCCTAGTTTATCTATAAAGTTCCACTGCAAATGCATTTGACAACTGAGCCTCTCATTTCTGCTATTCCACTTGCACTTATTGCAGTTTTGTGGTGGCTAGTGTCCCATGTCAATGGAGCATCCAGTCTGCTATGGGTTTTAGTCCAGACTTTAATGGTGCTGAACTATATCCCCCAGTCTGTTAAATTCAGGATAAAAACCAGAATAGATTCACTACCTTGATGACAGGCAAACCACCAGCTACAACTGGTGGCACTTGGAGGTGACAGTTTGGTTTTTTTCCTGGAGAAACTGGTGGACAGAAGCAGAAGCTCTCCTCCATTTTGTGTTCCAGAAGCCACTAATAGTGAGGACAGGAAATACCGATCTTGTTCTGACTGGCTTTGATTTTTAAATATTTTATTGTATTTTTAAAAATGCAACGAATAAAAGAGAAATAACACAAACACACAAATAATAACTACAAACTACTAACTATGGTTGCATCTGCCCCGCAGAAATAATGCAGTTCGACAACACTTTAATTACCATGTCTCAGTGCTAGGGAATTCTGGTATTTGTAGTTCTCTGAAATATTTAGCCTTCTCTGTCAGAGAGAACTCTGGTGCCACAGCAAACTACAAATCCCAATATTTCATAAGATGAAGCCATAACAGTTAAAACAATATTAAACTGCAATAATTATGCAATGTGGCAATAGCCTATATAAACAAAACTACCAACAACAGAAACTACAACTAACAATAACAAAAATTGCTTCTAATTATCTCTTCTGTAGGTACAGTTCATTAGAAGTGTTACCCCTCTGTATTCTTCCCATTAATTACCCTTCATCATTTTATCTATCTGTCTATTTTAATTCATATCAATTAATAAAACCAATGATCTGAATGGCTTTGGAATGATGTTATGAAACCAATCAGGTTGAGAATAGTGAGGAAGGGTTGTTGGTTTTCTTTTGGTTTAGTTGCTTGAAGTTTGTTTATTTTGGGGGCCTTGGGGGCTAGATATCTGGGAGAATGGCTGCTATCAACAGCCAGAAAGAGTGCTCCTGCCACAAAACTAGCAATGGCTGTTTTGGTGGGATAAAAGGGAAACGGGAAAAGCTAGCACCCCTCTTCAAATGCTATTGACTTTTATGAATTCTTCTTAAAATCCACTGCAACAAATGACTGTAGGAGTTTCAGAAGTTCAAAAACCATTAACAATGAATTCCAGCACTCCCTAACATCCATAGTAGGAATTAAAATAATAAATACTGGGGGAAGGAGCATTCAATTAATCTCCTCCCACACCCTCCCAAATTTGACGTGAAATTTCTTCAAAAATTGTTGTTGTTGTTTCTTCTTCTTGATTAAGGACCTTACCGCACAGGGCTCCTCCGACAGGCTGGAAACGGTCCAAAAGGGGCCAGGAAGGGAATGGAATGAGTGGGGGACGCATTTTACTGCACACAAGGAAGTCCCTCACTCGTTCCGTTCCCCTCTCTTCTGTTCCTATTCCCTTCCAGAGGAGGTGATTTTTGATAACTGTTCTGAACAGTTCTCAAAAATTGCATCCTCTGGAACAGAATAGGAATGGAAGGAAAGGGAACAGAATGGAATAAGTGAGGGACTTCTGTGTGCAGTAAAATGCGTCCCCCACTAATTTTGTTCCTTTCCCGGCCCCTTTTGGACCATTCTCAGCCCATCGGAGGAGCCCTGTGAGGTAAGGTCCTAAGTCAAGCAAAGCGACAAACTAGCCTTAAGCGATCTTGAACTGGACTAATCAGCTTTTGAGAATTTGGAAGTCCCTATACTGATTCTTTAGGATTCTTCCAAATGTATGTTGGAAGCAAGAGATTTTGCTATGCGAACTGAACTATGTTATCAGGCTGCATATTAAAGTTTGGTGCCATTTATCGAGTAGGGCTTTCTAATGCATTAGTATTATAAGCATTTATGTATGCATCATACATGAAATGAAAACAAGCAACCTTAAATGTAAAGGCTATCATTGTGGCAATTGCTGAAGCCCAGAGTGAGGGCAAAAATCTCCTTTTCCTGGCAAGGAAAATTATGGGCACACTTTTAAAACCATTCCTTGATTAAAATGTGAGAGGATCATCCAGAAATGGTGAGGAATGAGAATAAAATCGCTCAGGACAGCCCCAATTTTGAATATACTGCTCCCTCAGGAAGAAGACTAAAAGAGGGCTCTGAAAGACTACAAGAGGACTCCCATCATTTCCGCTGAAGAAAAGGGAACAGTGCCAAGTGAAAAGGAAAATGGTGTGGAGATGCAAATCAGAAAAGCTGCTACATAGACATCATGAATAAAAGAGCAAGGAAGTGCTGGCTGGCTGTGCAAATCTGGCTAACAATTCTATTTGTGCATCACAACAGAAACAAACTCATCTGGCATTCCAGAAATAGCCCAGCCACATCCCAGAGTGAATCAGTCAGTGGCTTGTGTGTTCAAGCTGCAACATGCCGGATGTTGGTATCTGTCTACTATGATGGCATTCAGCAGCTCTCTGCGGAAAAGCACCCATGCCAGCTCTTATCCAGTATATTGCCTCCCCTCCCTGCCAATAAATAAAGACACCCAGCCTAAATTATTAAGAGAAGAACCTTGCTTCAGGCAAAGCAATTGGAAGGTCCACTGGGTCTCTGAAAAACTGCTGGCATGAGAAGACATGACACAACCTGCCGTAGGAATTGTACAGAAACTCTAAACATGTCAGAGCAGGAAAGCATAAGAGCAGTGACTGATGGAAATGAATCTAGATAGGGAGAGAGGAATGGCATGTCGATGAGGGAGGTGAGAGCACTCTGTCTCTGGGGAAGGAAGGGAAGGGTGCACCCAGTGGTTCAACTTGGTATCTTGCCAAAGTACATATATGTTCATTGAGCAATCCTGTTCCACTGCTTTCTGGAGCAAGTAACAAAAGGCCAAAATATGCACAGTTAGATGGGAGGGGTACAGGAGTGAAGAATGCAACACTGGCATTGGGGAGGTAGCACAAGATACTACATAACTTCGTAAAATGCCAGATTAGCCTAGAATATTCTAGAACTGAACTTCAGACACTCCAAAATAGACAAGTGGGTTCATTTTGCAACATCTTCTTTAAGCCACCCTTTGAATTCTACTGGGGGTGGGGGAGATGAGTTACATCTTTAATGGTTTGTGTGACATTTGGGACATGCACTGTGGTTATGAATCTTTATTCCACCAACCCTGTCAGGTAGAACATGACCGCCATTTTACAAAAAATGAAGGAAAAAGGGAGACAGGTGGCTTGTTCAGAACAATCTAATGAGTGGATCTTAACACTGGTTCATATCAACTACAGAGGGCATGAGCCCTAACTGCAATCTTTGTATTACTAATGGGAGACATAGGCCTGGTACAGATTGGTGCAAAGCGCCAACCTGGGGCCAAAATTAGGGTTCGGGAGAGCGGAGCATCCTCACGTTCCTGAGCCTTACCACATCATAATGGCTCGCCCCCATCCCCACGGGAGCCACCATGTTGATGCGCACACAGTGTAGCGTCGAAATGGTGCCGCACCACATGGATGTCATCATCCTGTGTGAGGGCGCCAATGGTGCCGCACACTTCCCGCCAGGAACGGATTCTTTTTAGGGCTCCCAGAAGCCATGCTGTTTAGTTGCTGCAACCTCCATGGGGGACAAAAAGGAGTGGTGTCTCGCTGTCCCTTTCCCCCCGTCTGTATCCCCCCATAGATGAAAATCAGAAAATGTTTGGATGCAAATTACTTTATGTGACCTATTTCACCTAAATTTGTTTCATATTGGAAGGTTTCTTGGGAAGAGTAGAAAACAATTAATTATTCCAAATGAAATTTGTTTTTATTATGTTGATGTTATTTACTCTTTTATATCCCACCTTTTTCCCAACACAGACACTCAAGGTGGCTTACATTTTTTTAAAATTAAAATATATTAATTGAAGCAATTAATTAATTAAAATTAATTGCTTCAATTAATATTTTTAATTTTTATAAATTGTAAGCCACCTTGAATGGCAGCACACCACTAAAAAGTCCATTCCAAAATTCCTAAATCAATTCCTAAAAGCTTTTTGGAAACATTTTCATTTACTGACAGAAGGAGAGCAGGGAAGGAGCCACCCTAACTCTCTAGGGAAGGAGTTCCTAAGCCTGGAAGCAGCTACTGAGAAGGCCGATTCCTAAATTCTCTTGGGAATATCCTTGGGAAGAGGATAAGACTGAAAGAAGGACCTCCTTTGAAGATATTAGAGCCCATTGAGGCTCATATAGGAAGATGCAGTCCTTCAGCTATCCTCGATTTAAGTCATGCATATATATATTTAAGTTAAGCAGAACTGCAGAAGGAATTTTGTTGGGGAGCTTTTGTTCTTTAAGGATTAATATTGGTCATATCTAATATTTCCAGGTTTTCAAAATATCAGTAATAGCCAGTGAAAATTCATGACATGCAAGGCTGACAATCAGGAAGTAGCCATTGCCAAGTTTGTGCTCTTGGTAAAACCAAATGGAAGTACTGATTTCAGTTAACTTAATTTACATAGAAATACATGTATTAACATATTGTCCACATTCATAAATTATATGAGGCACACATTTCTGCCTTTATGAAGGCCCCACACCTCGTAATATAGGATTTTTTCATGTTGTTTAGATAAAAAGAAAAACTTTCCAACTCTCAAATAAGGGACACCTGCTCGTAAGTTAAAGTAGATTTTTTTCTGGCCCTTGAATATGGGAAATTCTTTACAATAAGGAATACCTGGCAACCCTAAGTACATCCAATGTTTATTAACATGCAACATTTGATATATATTGTACATACTGGATTGCAACTGCTAAAGAGAAAGTGAAAAGGATTGTCATCATACAGTTCTATACTCAAATGCTGTGATGGCAGCTACAAAGCATGAGACAATAGCACAGTGACAGAGCAGATGGTTTGCATGCAGAAAGTCCCAGATACAATCTCTAGCAAATCCAGTGAGAAGAAAATAGTAGAGGATGAAATAAAAAATCTCTGTCTGAGACCATGGAGAACCACTGTCAGTCAGAATAGCAGATGGACAAATAGTGGGATTTGACCACTTCCTATACTCCTAATTGAAATTGAGGCTGACATGAACAGAGGCCACCCCTAATATATAAACTGCTTAATTATTATCAGTGGTTTGAATCTGGTCCACAGACATACTGATAGCCATTGCAGTTGAGATCATGAGGCTGTAAATGTTCACATGTCCCAATATTCATTTGGAGTGCAGACAGGCACATTCTGCACTGGCTGAAGCTACCTAATCATCTTCAAGAGCTGCCCCAAATGAAATACAGCATGTAATAGTACTCAAACACGGAGGTTATGACAGCATGGATCAGTATTGCAAATGCCTGTTTGTTCAGGAAAGTGTAGTTCATTCAACACATGGAAATGATAGAAAGTGTTCCTCACAAGACTACGTCAAAGAAATCTCCTGGATTCCATAAGCAAAACGCACAATGATCACCAATAATCCAGGCCCTCCAAGATCCCAGAGCATCCCACATGTTATAGTTGAATTGTCTGGATTCAGCTGTGATTTATTTGTCCCAATCCATTTGACTTCCACCGCTGCATGTTGGTTCAGAACAAAAATAGTCAAACTAACTTTTGAATAACTCCAGTGTAGAGCTGAGTGTTTGCAGTATAATGATGAGATCTTTCTTCAGAACTATAGATGAGCTTATCACACAACAGTTTTTCCAACTCTAATCCGAAGCCATTCAGGGCCCAACTAGGCGAATTCACATTATAACGTGATAGATTATCACACGTGATTGCTTTCTATGGGGAGTCACTCTGAGCCAGATTCAAAGTCAATCCAAAATGACTCCTGATGTAGGTGAATTCGATTAACTAGCGAATTCACAAATCTTTATCCAAGGTCAATTTGAATCCAATGCAAATTGATCTTGGTGTGGAATACAACTTTGCTTCAGTCCAGGTACACCCCCCCCCCACCTCCAAGGTGCCACATTTCCCATGATGCGGCGCTTCAGTTTTGCTCCATTTGCTTCCCATACTCCTTCAAGAAGAGAGGCTGCATTCAGATGTGGCCAGGAGGGATTGCAAGAATGGAGGGGGCAATCTGATGTGTTCAGGAGGGATGGCAAGAACAGAGGCTGCATTCAGATGTGGCTGGAAGGGATGACAAGAACGATTCATGTGAGGCTAGAGGCAGGGTACTCAAAGGAAAAGAAGGCACTGCAAAATAATAATAATAATAATAATAATAATAATAAATAATAGGTAAAATAATAGGGCACCCGGCCTCGAGCCTGGAGAAGAGGCAGGAAAGAATTATTATTATTATTATTATTATTATAATATTATATAAATAATAATAATAATAATAATAATCTTGCCTCTCCTCAGGCTTGAGGCAGGGTATCCAAGAGAAAAAGGCACTGCAAAATAATAATAATATAATAATAATAATAATAATTTATTTTGAAGTGCCTTGTTCTCTTTGAATATCCTGCCCAAGCCTTGAGGAGAGCAGGAAAGAAATTTAATAATGATGAGGATGATGATGATGATGATGATGATGATGAATGATGATAGGGAGGGAGAAACAGAAGCTGCATTTGGAGTTTCCAGGAGGGATGGCAAGAAGGAGGCTGCATTTGGATGTGGCGGGGAGGGATGACAGGAACGATTCTCGTGAGCTAGCATTCACGTGAAACAGGAAATCACATGACGCTAGCATTCACATGAAACAGGATACAGGAAGTGACCCCCTTCTTCACCCCGAAGTGTAAAAGTTCTCGAGGCGTTCAGAGCCCCTAGAGGTTAGAGGCAGGGTACAAAAGAGAGCACACTGAAAAATAATAATAATAAATAATAATAATAATAAAATATAATAATAGGATATCCTGCCTCAAGCCTGGAGTAGAGCCAGGAATAATAAAATAATAATAATAATAATAATAATAATAATAATTTCTTGCTCTCCTCAAGGCTCAAGGCAGGGTACCCAAGGAGAACAAGGCACTGCAAAATAATAACAATAAACAATACAATAATAATTTTATCTATTTTATTTATTTATTTATTTATTTTGCAGTGCCTTGTTCTCCTTTGGGTACTTTGCCTCAAGCCTTGAGAGAGGCAGGAAGAAAAATTTTATTAATAAAATAATATGGGATGGAAAGAACAAAGGCTGCATTTGGATGTGGCTGGGGGATGACAGGAACGATTCTCGTGAGCTAGCATTCCCGTGAAACAGGAAATTCACGTGACGCTAGCATTCACAGAAACAGGATACAGGAATGGCCCCTTCTTCACCCGGAAGCGAAAGTTCTCGATGCGTTCAGAGCCCCACTGAGCATGTGCAAAAGTGCCAATTCAAATTGTTGAATCTGCATGGTGTGATAATTTATTTTGCACTCATCAGCTTTGCCTCAAGATGACCACAATTTCACTTTTCACTTGTGAATCACATGAATGGCCTGGATTCGAACTGGACTCTGCTTCCCCTTCCCTTCAGAATGGCTTTGGATTGGAATTCAAATTTCATGTGGATAAGGGCCTTAGTGACTCAGTGCAGATTTAAATATGAAGGGCACAAACACAAAAGGTGGATGGCCACCCTAGTGTCTGGTCAGACTACAAGTAATGAAAACTTCGGAAAGCCAACCTGAAACCTGGGAAAAAGCTGAAATGATTGTCAAAGGATTGTGTGTTCACAGATCCAAAACAACAAAATAATCAATAATATAACAAGTCGGTAATGTTCTTGCGGTGGTTCTATAATTCAGATTTCCCTATTATGTCATTCTACAGATATTTTGGACTATCCCAGCCATCAGGCAGCATGTCAAGGATAACTAAGATTGCAGGCATGGCCTGTATGAAGCAACACTTGTATATGTTTATTTCATTTTGCCAGTTGCACTATTTACTGAGAGCTCAGGAAAGAACATCCTCTCACACACATGTGCCTCCATTTTATCTTCACTATATGATAAGCCATCCAATATATTTAATAATGCTTTGCAGCCAAGTCTTTTTCTCTTAGTCCAAATTCTACCAAATGCACCAATTTGCTGTGAAGGTTCATGTTTCCACTAATAAAAAGGCATCTTACAACATCAGGTGGTTTACATCAATAACAGCAAAAAATGCAAACAAGCAGACACAATGCGGCAGGGGTACAAGGATAAAACACAGTGCCAGAGGTAAAAATAGACATCTGAAATCTTTACAAGAAGATGAAATCTTTGAAAATCTTGAAAGAACAGAACAGATTTTGCCTGATGATACTTACAAGATCACAGAGATCAAGTGAACTCGTTAGAGGGTAGTTTGGATACCATATACGAAGGTTAATAGGTAGATGGGAGGGCGGGGTTGGGCTTGCAAGTCCCAGGCTGCAGAAAGAATGAGACGTCCCACAAATTATCTGACAGCATTAGATCACAAGGCTCCAAGTATAGATGAACTAAGCCTCCACAGGCATTATCAAATCAAATTGTACTAAATGATGGAAGCAACTATGAAATGCCAAGGCAGCTATTGTTGAGCCATTCCAAGAATAACAACGGCTGTCTGCATTCTATTCTATGTAACTTAAGTGACAGCAAACTATCTAAATGAGAGCCAGAGAGGCACAGTACTTGAGTGTTAGACTAGGACCGGGAGACCAGGGTTCAATTCCCGTCCACGGTGAAACCGCGGGTGGTTGTTTTTTGGGGTTTGTGTTTTGTTGTTGGGGGGGTTTTTTGGTGTTGTGTGTGTTTGTTTGTGGTGTTTGTGGTGTTTTTGGGGTGTTGGGGGTTGTGGTGGGGGGGGGGGGGGGGGGGGGGGGGGGAGGGGGGGGGTGGGGGGGGGGGGGGGGGGGGGGGGGGGGGGGGGGGGGGGGGGGGGGGGGGGGGGGGGGGGGGGGGGGGGGGGGGGGGGGGGGGGGGGGCGGGGGGGGGTGTTGGTGTTGTTGTTGGTTGTTGGGTGGTGTGGGGGGGTTTGTTTGTTGGTTGGGTGGGGGGGGGGGGGGGGGGGGGGGGGGGGAGGGGGGGGGGGGGTGTGGGGGGGGGGGGGGGGGGGGGGGGGGGGGGGGGGGGGGGGTGGGGGTGGGGGGGGGGGAGGGGGGGGGGGGGGGGGGGGGGGGGGGGGGGGGGGGGGGGGGGGAGGGGGGGGGGGGGGGAGGGGGACCCACCCCCCCCACCCCCCCACCCCCCCCAACCCCCCCCCCAACCCCCCCCACCCCCCCACCCACCACCCCCCCAACCCGCCCCCCCCCAAACCCCCCCACACCACCACCCACAAGCCCCACACGCCCCCCACCACCCCCCACCCCCCCCCCAACCCCCCAACTTGGCAAGTCAGTGCTCTCAGCTTCAAGGGTAAGGCATTAGGCAATGGGCAAACCTCCGCTGCTAATCAATCTTGCCAAGAAGAACCCCAGATAGGTTTCGCACTTAGAGTGGCCATGAGAACGGAATGACCAACTTTGAAGGCACACACAACACACAACCAACAACACAACACAACTACACTCCCGACACTGAACATGGAGACAATTCTAAGTACAGTACACACTGTGCTTCTAAGAGTCTTCATATTTCAGGATGTTTCTGTGATGATGGAAGGGGAAAGTAAATTGCCCTCTGACTACACCCATATTTGCAAGCACACAAACTTAACAGACCTGCCTGCCAGCGTTTACCCCCTACACATTAAAATCAGTTTTGGTGTCCATAGAACCACCATAGTTAAAGCTACCCAACCATTTTCAGAAGCCCATGATATATGAAGGCTGTGGGTGACAATCTCACTTGTTAGGGAGTTTTCTATAGAAGGCAGTCATTTAAATATGTGTTTGCATGTGTATGTGTGTGTCTTTAAGCCTCCTTCTGACTTACGGCAATTCCATAAATCTCATAGGATTTTCTTAGGCAAGGAATATTCAGGGATGGTTTACCATTGCCTTCTTCTGAAATATAACCTACAGCACCTGAAATTCTCTGTCGGTTTCTCATCCAAGTATTGACAATGTGCAATGCCCCAGGTGTGAAAAGTCATTTCCAGGACACTTGTGTGATTGCCAATCATGTGATGTCAGTGCCCCCTCCCCCCCCACCCTTTTCCCATCTCACTAATTTATTGGTGTTGTTTTTCGTGCAATTCTGGAGCTCTGCAGTTCAAATTTTTAAAACTTAAATCATAGCTGCACAGCTCTGGAATTCTGCAAAAAAAGTTGAAAATAAATAAATAAATAAATAAATAAATAAATAAATAAATAAAGTAAAGGCATGCTGGGTAGGGCATAAGGGAGGGAGGTGGGTTTAAGGGAGAGAACAGGGAGGGAGCACAATGGGGGGCAGTAAACCTGGTCACGCAAGTGAAAGAGGTGCAGTGGTGGCTGCCCTACAAATGATATGTTCACATTTTATTACATTTACATGACTGCAAAGAAAAAGGGACTGGTGTGATCATCTCCATTGCTGGTGGAGAGCAGAGGAGATTGGAGAAGCATCTGACTATGTCTCCATAATCAGATGCAGACTGACAATGTGATCCACTGAGGCCTCTGAAGGCCCCTGGCAGGAGTCCTTGGACTACATCTGAGCATAGACAGATGTGTCTCCAATTATCTCCACCAGCCATAGAATGGCTGTGGGTGAGGGGACTATCACAATGACCTGATGAGTCCTTGCAGGTGACAGAGATAGTATAGCAGAATTCTGCATGTGGAACTCTTATGCTACACACAGCCATGTAGGATCTTGGCCAAAATGTGTACATCCCAAGATGGATTGATCAGATTTTGATTTTTTTTAACTCTCTTTTTTCCTGTATGTGTATGTGTGTTTGAGAGTGGATGTGCATCATTTCATCCAGCAAGCACAGATAGAGTTTTAGCGCTGAGCAGAGAGCAGTTCAGGACATGCACAAGAGGGAATTATCCTTCCAACTGAAACTGGAAGCTGAAACTAATTGAAATGCCTGTTTCTCTAAGGCTATGTACATACATGAAAAATGCCCAGAGCAGCACCTCTGAAGGTGCTAGGATATTAGTTCAGCATAGCACTGACTCAGAAAGAACACAGAATTCTACTGAATCACAGTCACACCAGTACCTCCTTGCTGTTGGGTAGAGAGTAATTTTTGCTATGCTAGCCCTACCTAATGAGAGCTACAAATCATACAAGGCAAATCCATTTGTTGATTCTTCCAAATTTGCCAATGAGATTGGGTTATCTTTCAAGTCTTTCACACCCCACTGAAAATACAAGCTTTGTGAAACTCAGAAGCTTGTCTATCCACATCAGCCAATTAAAAGGTATCAGTATTTGTATGTTGCCTATCCAAACAATTATGTTTTAGTTTTCTTGAAAGAGCAGAGAATTTTGGGTCCAGGTCAAATGTAGTGATGGTCATTCTACAGATACCAATATCAGGTTAATATGAAACTCCTCTGAATAGACAACTCAAATTTAAATGAATTAGAAGGCAAACCAAAGCTTGGAAAAGCTTGTTTTATTCTGCAGTGTCCAGAAGAAGGAAAAAAAAACAGCCAGAGATTGAATTTTAAGATTGAAGAATAAAACAAAACCAATGAATTTCTGTTCATATCCCCCCCCCCTTACAACCTTGAATATGTTCATACCATTGTTTAACATTGTTTTCATTATTAAAAGTAAATCCTTCTATGAAGGGTCCTCCCTACTCATACAGTTTATTTGGTTAGAGAAAGTGGGGCAAATCAGAAAGTAGGAAAGAGTTCAAAGATCGACATATGCCATATATACTTGGCTATAAGTCGATCTCGTGAATAACTTGAGGGCAAGTTTTGAGTATGACCCATGGATAAGTTGAGGATAAAACATTGAGATTCCTCAGGTCCATCGTTTCCCTGGCAATGGACAGAACCTGTTTCTCTGCTGCAGCAAGGAAGCACCAAAGAGCCTCGGCTGTAACTATTTTTTCCTTGGAGTGGGGTTAAACAGTCACAGGTGCCCGCTGCTCCTTCGATCCTGCCAAGACACCTACTTTTACATTAAACTCTCCCTGGAATGGAAGCTCTTTACTACTGGCCCATCCATAGTTGTCTGCAGTGGCTGGCTTGCCTTCTCACAGAGGGTGAGGGGCCATTCAGACTACCTTTTAACCTGGTTCAGGATTTGAAATTTGCATGTGAAGTTCATATTGGGCCCGATTCTGTCACAGTCCATGTTGAGGCTTGCACAAGGAAATGCCCCTTATCCCGGGGTATCCAGAATTGGGCTAAAATCCGTCTTTTCCCAACAACCCTGGGTTCCACGAAATATAAACTTGCCCTCGATCATGATCGGGGCAAATTCAGGGAGGGATTGGGGTTGGTGGGCGGGCGGGCGGGCAGAGGTCAGAGCATTCCCTCCCCTCATCTGAGGGGAGGGGGAGGAAGAGGAGGAGGAGGAGGAAAGAGCCAAAGGACTGGAGGCTGAGAGGAGGCAAAAGGGGAAATCAGGGTGACTTTTGGTCTGCAAAGGGCTGTAAGAGGGAGGGGGGAGTGGAGAAAGTGATGGAGGAGGAGGAGGAGGAGGAGGAGGAGGGAGCCCTGGGAAGAAGGGAGCCATGGAGGGCATTCTCTAACAGAGCAGGAGGAGGATGAAGGAGCCAGGGCAGCTTGGGAGGGGAGGGTCAGAAGGAAAGAGGAGGAGGATTGCCCAGGGAAATAGGGCTGTGGGTCTAAGCCGGGGGATGTAGGGAAATCCAGCTGCAGCAGAAGGAGCCTCTTTTATTTCTGACAATTTATGCCCATGCTTTTTTGGGTGACATGTCTTGTGTGCTTGCTTGTGCTTTATTTCCTCTTGCTCCTGGATTATTATTACTGTATTATTATTATTATTATTATTATTATTATTATTATTTGTGTTATATGAGGATGCTACAGTCAGAATGCCTGCGCTGCATTTCCCTTTTATTCCCAGTTGATTCCATGGGTCAGTTGGAACTGACAGGTCACTCTCTCTCAGCCTCAGTGGAAGGCAATGGCAAAGCTCCTCTGAAGAGAATGTCAGCAGGAGGAAAAGGGTCAGGTCAGGTCAGGTCAAAGGCAGGGCATGAACGGAGCTCCCATCAGGCACCTTCCCCACATTTTTTATTTTTTTAAATTATTTTTAACAAAATATGTGCATTTTTTTTTCTTGAGGCAGATATAGATAGATAGAACATGGCTAGCTGCTTGTTCACTTTCCCTTCTATTTGCTGGCTTCCAGCAAAGGGGAAATGTTGCAAAGGGCTAGACTTTTTTTCCTTTGAGAATCAATGCTATAATTCGAATGTTACATTTGTTGCTCTTGTCAATTAGGCAACTGGCAAAATGATACATGCTTTTGCTACTGTCTCTTCAGGGCTAGCGCTGAATTGCTTTTAAAAGCAAAAAAGAATGCATGGCAATCTCATCCTTTTCTCGCATTTCCCAGGTGAGGAATATTATTATTATTATTATTATTATTATTATTATTATTATTACATGTGTATGAGGCATTCTGGGGTGGCAAGGAGCTGGGGATACAGGATGCATTAGCTTGCATTTGGGGCCAATAGCAGATCATAACCTGCACTGACCCAAATGCCCCCACACACACAGGTTTTAAATTTTGACGTGCGCACTTTGGGGCATTTTGTGCATGGCTCTTTAAAAAAAGGAGGGGGGGGAGGACACTTCCGATGCCCCTGCAAATGTCACCTATGACGATCACTTGATTGACATGCCTTCAAGTTAAACCCGATAAGGCATTCGGGTTAAAATGCCCCTCAAATCTAGTGGGCACTCGCTAATGGAGAGATTCGGGGGAGGGGCATCCGGATCTACCCAGTTCCACCCACGTTAACTGGGCCAGTGGGAATGGGGCTTGAGGAGGAGGTGGCGGAAGAGAATCAGTTGGGGGAAAGCCAAGCATAAAAAAAGTTAAGGCAGGGAGGGAGAGAAAGTGTGCATATGCATGCATTCAGGGCTTAGGAAAGGGGGGAGGAAGGTGTGTGTGTTTGTGAATGGATCAGTTGTTGGTCCCATAGAAAGAAAAATTGCCCGCACATTCTCTGGAGAAGAGATTACCAAATGACAGGGCCATTATACTTCAGTGACAGGAGAAGGACAGGATAAGTATTCCATGTTTGGTAATCTTTGACACAATCACATGAATAGGATGGGACAAGGACAGAAGCAATCCATGTTGCTCCCACCCTTACCCTCAATGTGATAATCTCCTCTGCTTCCAGCAGCCCATTCCCAAGCTTGGAGGGAAAGTGGAGAGGAAGGTTTGTGTGTGTGATTGTGACTGAATCAGCTGTTGGTCCCATGGAAATAAAAATCACTCTGCACTCTCTCTGCTTCCAGCAGCCCATTCTCAGGCATTGAGAGAAAGTGGGGAGGATTGTAACAATATACATACTTTCCTGGGACTAAGTCACACTGAACTGAAAGAACTTCACTTCATTTTTCTTCACAGCTCAGACACTCTGAAGTTCCCTCTGATGCGTAAGCACGAAGTGGTGTGTTGCCGCTGATTCTAGGTTTCCGGACCGCGCAGTAACCACACAGTCCAGAACCCTAGAACGTGCGGATGCTGTCATCATGGCAGCCTCCCATCCACATAGGGGCCGCCATGATGACGTGTGCGACGTGCAGTGTCTGCACATCCATAGCAAGAAGAGACATCATAAGGGCTGTAACGCAGCCCTATGACGTCTCAGTATCTCAGTAAGAAGGTGCTCTAGGCAGCTATTTCCTGCCAGCAGATCATTGGCGTGGCAACTACACAGCCGTGCCAATGATCGGGGTGCAGGGGCGCCTTTTCTAGGCATTTTTCCGCTTCTCTTTGGCTTGGAAAATCCCAGATTGGGGCCGCAGGGTTGCTGGTGAGATTGCCCTGGCCCCAATCCAGCACGAAAAGGAAAAGCTGCAGGCCGTCCCTTTGGGGCGGTCTGTACTGCACCATAGTTAATAGGGAAAGGTTCCATGCGTCTTTGGACAGCATGGGGTTTTCATTGCAGCCTAAAGCCTCTAACCTCTATAAAGAAACATTATACTGCCTTGAAGTCAGGGACAAATATATATTCAGCTTATCATGATTGTTTATTTTGGAAGAAGAAATAATTCTATAGCACAGAAAACAAGAGAGCTTTCTTAGGGGCTTGGCAGACCACCCTTTTTAGTGCCAGATCGGGGCCATGGCAACTACATGCAGCAGTCCTGGTTGAGCCTTTCCGCAGCACAAAAAGGAGCCGCAAAAAGCAGCTCCTTTTTTCCACCGCGAAAAGGGAACCATAGCCACCAGCAGGGTGGCTCTTTGGAGCTCCTTTGCCTCTGCATCATCTGGATGCAGTGCCAGAGGACCACCATGATGCTGCCATGTGGTGCAGCATGTGGTGTCACACCAGCATGGAGGCGGAGTCTGGTTGTGCATCGTGTGGATGCCATGCCCCCACTCTGCCCCATGCCAGCCTTTATCACTGGTCTGTACACCCTCTTAGGTGTATAAGCAGGGTTTGCTCTGGTTAATATTTGCATGCTAGACTGTCAATGAATACAAGGTGCTATAGCTATATTTCAGAGGAAGGGACTAACAAAACCCCACCTCCGGGTATTCCTTGTCTACAAAAACCCTATGAAACCCGTAGAGTCATTATAAGTCAACAGGTGACTAGAAGGCAGACACACACACATTTAATAAAGTAGCTGATACAAAATGCTGATCCATATTTACTTCTGTGAGCCTTCTCAAGTTTTAAGATCTTCAAGGGAAGGATTTCTTTCTGCTCCACCACCATCACAAATATATTTAGTGGTGGTGAGGCTTCTGATTGGTTGCTCCCAACCTGTAGAACTCCCTCCTACAGGAGGCTTGTTTGGCCCCCCTCTCTGCTTTCTCTCCACTGACAAGCAAAAATGTTTTTGGGCAGATCTTTCACTTTTATGTTGTGGCAGAATGATCTTTTTAATGGTTTTTTCTCCTTTTTTCTTGCCTTTCCTATGTTTTCAACTGTTGTAATTTAGTATTTTTAATTGAATTGCATATTTTCCCATCCTTGAAAACTTATGGGATAAGCTCAGGCTGCATACGGGCTGCATGTGCCTGGCCCTGGGAGAATCCAACAAGACCCGTCTTTGATAGTTAAACACGTGTGTATTCTGTCAGGAAAAAGTCAGGATAAGGCATGTGTGATTATCTCAAAAAAGTGCAGAATTCTGGATAAGGTACAGAATGATCCCATGGTTGGGTATGGGAAGCCTTCTGCCTTGGCATGAAGGTGTGCGATAAAATCTGTGTATGAACGTTTACATCCCATGCCTAGCTTGAGAGGAAAGGATGGGAAAGGGCAGTGTGATAATCTCTTTCATTGACAAACCCCAGGATTCTATAGGATGGAGCAATAGAACTGAAAATGTGTCAAACAGAGTAGATGCACTCTGACTTATATCTTTTAAGTGCCTACAAGGTACAAGTAGCAACTTATATCCACTTATCTGGTAGTGAACCCCATTGAATTCATGAGGTTGTACTTTTGCACAGATGTGTACAAGATTTTACTATTATACAAGATTCTTTGTTGTTGCTGTCTCCTTTCCAATCATTTCTGATTTCTGACAACCCGAAGGCAAACCTATCATGTGTTTTTCTTGGCAAGGTTTATTCAGAGGAGGTTTGCCATTGCCTTCCCCTGGGATGAGAGCATGTGACTTTCCCAAGGTTGCCCAGTGGGTTTCATGGCCATGTAGGGAATCCAACCTTGGTCTCCAGAATCATAGTCCAACACTCAAACCACTACACCGTGCCGGTTCTCATGCACAGATTAATAAAAGTATTTTCTGTCTTTTCTGCCATCTCCCTTCTTCTCAAAACACCTTTCACCTGCTCTTGTTATTATAACACCATGCATTTGAGGAGGCAGAGCATTTGCAAAGTAACAACTGATGCCTCATTTCTGCAATCTTGCTGGCTTCCTTTATTTGCTGAAGTCACTGGAATGCAAGGGTTACTGACCTCCACGTGGGCCCACACCTACATTCCAGAACACAGAGTGTGCCCTCCAGCAAAATGGATAGAAGTAACTGCTCACCACTGGGCGTTCCCATTCTACCAAGTGTTTGGAGGATACATAGCTGTAGGCTTTTAATTTTTTTAAAAAAGAGCAAAGAAAAATGTACACATACACACCAATGACACCATTTTATTTCTTCTAAGTCATTGTGAAATATTTAACCCTCGTAGCCACAGGCACAGTGACGAGAAGAACAAGGGTATTAATTTGCTGTGGTATTTGCCTGTAGTCCTCCAAAAGCCATTGATCCTACTCGATAGAGAATATACGACCCTGGGCTATCATGCAGTGTGGAAAGACATATTTTAAAAAGCACCTACAGTCAGCCCTCAGTCCATGGATCCTTTATTCTTGGAGTCAAGCGTCCACGGCTTGAAAATATTCAAAAAATATATAAATTCCCAAAGCAAACCTTGTTTTTGCTATTATATGTAAGGGACATATCACTATACTACGGTATTTAATGGGACTTGAGCATTCATGGATTTTGGTATCCACAGGAGGTCATGGAATCTAACCTCAGTGGATAACAAGAGCCCACTGTATTCCTATTACTAGCTGTCCAGTCATCCAACAAGATCTTTAATTAATGGGTTTTTGGACATTAACTGTTCAAACTATTGCCATGGCCCTAAATTCCAAGCCCTCAGACTCAATCTACCACCATCACAGGGACGTTTGGTGAGGACACGTGAGAAGACCATCTCAGTGACTGCCAGCTTACTTGTGCTGTTACCATTTTCCTGTGTGTCAGGGAACTTTTACTTATTTACCCAGAAATATGAGTGTATACACACAGCATAATTATAGCTGTCCGATACTACTTTAATTGACATGGCTCTGTCTTATGGAATCCTGGGATTTGTTGTTTGGTGAGTATTTTGGTTTTTCTAGTATACTCTCATCAACTACAACACTTTCTGAAAGAGAATTCTAAGTCCTGCACCAAATGACATCCTAGAATTCCAAAGGATGTAGCCATGGTAGTTAAAATGGCATCCAAATGCAGTAATTGTGTTATATGGAAAATATCCAGGGCTAGCCATGTTGGCCATTTAGCAAATCCAATAAAAAATCCCCCAAACAATGATACCTTTCTTGGCCAACCAAAATGCACACTACACATGTTGCAAGCTTTTGAAGCTTCATTGGCTTCTTCATCAGGCAAGGTGTTACAACCAAATAGGAGACATAAATTGAAGATGTTAGTCAGAGGCCTTCATTTTTCTGCTTCTGTTCTTAATTAACATGGTATGAAGGGGCATATCTTGCAGGCTGGCACCTGTTTCTTCTGGCCATGTGGCAAATGGGAAATTTTTGAAGTCCAGGAAATTTAACATCCATTTGCCTCTCAACAAAGACACTTCTTTTGCAGTCCAATCTGTCTCTATCCTTTGAAGCCACAGGCCCCTTTGTAGGCAGAGGACACTAGATTTCTCAAGAAGCCTCCATGCTTTTGCATCAGGAAAACTTTAGGTGGTGTTGAGGTAAAACATGCCAATTCAGTCCAAATTTAAGAAATAAAAATGTTTTATTTTTATTTTTATTAAAAAATACTGTATACATAAAAAGCTTAAAACAACTCTTCATTACACCATTATAAGGATATTAACCTTTTCTTGGTGTCAGACAATACATTGAAAATATAAACCAAATACTCCCCTAGTTACTTTGAAATCAACTCTCAACCTTGTACAGAGACTTCTCCCTCTTCTCTTTTTCCCCTTTCTGATTGTTTTCTTGCATCCTTGAAATATAATTCTAATCAATAAAGTCCAGTAAACAGTAATATTACATTCATTGCATTTATCTTATCATAATCTGCACCCTTTATTGTCTATTTATGCAATATATCAATATCGGGTCCCACTCTTCTTCTATTACTGTAATATCCTTGTGAGATAAACAACCCATTAGAATGTCCATCTCCCTCATTTCCAAAACTTTCCCCCACCAAATTTCCAAATCAGTTATCTTGTGATTTTTTTCCAAAATTGAGTAAGTGTAATTCTGGCAGCTGTTATTAAATAAAGTAAAGTTCTTCCGTACTTAATCTTAATTTGTATAGGAATCTTATCTAGCATGTTAAATGAATAAGTTTCTGGTCTCAATTCAAAATTAACCTGTAGCATATGTTCAATTTCTCTGTGTGTACTTTTCCAATAGAATTTTAGTTTTGGCATTTCCACCAGATGTGGATCCAAGTTCTGGGTGTGTTGCCACATTTCCAACATGTTCCTGGTCCTGTTTTATAAATGTTAGCTATTTTGTTAGGATACCACCTGTGCTCCATTTTCCAGAAATTTTCACAAAGGTTTTGGGATTTTGTAAATTTCTTTGTTTTTTCTCGAGCTAGTTTCCAGCTATCCACGTCTATGGTGTGCCCTGATGCCCATTTTATCATTGTATCTGTAACAGGTTCTTTCTCTTGTTCCAAATTTCTAAGAAATTTATGTAATTTTGCTGTCTTTTTATTAGCTGTGTCCAACAAAATTTTGGAGAGTTACAAGATTTCCTCTTCAAAATCTTGATACTTTGATCTAATTAAAATCTTTCTTTAATCTGAAGATACAAATACTAATGCACCTTTGGGTCCAGTTGCTTTAGTGCCTCAATAGGTTTCATTTCATATCTATTTTCTTCAGATTTGAGTAAGATGTCTTTGTAAGTCAGCCATGTATCAAGATCTTTCCATCTCTCTATGAATGCTTCTTGGGGGGTTTTCTGATAAATCCATTGAGGAGTCTTCTGATAAACTTTCTTTTTGCTTTTTCCCCCATACCTTTAGAAGGGATCTTCTGACCATATGCTGTAAAAAGTCTTTATGAACATCTGCTTTCCCATACCATATGTAGGCGTGCCAACCAAATCTATTATCAAAACCTTTTAAGTTCAAGAGCTTTTCATTTTTCATCATCCAATCAGTAATCCAATTTAGGACATTTGCTTCATAGTATAGTTTTAAATCTGGGATTCCTCCTCCTCCCACTTCTTTTTGATATGTCATTACCTTCCAATTCAGTCGCATTTTTTTATTATTCCAAACAATTTTAAATCTTTTTGCCAGTCCTTAAATATTTTGTCATTTATCAAAATTGGGATTGTTTGAAGCAAAAAGTTAATCTTCGGCAAAATTGTCATTTTTATCACATCAATCCTTCCAAAAAGCTTTCATCTTGTAATTATAACTTTTAATTTTGGTGCCATTTATCTTTGTGTCACTTCTGATTCTATTAACTAACACTTCTGAAACCATAATAAACAATAATGGAGACAATGGACATCCTTCTCAATACGTTCTTATTTATTTCCATTGATTTTAATTTGGGCATTTCGCTCCTCCGGTATTTTTTATCCATGCTTCAAAGTTCTCCCCTAGCTCCATTCTTCTTATAAGTTCAAACATGCAATCCCAATTTACACCATCAAACACTTTCTCCATATCCAAAAATATCAGACCTAATTTTTTGTCATTGTTTCTCTCATAATATTCTAATATGTCTTTTACAAACCTAATATTTTCTTTCAGCTGTCTTTTTGGTAGGAAGCCCACTTCTCGTTCAATTAATCCTGCAATACTTGTTTAAGTCTATCTGCCAATAGTGTTGTGAAAATTTTGTAGTCAGTTTTCAGTAAAGAAATTGATCTATAGTTAGTTACATGTTTGGAGTCTTTCCCTTCTTTAGGGATGACTGTAATATTTGCACTCTTCCATGATTCAGGAATACCGATTCTTTTAATATCATTCAGAGTTTTTAAAAGAGGCATTTTTATTTCCTCTGAAAATTTTTTCTAATATGTTGCGGTATATCTGTTTGGGCCAGGTGCCTTATCCGTTTTTAGTTTATTTATAGGTATCACTACTTCCTCCTCGATGATGATGATGATGATGATGATGATGATGATAATAATAATAATAATAATAAGTTTTATTTATAAACCACTATTCCATGTTGATCATAGTGGTATACAGGTAAAAATTGCAATATCAAATACAAAATACAGGATAAAAATTGCAATACAAAAATAAAACTTCAATAAAAACACTTCAGGATACAGATTAAAACCATACATCAAAATGATAGCTGCATTTAGTATTTCTTGTTGCTTACTTGATATTTTTTTAATAATCTTGATTGTCTAAGTAACTTTGGACATGTTCTTGTTGTATATCATCCCTCTTGTAAAGTTGTGTGTAATACTTTCAGAATGTCTTTTCTATTTGTTTCTGTTTAAAACAAGTTTCATTACCGAAGTTAATTTGCGTAACCAATTTTTTCCATTTCTCTTCATGCAGTCTATTTGGTAGCCACTTGCCGCATTTATTAGCTTTTTCAAAAAAGTTCTCTTATAAACTTTAATTTCCTCTCCACTTCTTCAGAAATCCTGAGTTCCATTTTTTTTCAATCTCTTATACAGTTTTCCCTTTAAGTCATTTGTAGGATCCTTATTGACTTCCACTTCTTCCTGTAGCTGTTTCATTTCTTTTTCCTTCTTGCGTTTCAATTCCACACCTCTCTGTATTAAATAGCCCCTCATCACCGCTTTGCTTGTATCCCAAACTAACTTATGAGATGTCTCCGAATCAGAATTTTCCTTAAAAATTTTTTTTCAGGATTTGTTTTGCTTTATTTAGAAAAATTGAATTATTTAAAAGTGAGTCATTCAGTCTCCATGCAAATTTCTTAATTTCAAATTCCATTTGTAAAGTTATCAAATTATGATCAGATACTAGTTTTGGTAATATGTCCATCTTCTTTATGTTTGGAGACAAGGATTTGGAGATCCAAAACATATCTAACCTGGAAGCTGATTTATGTGATTAGGAGAAAAAGGTGTGTGGGATAGATCGTCCTCCATACATCTAAGAGGTCAAATTCTTTAGTCATTTCAAAAAGGGAGGAAGGAAGTTTGCCCTGATGTTTTCTGATCTTTTTCTTTGACGATCTATTATTTGATGGATCAACTACTCCATTAAAGTCACCCAGTAAGATCAAATTTTCATATTCAGAATCTCCTAGTATAGCTATAATTCTTCTGAAGAATTTTTACTTTTCATCCAAAGGTGCATACAATCCAAGCAACAACAAAAAATTCCCATCAACTTGCAGTTCAATTGCTAAATAATGTCATTCATCATCTTTACATATCTCTGTGGCAATATATCTGTTATGTATGTACGTTAATATAACACTCTTTCTTTTTTGGTTTGCAGCAACAAAACATTGTCCCAGTCTGGGATTTTTCAAACATCTTTTTGCTTAATTCTGATTTCTTGAAGACATATTATATCTAATTTTTTCTTTGTCAGATAATGAAAAATTTTACTGAGCTTAAATTTAGAATTCAGTCCTTTTACATTCCATGTCCCAATTTTCATAGTAATTTTTAATATTTATTATTATATTATTCTCTGTAATTCTCTTTAAATTCCAGCTCCTCCCACTTCTTCTTCACCTTTTCCTTGCGTATCCAGTTCTTCTTCTTTATCTTTCTCCACCAATTCCGGTGTAGATTTACCACTTGTGACTCCTTCTTCACTTTTCTTCTTAGTCTCCCTTCCCGTTTCTCTTCAAGAAACTCTTCTTGTGGGCCTTTTTGTTTGTCTCAGCACAATTTTCTCAACAAATCTCTTGCCTTCTGAACTGTGTTTATTTTGATTCTCTTCTGTCTGTATAAGACCAAGATTCCATCGATCCTCTCCCAAGAAAACAAAATGCTTCTTTTGAATAGTTCTGTTGTTAAAAATTTGTAGTCCTGTCTCCTTCTTAAAACTTCCAATGGGATGTCCTTATAGATTTTAATAATAGATTCTTCTAATGTTAGATCCTGGATGTAGCTTTTTTTGAATGATTTGGTCTCTCCATTTTGATTTAATGAAAGATATCATGACATCTTGGGGAAGTTTCCTTTCTTTGGTTATACTGGAGTTGATTAAAAATACACGATCAATTGCAAGTTCCATATCATCACCAGATATATCAATATAGTTTGTGAATAGTAATACTATCATATCATGTAATTCCTCCTTAATTGTTTCTGGAATTCCTCTCAGCTTCAGGCAGCGTTCACAATAACGAATTTCATGAAGTAAAATCTTGTTCTCATCACTTTTTGTGTGTCTTGTATTTCTTCAGCTGTGTTTTCTAATTCTTCTGTCTTGGATTTTAATCTTTTAGTTTCAGTTTGCAAACCTTCTATGTCTTTTGTAATTGTATCTAATTTTTTACCAAATATATTAAGTTCTTTATGCATATCCTCTTTTGCTTCTTTTCTTGAGGCCTTAAATTTCTGATGCATTTCTGTTCGCATTTCTTCCTTGAATTTTTTTAATTCCTGTAAAAAAATCATTGTAGGGTCTGGGGTCTTGGGAGTAGTATCTGTTGAGCCTATTATTTGTGGATATAGTTTTGCTTTGGGGTAGGGTTTTTTTGCAGAAGCCGCCATTTTCTCCTCCCCCCCAAAAAAAGACAAATCAATTTTCTATACCAAGTTTCACGATCTGTCACACACAGTAAACTCAGTTAATAATCAAATTTGTCAAAATTACTGGTTTTTTTCAAATTTCCCACATTTTCAAAAGTTTCCCAAAAATTTCCAATTTTTCTAATTTTTCCAAAATCATAAATCTTCCAAAAAAATTGCAATAGTGGACCCACAAGAGTGGAGAATCTAAGAAATAAAAGAAAAAATGATTTTTTCAAAATTGCCAATTGTTTCAAAATTTCATGAAATTTCATAATTTTGTCAATTTTTATAAATACAGTATTTTTAATAGTTAGATTTCTGATTTTTCTCAGATTCTTTACAAAATATATCAGCTTCCACTAAATAGAATCAAGAATTAACAAGTCACATTTATCTAAAATTTTCAAAGTTTTTGTCCTGGACTACAGCCAGCACAAGTCCAAACAAATGCTGATAAGGATTGTTTAACAAAAAAGGAGCAAAAAGGCAGGCTACAGACCTTTTGGTTAGTCCACAAGAAGCACACCAGTAACAAAGCCAAGGTCAGGATTCCAGAGTCCACAGTCCAAGGTCAGGGCAGCCAGAAGGTAACAACGGTCAAGTCCAGTCCATTCCAAAGTCAAGAGTTCAAGGCAAACAAGGGTTCCAGGAAGCAAGGAGCTAGTGCTGATAGTAATCACACAAAAGGATACTGCAATAAACTCTGACACCAAGTAGGCCTCTCCCAGGTGGTTAAGTAGGAGACTCTCTTCTTGGTGCCAGCTGAGGCTTGTTTGCCAATTGTCTGTCAGCAATTCTCCTGGACTGATGCACGCAAGCACTCTCAGCTCTGCGTCTCTCAGCAATTCTCCTGGACTGATGCACGCAAGCACTCTCAGCCCTGGAAGGCACCTCCAAGCTTGGCTCTTCCCCAGAGTCACCACTAGGCTGGTGAGCCTCAGGAGGAATCCCTCCAGCACTAGGACCTGGCTGAGCCTCCTCCTCTGGGGCTGTGAGGTCACAGCTGGGATCTGGCAGAGCGGGATTAGCACCTGGTGTAGCCTCAATTTCCCCTTGCACTAGAGGAGCTACATCCTCCTCCTCATCCTCTGAATCCAGCTCTTGGCTGGCCATGACAGTTTTTTAGAAATTTTGAAATTTCACAAAATTTTCCAAATTTCTCAAATCAAACACAGAACAAATCACTCCACTATAGTTTCTTTTCTCCCCCTTTCTCCTTTCTTCTTACCAAACCAATGGACACAACTCACAACAATTTTCTTTCCATCACCCTCTTTATAATCAGTTAGGATAAATCTAAATCAAGTCAGTTCCGTTTTGTTTTGTCGACTCCTCTACACTTCTCCCTTTCTTTAGAGACACCCTAATGTTAAATGAAAGACAGGAATAAACTCCAGGCTCATTTGTTGTCTCCTCCACCTGTCCTCCTTCCAGTGCCCTCTTTCTGGAGACCCTCTTTTGGTAAATCTCCTCCATATAACCAGTCTGTTGTCTGCTCCACCCGTCCTCCTTCCGTCACCCTCTTACTGGAGATTACCCAAAAATATATCAAAAATTATTCAAATCAAATCAAACCGTCGTCTCCTCCTCCCATCCTCCTTCTTTCACAATCTTTCTTGGGACCCCCAAATACAAATTTAAATCACATTTCCTCAATCCTCTCCTCCATCCATACTCCTTGCTGCTTTCTTTCTTTCTTTTTCTGGCCAAATACTGTCAAATTTAAAACAGTTCTTTTCTAATACTATTCTTCTTCGCCAAATTAGGAAAAAAGGAAGCATATAATAGATGAAAAAGAAAAAAAAACCAATATTTCTGCCTCAACTTCTTCCTTACTTTCAAATAGTTTATAAACTTAGTTCCACATGGCAGTTGCCATTTTCTGTCTGTTCCGCTTTCAAATCAATAGGCAATGAAAGATAATAGAAAAATGCTAAGTTGGTCATTTTTGCATCCAAAATGAAATTGAAAATGTCTTACTTGTTCATTTGAGCTATTAGGGTCCACTGCCAATCTCCTCTTTTTCAAATAAATAAATAAATCAACTTTTTAGAATGCGTTCTTCTCCCTCTCCTCTCCTCCCTCCTCTGAGCAGAGAGAGAAGAGAGAAAATAAGAACAGATCTAATTGTTTTGCAGATCTTCTTAGGACTCAACGCATTTACTCTTCTTCAAGTCCAGAGTAAATGCGTTGAGTGTTGACTCAAAGTATTTTGGGGAAAAAAGAAGCTAAACTAACAGAAATCTAAAAAAGCGGCTGGCTGGGCTCAGTGCCAAAAGGCCACCATTAGCAGGCCTGGCTGCTCTGCGGTCTGTTCCCCACAGCCAAGAGAACCCTTCGGAACTCTTCCATCAATGGATTCAGACCCCCATCGAGCCCCAAGGAGGATGAAAGAGCAAGAAGCAGGGGGCCATGGAGGGCAGCATCGGAGGAGGATGAGGATGAAGGAGCAAGGTGAAGGGTCAAGTTCAGGGGAAGGATTAGGTCAGAGGGAGGGCAGAGAATGGAACTTGCCTTCCCTCTCGTAAGCAGCTTTCTCTCTCTCTCTCTCTCTCTCTCTCTCTTTGGTAATTTTTATTTTTGACAGACTATGTGAATAGTTCTACAGATAGATACATATTGATAGAATGTGTCTGCTTGTGCTACATTTCCCTTTCATTTGCTTGCTGCCGGCACTGCACCTCACTTTGCAAGAGGCTTTTTAAGTGTGTGTGTGTGTGTGTGTGTGTGTGTGTGTGTGTGTGTGTGTAATATGCAAATGCTACAATGTGAATGTTACAAATGTTTCTCTTTCAATTTGGCAAATTGATACAGAATGCTTTTGCTACATATGTGTATGTGAGGCATTCTTGGGTGGCAAAGCAAGAGGATGCAGAGATGGCATTCTGAGGTGAGGATAGATGGCATTTTGGGGTGGCAATCGGAGGCAAAGCAAGGCGATCCAGAGGAGGGAAGGATAGATTGCATTTTGGGGTGGCAATTGGAGGGAAAGCAAAGCAAGAGGATGCAGAGAAGGCATTCTGGGGTGAGGAATTATTATTATTATTATTATTATTATTATTATTATTATTATTATTATTGTATGTGTATGTGAAGCATTCTGGGGTCGCAAGGAGGGAAAGAAAAGCAAGAGGATGCAGAAATGGCATTCTGGGGTGAGGAATTATTACTACTACTACTACTATTATTATTATTATTATTATTGTGATGGAAAGATGATGGCATCGTGGGGAGGCAAGGGCTTTGGAGGTAGCATTGGGCTGGAAACGAAGGGGAGGCTAGAGGCTGGCATGTGGAAACCCATGACTTTGGGGGAGTCACACTCTCTCAGCCTCAGGGGAAAGGCAATGGCAAATCTCCTCGGAACCAATCTTGCCAAGAAAACCCCAGAATGGGGTCATTTTAGAGTTGCCAAAATCTGTAGTGACCCAAATACACATAACACACACACATACTTGGAGGTTTTTAAATTTGACAGATTGATAGAATATGTGCACACTGCCGCCAGTTTGTTTGTTTTTAAAGGAGGGGGAAAGCACCCATTCCATTGGCCAATGGCTGTAGGAAACATCACCTTTAACGAAAGTGGAAGTGAATTTGATTGACAGTAAAGGAGCCTTCATTTTAAACTGGTACCACAAATGTGAACTTTCAGAGGGGTAAATTACCCTGATTGAGGTAAAACATAGTGGGCACTTGTTTCCAAGCAGATTCAAGAGGGGGGGACCTGGATCTGCCCAGTTCCATCCAGGGCAAATGGGCAAGTGGGAATGGGGCCCTGGTGAAAAAAAATAGCCACCATTTCTCCCTTACATGCTTGCAATGGGAAGCCATCCATGCAAATAGCAGAATGCGGTCTGACTTGCATATATCTTTATGATCTGTGTAGACTGGCAAGGAACCAGCCCAATCTGAAGCACCTTTTGCCCATTTACTGAGAAGATGCTGAGTACACTGAAACAGGGCCTCTGACCCACAGCAACGTGTGGATATGGTTCTGCTTCACTAGAACTTATCTGCATCCAATTTTTTCAGAGTTCCTTGCAGTGATGTGTGGTGTGTGTGCATAGACATAGTTTGCATACACAGACAAGAAGAGATGGAGAGAGAAAGAGAAAGAGTGAGCTCAAAGGAGCAGGACAACAAATCATAATGGTTTCATAAACCTGTAATCTGCATGTCCAGACTCAAGTGCACTTTACTTCCTGTACAAGCACCTTTTGTTAGGCCACAATTGTCAGTTAAGATAAACAATGGCAGCCTGTTGTAAACCTGCATAGTGCACATTGAGAAGGAATGTTCATATTTGTTTAAACTGGATTCAACCCCCCCCCCCTTTTTTTTTTTAAATACAAATGCTAGTACAGCTTTTATAGTAGCAAAGACAAAGCTCTGTTTCACTGGCAACATGAATGAACCTCCTGGACTTGCTCACTCTGAACTACACAGGCTTCAGCTAGTGACGTTTATTCGATATCAAGAATCTGGGCTTTTTTCAGGTTAGTAAAGAAGAAAAGCAAAGGATTGTTTCAAAGAAGAATGATAGAGGAGAAAATGCATATAAAAAGAGATGCAGCACATATATTTGGATGTATGTTATAAGGAATGGGTTAAAGTTGTTTAGTTTGCATTTTAGTATGAACTGCCCTGCTTTATTAAATTTCACTTTAGGTGCCCTAGTGGGCAGAAAAACAATTAAAAATACTACTAATCTATGAACTTACCTAATTTTTATGATGCATCATTTTGGGACCCTGGCAACCAGAAAAATTAATAAACACTTTTATTAATGAACTACAAAGTGTTGTACTGCAGTCTGAGATGCCAATCTGTTATCAGAAAACATTCAAGGGAAGGAAGAAGGCAAACCCAAATTGCTGTGTCCCAAAAGCCAAATACTGGAGCTTATCACTCCTCTTAAATAACCTGGCTTATCTCATCTGAATTCAAGCCTAAAGTCCTACTGCAAGGATTTTGCAGCCAAAGCCCAGGTCCAAGGTGAGCTCCAATGGCCTTATTTTGAAGGTAGGAGCTTTCCGACTTGGAAAAATGGCCTCCGGAGCTCGCCTGGGACCCAGGCTGCAGCCGAGCTAAACTTACCTAGTGGCTTCGGTGGCAAAATCCTTGCAGTAAGACCTGGCTGTCTCCCGATTTAGGCTTGAATTCGGATGAGGTAAACTAGGTTATTTAAGTGGAACAATAAGCTCCACTGGGAAAAAAAATAGAGGAGTGTAGATGAAGGCAGGTTTTGGTGATGTCCAGCCAATCAAATTAGCAAACATTTGACATGACAGATATTAGCATCTCCATTTCATGGTTCAAAATAAGGTTATTGGATTTGCTCTGCATTGATTTTACTACACCTGCCATCAGATTTACGGAGAAACTATGCACCACGTACTTATTTATTATTTATTTAGAGTATTTATACCCTCCTCTTCATCCACAAAAGCTCTTAAAGCAATTTACAAATTGTTAATTTGACAGTTTCCTGTCCTTTGGCTTCCAGGCTAAATGCTATGTTAGGTTAAATGCTATCAAGGGTGAATTAAGACTCATCCCAACAAGCCAAGTGATACATGGAAGCATGTCAGAGCTAGGAAGATGGATGGAACAGACAGGTGGAACAGATGGGCAGAAAGGCCGCTCCCACCCGGAGCACTGGGGGATTGTGGCGACCTCATACCATGGTCTCGATGCTGGCCCCTGCCATGGTCCAAAATGAACTACAACAAGGAACAGAAAAGATCCATTCCTTTTGGAGCCCAGTTTGGCCACCTTAGGCAGCCTGGGAGCAACCCTGGAGTGGCTTCTGCACAGGTTGGGGGCATGTGTTGTCTTAATGCCATGTCCCCAGGCCACACAGAAGTTGGGTTTTTTATGCCTGACTGTTTTGGACCAATGGTGTCCCAGGTAAGTTCCCTCCCCTGACAGGAAACCCTAGTTTAGAGTCATTCCTCTTCAGGAGGGTTCTTTAGCCAATTGGGGTAGATGAAGCCAGCTCAGAGCCTGATAATCTTCTACTGCTGGGAAGATCTTCCAAGCTGCAGTTCTAATGGCTACACTAACAGCATAGAGCAGTCACACAGTATGATAGCTAATATGTTTGCTGACTACTTGTCATCAGGTTTTTAACTTTATAGCAGCTTCTGGGCACTCCAGGTCATGTGTCATGTAAAGGCCATGCCCCACAGAGCAGCCGGACACTGCTGCCACCTGCCCATCTGTTTCAGGCCATAGAGAAGTGAGCTTTCCTGGTTCTGCTTGTGGTGGTAGTGATGGTGGAAGAAGAGGAAGAGGAAGAAGAGGAGGGAATTGTTATTTCTGACTTATGGCAATGGTATGGTGAACCTATCATGGGATTTTCCTGGCAATGTTTGTTCAGAGGAGGTTTACCTTTGCCTTCCTTGGAGGCTGAGAGACATTGAGAATTGCCTAGGGTCACCCAGTGGATTTGCATGGCTGAGCAGGGATTTTAAACCCTGGTCTTTCAAACTGTAGTCCACACCTCAAACCACTACACCATGCTGATTCTTTACTCTGCTCAAGAGTACCTAGTACCTACTAGGAGAGTAGCTAGCAGAATGCATCTGAAAAGCAAACATACCTGTTCACCATCCTAGAGGCTCTCCACATTTGAAAAATCTCCATTTTCCAAGGTTCATGTTCATGTGGAGAGCTTTCATAAAAAATAGCACCTGCACCTCTCCAAATGAGGAAAGTGATAGTGGTAGGAGCAGGGGTAGGTGCTTTCTTGTTCCTATGTTGGTGAATAATACCTGAACAAGGCTATAGCCACACCCACATTCTGAAGAGTGTTACTTCAACAGGTTTACCAGTTGCTATCCATCCATTTTCTGATGGGTGATGAGCTGACAGCCTGAGTAAGAGGCTGCATCTACAATGCAGAATTAATGCAGTTTAATACTGCTTTAACATGGCTCAATGCTATAGAATTCTGGAATTTGTAGTTTATGAGCTATTTAGCCTTCTCTGTCAAAGAGCTCTGGTGCCACAACAAACTACAAACCCCAGGATTCCATAGTATGGGCCCATTAGACTTTAAGTACTGCATTAATTCTGCAGTATGGCAGCAGCCAGAGACTGTATGCCCAGAGATGCAGGATTCACCACTATCATTGAGAGTCTATCTTCCCCTACAGAGAACTTCCTTTACATTAATAGCTTTAGAAGGAAGAAGCGGAATTATAATTAACAACAGCACATTATTTTCTTATCATCCCAACAAATTACCCCTCTAAGCCTTTTCAAAAGTCAATGCCCCCATTGTTTAGTAACACTCCACCCCTAGCTGAGCTCCACTTCATTCAAACTCTTGAAAATTAAATGCATATATGAGCTAGTGGAAATATTTGCTGGTAACACCAGATCTATGATAAACAGTGTGCTACAAGAGGAACACTTCTGCCTTCTCTAGTTTCCACAACTCTACTATCTGCCAGTTGTTTCTGAGCACAATTCAAAATGCTTATAATAAAGCCATATACGGCTTGGGTCCAGGCTATTTAAAGGACCATATCCCCCTTGATGAGCCCATCAGAGCTCTAAGACCTTCTGAAAAAGCCTTTCTCTCTGTCCTACACCTTCTCAGGCTCGATTAGTGGTAAAATGGTGTGGACTTTCATAGTGGCTACTTCCACACTTGGGAACTCCCTCCCTATGGAGTGCGGGATGGCCCTTTTTCACTATCCTTCTGCCAGAAAGTTACAATATTTTTATAGCATCAGGTTTTCCAGATTGATTGGGGTGGGCTTTTAATGTGGTGTGGTGTTGTTTTTAAGGTTTTCATGTAGTCTTTTCATGAATTTTAATATTTTTAATGTTTAATGTTTTTAACGTCATAAACTGTTTTTAAATAACTTCTATATTTATACTTTTATTGAAGGTTTTGTATAAAGAATTCAAAATGAATTCAAGTCTTCAGGACTGCATAACTGTCCAAGGTACTGCATCCGAGGTACTAAAGAAACTTCTGGATGTAATTGCAGGGCTGCTATCAATAATCTTCGACAATTCATGGAAGACATTATTATTATTATTATTATTAACCTTTATTTATGAAGCGCTGTAAATTTACACAGCGCTGTACATACAATCTTTTAGTTAGACGATACCCTGCCCTCGGGCTTACAATCTAAAAAGACAAGACACAGAAGGAGAAGGGGGTGGTGGAGGGAAAGGGTAAGAGGTCCAGCAGTTCCTCTCTACCTCCAAGGCCTGGACCAAGGGAGATGGACTGGAGGGAGGACGAGGCTTCATAATGGATGGTTAAACATTTTCCAGGGAAAATACATACTCTCAAGTAGGATAATGCATATACAGTACATAGCAATACAGGAAATGGTTCAATAAACAGGCACCACAAGAACATCAAATAGTAAGCGACAATTATGCAATGCCTGGGAAGGCTTCTCTGAACAGGATGGTTTTCAACTCCGTTTTGAAGCTGGTTAAAGAAGTGATGGCTCTTGCTTGTGGGGGAAGAAGGTTCCACGAGTGAGGGGCAGCGAGTGAAAAGGGGCGAATCCGGGAAGGGGCAGAGGAAATCCTGGGCTGAGACAGCAGACCTTGACTACCAGAACGGAGGGCCCTAGTGGAAAGGTGAGGAGAAAAAAGGTCTGATAAGTAGGGAGGGGCCAGTCCATGGAGGGCTTTAAACGTGGACAGCAGGAGCTTATACTGAATGCGGAAAGGGAGGGGGAGCCAGTGAAGGGATGCCAACACAGGAGAGATGTGGTCAGAGCTGTGGGTGGAAGTGATAATGCGTGCAGCTGAATGCTGAACAGAGATTAAAGGACGGAGGTGAGAAAGAGGAAGCCCAGCCAGGAGGACATTACAGTAATCAAGTCGTGAGACCACTAGGGCATGGACCAGGATCTTGGCAGTAGAGGCAGAGAGATATGGTCGGATTTTGGCAATATTGTACAAAAAGAGTCTACAAGCCTTGGCTGTGGTCTGGATCTGAGGGATACACGACAGAGAAGAGTCAAAGATAAAACCAAGACTGCGGGCTTGCTGGACTGGTTGAATAGAAATGTTGTCCACAGAGACAGAAAAGGAGTGTTGAAGGGTGGGCTTAGGAGGAAAGACAAGAAGCTCCGTCTTGGACATGTTGAGCTTCAAACGCCGATGGCGCATCCACTGCGAGACAGCTGTGAGGCAGGACGAAACTTGCTGTTCAAGCCTTGGAGAAAGGTCAGGGGCGGAAAGATACAGCTGGGTGTCATCGGCATACAGATGGTAGGAAAAGCCAAAAGAGCTGATGAGTTTTCCTAAGGACAGTGTGTAGAGAGAAAACAGAAGGGGACCCAGAACAGAGCCCTGGGGAACTCCAACAGATAAGGGAACAGGAGATGAAGTCTGACCTCCTGCAACCACAGCAAAAGATCTGCCAGACAAGTAAGATCTAAACCAGTTGAGAACAGAGTCTGAGAACCCAAGGTCAGAGAGTATATCAACTAGAAGACAGTGATCAACGGTGTCAAAGGCTGCAGACAGATCAAGAAGGATGAGAACAGAGTAAAGGCCATTAGCCTTGGGAGGTCCCAGCAGACTGGAGGAGGGAAAGTGTTTTCTCCATCTTCAAAAAGTGCAAAAAAGAGGACCCAAGCACCGACCTACCAGTTAGGTTGATGTCGATAGCAGGAAAGGTGGTGAAACAGATCATTAAACAGTCAGTCTGAATGCACTTAGAAAGAAATGCTGTGATTACTAGGAGCCAACATGGGTTTCCCAAAAACATGGATATTCTTGCAGGCAAGCAGGTAAACTGTGTGTTAAATAGTGTTACTGCTAGGTGAATCTGTAACTGGCTGACAGATGAAATGCAAAAAGTACTCAATGATGGTTGTTCTTCAGCCTGGAGAGAAATAACTAGTGGGATGCCTCAGGGTTCTCTTATGCCCAATGTTGTTTAATATTTTATAAATGACTTACAGTAGATGATGGAACAGAAGGCATGCTTAGCAAATTTTCAGATGACACCAAGTTTAGGGTGTGTGTGTGTGGGGGGGGGGGTTACCTAATATCCCAGAGGACAGGATCAGAATTCAAAATGACCTTGACAGTGGGGTCTCACAGGGTTCTGTCCTGGGACGAGTGCTATTCAACATCTTTATCAATACTTGGATTACAGAATTAGGGGCATACTTATCAAATTTGCAATGACACCAAATTAGTAGGAGTAGCTAATACCTCAGAGGACAAGATCAAAATTCAAAATGACCTTAATAGATTAGAAAGCTGGGCCAAAGCCAACAAAGTGAATTTCAACACGGAGAAATGTAAGGTACCACACTTAGGCTGGAAAAATTTACAGCGCTTTATAAATAAAGGTTAATAATAATAATAATAATAATAATAATAATAATAATGAAATGCACAGATATAGGATGGGTGACACTTGGCTGAACAATTATGGTATAATCTGAGCTGATGCAAACTGAGATTATATGTTATTAGGAAGAACATTATGAAGAACTTCCTGATGATAAGAGCTGTTCCACAGTAGAACAGCACACCACCTCAGAAGCTAGTTTCTCCATTGCAAGTTCTTTAAGTAGAGCTTGGATGGCCATCTGTTAGCCATACTTAAGCAGCAAATTCCTGCTCTGGCAGCAGGTTGGACTAGACTACTCTTAAGGATATAAACCTGAGTGATTTGCCCTCTTTTTCTGTATACACACTGCTTCTTTATTGTTTATACTCAAAAGGCATAACACTTTGTTTTGAAACTTGCAGAGCCTGCAAAACATACCTCTTTGAACAACAGCTCCCAGACTCCCTTGGCCCAGGTTGGCTGTAGGTTAAGCTTTCCAGACACTGGAAACTCAACAGTAAAAAACAGACATGTATCCACCTTGGGTACACCACAACAGGAAGCAAGCAAATAAACAAACCACTAGTACAATACTACAATTAAAATGGTAGGTGATGCTTACTTCTGATGGAATAGGCTCAAGTTGTAAAATACTTTGAGCTTGATCAAAAGATCTTCTGGTTTCTGAAGTACTGGTTGATTCTCCCTAATCTAAAATGTTTGAAACCAGAAGTGCTTTAGATTATGGATTTTAAAAAATGTTTTTGAAAGACCTGTATATTTACACACACACACACACACACACACACACAGTGAGATATCTTGGAGATGGGACCCAAGTCTAAACACAAAGGGAGCAAAAGGACAGGCCCACGCCATCGGGCCTAGAGAGAAAGAGTCCTCCCCTCCCTCCTTCCAACTGTCATCTTCTGGCCTTAGAGGGAGCGAAAGGACAGGCCCAACACCATTGGGCCTGAAGAGGAAGAATCCTCCCCTCCCTCCTTCCAACTGTCATCTTCTGGCTGTGAAGGAATGAAAGGACAGGCCCAACGCCTTCGGGACCGGCCTCGATTGAGAAAAGGAGCCCTCCCACCAGTTCATCTGGTCCAGGCTTCAGAGGGAGAGAAGAATGCTGGACCTCATCCCCTCTCCAACACCATTCCCTTCTCCTTTTGTGTCGTGTCTTTTTAGATTGTAAGCCTGAGGGCAGGGAACCGTCTATTATCCCCTCTGTTGTAAGCCACCCGATTCCCAGTGATTGGGCGGCATATAAATAAATCCTATTGTTGTTGTTGTTGTTGTTTCATATATACCTTATACACATAGTCTGAAGGTACTTTTATGCAACATTTAAATACTTTTGTGCATGTAAAAAAGTTTATGTATATTGAATAATTACAATACAAAGAAGTCACTATCTTACTGACCTATGAGAAAAGTTTTGGTTTCGGGAGTATTTTGGGTTTCAGAATTCCAGATTTGGTAGAATCAAGTTGTACAACCCTTTGCTTTTAATTAGAAATACCAATCTTTTAAATGTTTCTGTGTGCCTTTAAATTGCCTGTCAACTTATGGTGACCCCATGGGTTTCATAGCTGTTTCTTAGGCAAGGAATACTCAGAGGTGGCTTTGCCAGTTCCTTCCTCTAAAATATAGCCTACAGCACCTGGTATTCTTCTGTGGTCTCCCATCCAAGTACTAGCCAGGGCTGATCTTGCTTATACTTGCCATTTAAATTGCTTGAGTGAAGCAGAAGTATTAGTATTCAGTCTCTGTTTAGGCTTTTTTAAAAAATCCAGTGCTTTCCTCTATGCTTATTTGTCACAAACGGTTCTAAAGGCCCCTTAATCACCCCATTTATTTGGCAGAGGACACACAGGAATGAATCAGATTATTGGTCCATCCAGCCTAGTGCTGACGACACTGACTGGAAGTGGCTCTCCAGTACTGCAGCTAGAAATCCTTCCTGGTCCCACCTGGCTATGTCAGGGACTGAAGCTTAACCTTATCTGAGCTTGGAAATAGCTATAGCAAGTACATTTATATACTGCATACTGATGTACTAAGCAGTTTACAAAGTGTATGCAAATTGCCCCAACAAGCTGGGTACTCATTTTAGTGACCTACAAAAGGATGCCAGGCTGAGTTGACCTGGAGCCCCTGGCTGGTATTGAACTCGCAACCTTGTGGCTTGTGAGTGAGTGGCTGCAGTACAGACTTCTAATCACAGTGCCACCAGAGCTTAGTAGTGAGGGCCATGCATTGCATCCAAAACATCTATGGTTTCAGTTTACCATCATAAAACTAATGTTGTTAGTTGCTACTTTTGGGGACCACAAGTGCCAAAATAATGTTGCTATAAAGCTCATATCTGTATTAGCTTCCCTTTGCATCACAGTAATCTGTTGTTGTTATTTATTAGTCTCAACCAAGGAAAATTGCATGGTGTTAGTCATTAACTACATTAATAACAAGTTGCTTTTTGAATTAAAACATTTTAAATGATTTGCAAATGACTAGTATCTTCCACAGTCATCATCACAAAAAACTATCTTCCACAATTAGCATCACAAAGAACATTTGGAAGGAACACAACATTACTCATTGCTCAATAATTACAGTTAATGTAGCTGATGTTATAATGATTGAAACTAATTATTTTGGCCCTTGTGGTCCCTAAAAGTAGCAACTAACAACATTAGTTTTATGATGGTATGTCCAAACCCTGGATATTTTGGATGCAAAGCATGGGCCTCACTACTGAGCAAAATGCCCTGGCTCTTGCATCATTTCTGTTCTGAAGAAGTCCCAAAGCTGTGCTCCTCTACATTTCCCTTCAACCCCACTGTACTCAACCACTGCTGAGAAGGGGATGCTACATGCAGTAATGAGGACTCTGGAAACAGTAGATGCCAACCCTCTCTCATTCTCTGTGTTTCTTTCCAGTTTCCCCCTCCGTTTTCTTCTCTCCCACCCCACTCAGAACTTTTCTTCATTGTAGGTTCTCATTCTTTACTATCATTTCTAAACTGAAGAAGCATAAAAAATGAAGACTGCAGTCAAAAAGCATCAATTCAGATTCTGTGTTGCAAAGGAGAAATGGGAGGAAATTACAGACACACACAAAGAATTGTTGAACAGAGATTTCTCTTGCGCAACCAGTTGGTTATAAATGTCAAATTTGTCATCTATTTTGTCTCATTTTGCAAGAAAACATAGGTATTATATGAAATTCAAGAATTAAATTGTTGTTCTTTTTAATCTCATCACTACCCTCAACTACTTTCCAAAGGTCTTTCACCTCTATAAAACCTCAGTGGGTCCTCTGTAGGGAAATCCTCTATATTCTTGGAGAAGATGGCCTTGATAATGGTATCAGCTCTGACTAAGCAAAGGGGAAATGGGCTTGCAACAAAGATGGGTATGAAGGAAAACAAAAAATCCTAGTCTACAATGGATGGGATTTCTGGTTTTAGGGATACTGAGGCAGCTGCTCCTTTATGGGGAATCAGGAGGGATTTGAAGGAGAAAGACTTTTGGGGGGAAAGGGGATAAGCAACATTCCTTTAAAAAGAGAGACAGCTGAAGAGGGGGGAAATACAGAATGGCCAAACAATTGGAAGGTCAGAGCTAATGAGTTAAAAATATACATGCGTTCTCTCCAGTTTGATTCTGTTTCCTGGAAGAAGTTTTATTTTATTGCCACTGAAAAGGCTGAAAACTCTATGAAGCCCTTGCCAGCTGGAATAGCCTCTTTGCACCTGTCTTTTTGTTTACACAAATCCCTTCTCTAATAGAGCTAATCACTGAGCTTTGATAAATTTGCCAGAGCCCCTGATAGGAGCGCCATTCTAGTCCTTGGTGCTAAACAAACAGACCATTGTCTCCATTAGGCCAGCCAGCTTGTTAATAGTTAAACTGGGGATAGTGGGAGAAGGAATTGGAGGGGCGCCCCATGCAAGAGGAAGCACCCAAGAGTCAGCCAGCAAACAGTCAACTTGTTTATGCAATTTTATTATAATACACTGAAACTTGGATAATTTGTGTCTCTGCTTGCATGTCACACAGTGGGGAATCTGGTACAAAAATTGGCTTCCTGTGACTCCGCTTCTTCCTTTAAAAGACAGAGAAAGAGACAAGATTCCTGCCCTTCTGGCTGCCAATAGGAAATACAGAAATGTTTAGGCAATGTCTGTAGAGGGCTCAAGAGTGAGAGACAAGGCGTGTAGTGTCTGTATGTGTGGGGGAAGAGTGATGAGCTTTGCTGTTCATCGCAGCTGCCCCTGGCGCATGCCCCTGTCTCCTGATGCTTCACCCACCCCACCATGCCTCCTCTAGTTCTTTGGCTGGGAGCACCTCAGACCCTTGGCAAAAGATTCTGAATCCTCTGAGAAGGCCAAGATTGCTCTCAGAAAACACAGTAGTCAAAATGTGATGTTGTAAACAAATGGCATGCTGTGATGCATCTTCTTTTTGGAGGAAGTAGACTTAAGTCTACAAAAGCTCATGCTGCCAACTTCTTTAGTTAGTTTCAAAGGTGCTACAAGATCTCTCTGCATACTTATTTTCTGAAATTTGAGGTGTTACTGAGGAAAATGAAGTAAGGGTAAGGAGGGAAATGACTCACAGAGACACCATTTCTTTTAAAAGGGGGGGACAGTTATAGGGAAGCATGACTGAAATTGTCAGATAGCTTAAGCAGGGATGGCAACATTGACCTCCCAGCTCATGGATGCCAAATCCCAAGAGTTCTTCTCATTGACTATGCTTGCTTAGGCTGGTGGGAGCAGCAATCCAAAAACATCTGGAGGGCTACTATTGCTGACTCCTGGTTTAAAGACATATTCTTTATGGTCTGGAAACCATGCCCTATGAGGAGTGACTTAAGCAGCTGAGTATGTTTAGTCTGGGGAAGAGAAGGTTAAGAGGTGATCTGAAGCTGGACCAGATTTGTTCTCTGCAGCTCCAGAGAATACGACCCAGACCAGTGGGTTCAAACTACAGGAAGAGAGATTCCATCTCAAAATTAGGAAGAATTTTCTGACAGTAAGAGCTGTTTGATAGTGGAACACACTCTCTTGGAGTGTGGTGGAGTCTTCTTCTTTGGAGGTTTTTAAACCGAGGCTAGATGTGCATCTGTTGCAGGTGCTTTGATTGTGTGTTCCTGCATGGCAGGGAGTTAGACCGGATGGACCTTGAGGTCCCTTCCAGCTCTATGATTCTACGATTCTTTCCCCATGCCCGTTAACATTTCACAGATGAAAACTGGGACAAATGTGACCAAACAATATCAGAATGTGGTCAAGATGACAAAAGGTATGAACAAGAAAGAACATATAAGCTAGGAGAGGCTGTACTGCAGCAGCTTGCTTTTGGCAAAATCAGAAACTGCAAGATTCTGCTCCTTCCTTTCCTTCCTGCTGAGTTAAGGAAGTGCAAACTACTTTTGCACTTTAAACTCAGTTTGCAGCAACTGAGGCTGCATCCACACTGCAGAAATAATCCAGTTTGACACCACTTTAACTGTCATGGCTCAGTGTTATGGAATTCTGGGATTTGTGGCACCAGAGTTCTCTGATAGAAAAGGCTAAATTTCTCACAAAACTACAATCCCTAGAATTCTATAGCACTGAGCCATAGTAGTTAAAATGGTGTCAGACTGGATGCAGCCTAAAGTAAACTGATCGCAAAGGGAGAATATGGAGTAGGAGAGCTGAGATTAATTGGGACAGTCCCTGCGGTTGTAGAGTATGTTTCCACAGATTGTTTAGATGCCAAACCTAAAATCAGAAGTGATAAACTTGGGCAGTTGGTCCCAGCATCCTGGCAGGATCCACGGTTTGCTTCTGCCTTGCCCCATATTTTTAATTCCACCCCTTCTTCAGCTATCCAGTGCTGAAAGAATCATAATTTTAATTCTTGCAATGTCCTGAAGTTCTAGGGCACTGTGGGAACTGCAAATGTCTGCCACCTCCTCATAGGTTCAGCAGGAAGGATCACCAGAGGGACTTTGCCAGGACCCCTCCAATCCTTGCTCATTTCATTGGTGCCCTTTCAGGCAAGGGAGAGCAGGGAGAGACACCTGTCCACAAACCTATGTGCTTGCCATTACTAATAGCAAATTGGGATGCCTATCTGCATGCCAATCTAATTCATAACTAAATGATCCTGATTCCTTTCTTAAGACACCCACTAGGGCATTTGGTCACAATGGTGTCACTGTGCATGTGTTCAGTTGTGCAACATTGCTTTTCAACACAAGGTTTGCATAGTTTGATCAATGTACAATTCAACATGCATATAAGATCTCCGTGGCCCAAAGACAAACCTATCATGAGGTTTTGTGGCAAGATTTGTTTAGAGGGGGTTTGCCTTTCTCAGAAGCTGTGAGGGTATGACTTGAAAAAGGTCATCCAGTGGGTCTCCAAGATTGAGCAGGATTTTGAACCCTGGTCTCCCAGAGTCCTAATCTCACTTTCAAACCATTACATCACACTAGCTTTATGGAAAGTACCCAAATTAAAAATACATTTTAAAAAAATGTTGAAATGGTTATAATGTCTAGTTAATCAGAGACTCCTTTTTCCTTGTTCTTTGTGTATAACTGATCAGTCAAAACCCCATTATTTTTGTACATATTGCAGTCCTGTACCACAACCAATTACATGCAGCCCTTTTATGCAATTTGTCCCTGGACATTAGCTCCATGGAAGAAAACTATTGTGTGTAAAAACGGCCCCTAAAAATGAAAGCCACTAAACTGTGGCAAGCAGGGGATAGGCAGTGCCTTCTCTCTCTCTCTCTCTCTCTCTCTCTCTCTCTCAATCTCTCAAGAAATGTTTATTGTTCTGGGCCCCCAGGGATTTGAATCTTTGGGTGGATATCTTGCCCCTCCCAGAGACAGAGGTTACAGATAATTGGAGCCTAAGGTAGGGATTTGCAGCAAATAAGGTCTCTCTCTCTCTCTCTCCTTCAGCTTCCATCTGTGACAATTTGAAGCTTCTCCCTTGAAGGATGAACACAATAAACCTGGTATTCATTTTCTTTTTCTTCTTTTAATTGAAATAATCTATCTCCCTTCTTTGTATAAAAAGGTCATATATGTGTGTACGTGTATGCATGCATTTAAACATATATTTAAATAAATTTTTAAACAATCAGTATCAAGAAACATACAACAGAAATAGTGAGAAATTAACCCACTAAGTGCCACAAACAATGCCGGGAAATAGCACCAGTGAGTGGTTTCTTAACATTATTTCTTTTTAGCAGCTTTATTTACATTTTCACCAGAAAAAAAAAATTAAAATAAAAAGGAGCTAGGAAGATCTGATGGAAGACCTCTCTAGTCTATCATTCTTCTACAGTTGTCAACTAGTTGCCTATGGAAGCCCACAAGCGGGATGCGAGATCAGTACACCAGGATGCAGGGATCAGTTTCCATTGTTCCATAGAACTGACTCACAAAACCCTCAACACGTTTTTAGGTGTGATTTACTGAGAGAGGGGCAACTCTTCAATTAACACCTAGGTACAGACAAAACAGAGAAGGTTTGACAAAAATGTTAATAAAGAAAGAAGAACATGTAACAAGTTAGACTGAGATATTTGTTAGAATCAGTTCATTGTAATCAATGAAGCTACAGTTAGACATGACTAACTTTCCATGTTAGAATCATAGAATCATAGAATCATAGAGTTGGAAGAGACCACTAGGGCCATCCAGTCCAACCCCCTGCCATGCAGTAAATCCAAATCAAAGCATCCCTGACAGATGGCCATCCAGCCTCTGTTTAAAGACCTCCAAGGAAGGAGACTCCACTACACTCACCTTCCGAGGGAGTGCATTCCATTGTCGAACAGCCCTTACTGTCAGGAAGTTCCTCCTAATGTTCAGGTGGAATCTCTTTTCCTGGAGCTTGCATCCATTGTTCCGGGTCCTGTTCTCTGGAGCAGCAGAAAACAAGCTTGCTCCCTCTTCAATATGACATCCCTTCAAATATTTAAACAGGGCGATCATATCACCTCTTAACCTTCTTTTCTCCAGGCTAAACATCCCCAGCTTCCTAAGTCGTTCCTCATAGGGCATGGTTTCCAGACCTTTCACCATTTTTGTCGCCCTCCTTTGGACACGCTCCAGTTTCTCAATGTCCTTTCTGAATTGTGGCGCCCAGAACTGGACACAATATTCTAGGTGGGGCCTGACCAGAGCAGAATACAGTGGCACTATTACTTCTCTTGATCTAGACACTATACTTCTATTGATGCAGCCTAAAATAGCATTGGCCTTTTTAGCTGCCGCATCACACTGTTCACTCATGTTCAACTTGTGGTCTACTTGGACTCCTAGATCCCTTTCACACGTAGTTTCATTCAGCCTGGTGTCACCCATCCTATATCTGTGCATTTTATTTTTCCGCCCTAAGTGCAATACCTTACATTTCTCCGTGTTGAATTTCATTTTGTTAGCTTTGGCCCAGCTTTCTAGTCTATTCAGGTCATTTTGAATCTTGATCCTGTCCTCTGGGGTATTAGCTATTCCCCCTAATTTGGTATCATCTGCAAATTTGATAAGTATGCTTCCAATTCTGTCATCCAGGTCATTGATAAAGATGTTGAATAGCACTGGGCCCAGGACAGAGCCCTGTGGGACCCCACTGGTCACTTCTCTCCAGGATGAAAAGGAGCCATTGTTGAGCACCCTTTGGGTTCGGCCGGTCAACCAATTACAGATCCATTTAACAGTTCCTTTGTCTAGCCCACATTTTACAAGCTTGTTTGCAAGAATGTCATGGGGAACTTTGTCAAAGGCCTTACTGAAATCAAGATATACTATATCCACAGCATTCCCTTCATCTACCAAGCTGGTAATTTTATCAAAGAAAGAGATCAGGTTTGTCTGGCATGACTTGTTTCTCTGAAACCCATGTTGACTTTTTGTGATTATGGCATTGCCTTCTAGATGTTCACAGACTCTCTGTTTAATGATCTGCTCCAGAATCTTTCCTAGTACTGATGTCAGACTAACTGGACGATAATTGTTGGGATCCTCTTTTTTCCCCTTTTTGAAGATGGGGACAACGTTTGCCCTCCGCCAGTCTGCTGGGATCTCTCCTGTTTTCCAGGAGTTTTCAAAGATTACAGTATTGCCAATGGCTCCGATATTACATTTGCCAGTTCTTTTAATACCCTTGGATGGAGTTCATCTGGTCCCGGAGACTTAAATTCATTTAGATTAATAAGGTGTTCCTCTACTATCTCTTTACTTATTCTGTGCTGAAATTCCCATATTCTGTCCTCTGCTCCATTATCCTCAGGTTGAGCACCCTTTGCCTTTTCTGAGAAGACTGAGGCAAAGAAGGTGTTGAGTAATTCTGCCTTTTCTCTGTCTTCTGTTAGCATCTTGCCATCTTCTCCACGCAGTGGCCCTACCGTTTCCTTCTTCTTCCTTTTGCTGCGGACATATCCAAAAAAGCCCTTTTTATTGTTCTTAACCTCTCTAGCAAGCCTGAGTTCATTCTGTGCTTTAGCTTTTCTGACTTTACCCCTACACATGCCTGCTATTTCTTTGAATTCCTTTTTTGTGATTTCCCCCTTTTTCCATTTCTTATACATCTTCCGTTTCAAACTTAGCTCGGTTGAAAGTTCCTTAGTCATCCATCCTGGTTTCTTGAGACACCTCCCGTTTTTCTTTCTCACTGGAACTTTTTGAAATTGTGCCTTCAGTATCTCCCTTTTGAGAAAGTCCCATCCGTCCTGAACTCCTTTATCTTTTAGTATTTCTGACCATGGGATTGCCCTCAATACTTCTCTACGTTTACTGAAATCCGCTCTCCTAAAGTCTAGGATGCGTGTTTGACTATGCCTGGCTTCTCCTTTCCACTGTATTACAAACTCCAGGAGAACATGGTCATTTCCACCCAATGATTTCAATGGTCACTTCCACCCAATGATCACTTCCACCCAATGATTTCAATGTTGATTTCAATGGGGGCCACATGCAGCTGAAATTAATACAAATCTAGTCTGACATGTATTTTCCATCAATTTTTTCAATTCAACATTCCCTCAGCAGAACAAAACCATCTGCTACACTGAGCTATATACAACCACCACCCTGGCTTACTGTACAGCACCTGAAGTTCAACACATGGCCATTCCATGCTTCACAGGAAGCAGGCAGAATCGGAGAAGTATTTGACTGTGTTCCCATAGCCATATGCACAATGATTATAGCAGCACTGAGAACAGTGGGAGACCCCAGCAGATCTCAGTGTTAATATTGTAATTTTGAATCTGGCTATGGGCATGTAGCCAGATGTTTCTCCAATCCTGCCTGTTCAGCATATACAGAATGGCCACGCAGGGTGGCTTGAGGGACTTTACAGTAAGTCAGGGGGTCCCTGTGGCTACTGTGGAGGAGAAAAAGAAATATGAATTTCCACAATTCCCCAAACCAAACATATGCATGCATAAAGGATACTTATGCATGTGCATGTCACTAACATAATTATTGTAAAAACTAGCAACCATTGCAATTCATAGCAACTAGTGCAGACCGATTCAACTCATTGTTGAGTGGTGAGTCAACACAAAAGTAAATCTCATTGATTCAGTGGGTTTAACTCTGGTCAGAACAATAGGATTTAGGCCAAAAAGCATCTGATGAGGTCCCCCAGCCAGCAATACAAGAAATTCTCCATTTGTAGAGTTAATGGATCTCAACCATATTTTTCACAAAAAATGTCACGGTGTAACTAAAAACTTCTTTTTAGCAGAGACTAGAAAAAAGCTGGAGGTAGATGAGTTGAAAAATTAATATCAGAGTATTGTGGGTTTAGAATACCATATCTTTTTCATTTTGGAAAAAAATCTAATTGGGAAAGTTCTTTTAGAGGTAATTAAACAATTGATTGAGAGTCAGTGTGGCATAGTGGTTTGAGTGTTGGACTACAACTCAGGAGACCAGGGTTCAATTCTCAGTTCAGCCATGAAACTTACTGGATGACCTTGGGCATTTCACATGCTCTCAGTCTCAGGGGAAGGCAATGGCAAACCTCCTCTGAACAAATCTTGCCAAGAAAACTCCATGATAGGTTTACCTTAGGGTTGTCATAAGTTAGAAATGACTTGAAAGCACATAACAACAAAAATGATTGGTTAAAAGAACAAAATGATGTTTATCACAAAGGTTTTAACATGAACATATGTTGAGCTTCAAGAAGCCTCACTCATGACAGCCATGTTATGGTGCAGACATAGAAGAAGTACAATACCCCTGTTAATATAGAAAATTTATTGGAATTCCCCTTGCCATTTCTGGTCAAACAGCAAGGATTGGGTAGCACTAGGAGTGCCCTCTCTGGTAGCAACCAGAGTAACCACACAGTTGTGTTATAATTGTTCTAGCAGGTGCCTGGTTCACCTGATCTCTTCTCACTTTTTTGAGGGGGCAGAATAATACAAGCCAAGTAATCCATGCAACTGGCTGTTTGTGCTGTTGCTCCACCACACAACTGCCTGCAGTGCCATCTCAAGCCAGACGCATGGATTGGGCTGATGTTTTCTTATGTACTTAGTATATATGATAAACTGGCTTGGAGTCTGCACTGGCTACCAGTTCATTTCCAGGCACAATTCAAAGTTCTCATCATGACCTATAAAACCCTGCATGGCTTAAGTTCAGACTATCTGTAAGATCCTATCTCACCATATGAACCAGCCAGAGCCCTAAGAATTTCAGGAGAAGGCTTCCTCTCGGTCCTCCTAGATCCCTAGGCTTGCTTGGTGAGGACACCGGAGAGAGCCTTCTTGGTGGCTGATCCCACCCTCTGGAACCCCTTTTCATGGGAGGCTAAGCTGGTCCCCTCTCTGCTGGCCTTTTGCTGGCAAATAAAAACATTTTTATGCAGGCAGGCATTTGGTATATAATGCATAGTAGGCTGGTTTTTATGGAGCAGGTGGGTTTTTAGTTTGTTTTTAACTTGTGTATATTTTTATGTGATTTTATATTGGTTGTAGATGTTTTTATTATTTGAATTTTACTGAGATTTTAAATGTTTTGTCTGAGAGCTGCACTGGATCCCTCCGAGGGGAAAAGCAGCATATTAAATAAATAAATAAATAAATAAATAGGTTAAAAATTCCCAGACAGACATGAATAAAACAAAAAATCCACAATTCAAGCAGCAGACATATGCTTTATGCCTTCAAGAGCACACGGTAGCATGTCACCTCTATATGTAGCTGGCAGATTCTATGCTGAATTCACACGAGATTTCCCTGTGAATGATTTGTTGCTGGTTATTCCCTGGTTATTCCCAGGATAAATCCTCTGTAATCACGATGTCATCTGAAAATCTTCACCATGACTCTGCCAGGAAAATGCCTTTTTAAGCCCAGCTTTTTCTGGCAAATGCTCCATGTGATAAATTCCCTAGATTTTTCTCTCTGCATTCGACATGGTAGAGAATAAAATAAGTCTATAGCTGATAATTTGGTAGCCATGTGCCACCTGTCTGACAAAGAAATATTGTATCAACAACATCTTATCTTGGTGGAAACTCTGGATATTGTCCAACTAGCCTTTTCATTGATTTATTGATGTCACACTACCAAGTTGTTGTTTTTCAGGTGTCATTCAATTTTTCTTTCCCTATAGGCATGTTGATTTTTCAGAGGTTCCTTTACATATGTACCCTGATAATTTGAAGTGTGAACCAGAAGTGGAGGCTGAAAATGACAGCATTGCTCCCAAATAACAATTCTGTCCCCTCGTGAAGTTATCCTTCATCCTTGCATTTTATAGTATTGCAGAAATTTAAAATCAAAGAAAAGGGGCAGACAAAGTTACCAAGGCAATAGAAATATACCAGATATGAGTTCCAGATGTGAACTATTTCAATGTCTTACTTTCTGCAATGATAGAAATTTGGCATTTGAATGAAAATTTTGTTGCGGGGAGAATTTTTATGGGGGTGGAAAATGCCCTCATTTTGCTTTCCTGTAGCTCTGGTATGATCTAATGTAGAGCTGCTATCTCACCTGTTTTGGAAGTATGGCTTATGATATGCTAGAGGACAGTTATATCCACCATTCTCTATCTCATCTTCCTTCCACAAAATTTTCTAAATTTTCACAGTATAATTTGGGAAGAGAGAAATAATTGTGTTGCTGCTCTTGTTAAACCACTGAGAGCCAAAAATTATTGACAGTCCACTTCAGAGCTTCACTCATAATCATCCAGAACCATCATTTTGAGCTTCTGTCCACCTCTGATCTAGACTATTTTTTGCTATTTAGAAAGTTTCAAAGGCAGGGAACAAGAAAGACCAAGAAGAAGAGGGGGAAAAAGAAAGTACCAGCTTACATGGCACAGGGCTACAGTACTGCACTCAATACAATACACAACAACAAAATAGTTGTGTATTGTACCCTTTACCCTACACAACAAAATAGTAGAAAGAACAGAGTAATGATTTTCTCCTTGCTTTGCCTCTAGACAATATCGGTGCAGCGGGCATGATGCCCTTTCTTTCTTTCTTTCTTTCTTTCTTTCTTTCTTTCTTTCTTTCTGTCTCTGTCTCTGTCTCTCTCTTTCTCTTATTTGATTTTATTTACAAAGCACTCCTTGGAGATCACTTGTGTTGAAATCTCTCTCTCTCTCTCTCTCTGGCTCCTTTTTCTATCCCCCCCCCCCAATCTTATTAACATTCTTGGAGCCAGTTTTAGTGCCCTGAGGGCTCTGTGTGACAAGCCCAGCTTACACACTCTGCAAAATGAACTGGAGCCTGAACCAGAGAAAGGCCCTTGGGGCTAGAAGAGGAAAGTAGCATTGGCTGCAGCAGCAACAGCAGCAGTACACAGAGCCAACCTTACAGTGAAGAATAGGGACTCCTACAGCAGACATCTTCTCTCACTCCTTTTGTCACTTGCCTCAGAGCAGAGCTCACTGCCTCATTGTCCAAAGGCAGTGTGGGCCCTATGTGCCTGACCCCATCATTTCCATTTGAAAAGCAGCATTAATGTCCCAACAACTCTTTCCAACTCAACTTTAACTCCTCTTCCTCCTCCTCCTCCTCCTCCTCCTCCTCCTCCTCCTCCTCTACTACTACTACAACTACTACTTCTTCTTCTTCTTCTTCTTCTTCTTCTTCTTCTTCTTCTTCTCCTTCACAATCTATGTCTTCCTGTAATTCTACAGGAAAATCTTTCTTTATTCCATTTATCTCTCTGCAACTTCATGTTTAAAATTTTGCTTTTCTCTCTCACACACACATATTCTCCCTACCACCACCATTCCACATCTCAATCTGGGGTTTTATTCTCTTTTTCCTTTTACATCCATTTACACTGGCTCCTTGTGGACTTCAGATCAATCTATTGTGCCCTGCCTTAGCTTGATGCCTTTGACACAAGGTTGTCAATACTTACAGGGTATATTCTGAACAACCACACACCTTGTGGATCAGCAATTTCTGGCTAGCAACCTTATATTCATTGTTTATCATTCAAAGCACGTTTAGAGAAAGCATGGCAAACAAAACTAGCTGGTCTAGCTCCATTTTATGATCCAGGAGGACTAGAAGTAGAGCTTTGATATTCAGTTTCAAATCTTAAAGTGCTTGAAAGGTATCTCACAATTCACTAATGATTTCGTGATCATTACCATGTAAATATGTTGAGTACCTAAGCGTGCATTTCAACAATGGTTGTATGATGACCAGCCCAAAAACATATTTTAAAAAAGTCTGTCAAAAGCAATGTCCATCATCTAGAACAGGGGTAGGCAACCTAAGGCCCGCGGGCCAGATGCGGCCCAGCAAGGCCTTGGGACCAGCCCCAGCCCAGTCCTGCCGCCGATTGCCGCCGGAGCCTTTGGCCTCTCACGTGAGGGCGTGGGGCCTTTGGCCTATCAGGAGGAGGCGGGCAAGGGGGGGCAAGCAGCAGGCAAGGGGGGCAATTGTCTATAGAAGCCTCAGAAACATGCATTTATATTAACATTTTTTTTGAAAATCAGCAAAATTTTTCACGTGTCCTCCATTTTTTAAAAAAAGTGTCCTCCATTTGAAAATTTTGTCCATTTGTCCCAGTTTATTTATTTATTTCATTTTTTAAAAAAATATTTAATTATTTATTTTTTGGCTTTGGCCCCCCAGTTGTCTGAGGGACAGCAACCCGGCCCCCGGCTTAAAAAGGTTGCCTACCCCTGATCTACAAAGAGAACACATTGCAACTGACTGGTTGCCCCACATCATGTATTAGGTCAGATCTCTGCAGTCTGATGCTCTAATACTCCAAACTAGTATGGGAATTATGGGAATTGCAATCTACCATACATAGAGGGCACCAGATTGGGAGAGACGGTAAAGTGTGCCATCTTCCTATTTGAAGATGCTTCTGTAAACACAAAGAAATTAATTCAATAATTGATCACACATCACCAAAGAATGGAAAGCAGTCAAGGAAATGGACCAGTTTTGAGGCTTTCTAAAAGAGAAGTTTAATTCTTCAGAAAGTGTACTATTCTGTCCATGGCAGATTATATAGATTTACACCTCCACCTCACAAACTAATACACAATGTCTTCAAATTTAATTTTATGATGACATGGCAATATTAATGATGATGACGATGACAACAACAAAAATAGATACACAAACTGGGATTTTATGAAGCTACATTGCTATATGATATGTATGGCCATTCCATCTAGTCCAGTATCATCTAACCAGCAGCCATCTTCCAAAGTCTCAGGCAAAAAGTCTTACACAGCATTGCTAACTAAGGCGGGATGCAGACTGGCCCTTTGGAGCGGCCTCCACCCACCCCTTTCCCCAACAGATCAGGGCCTCAGCTGCCACAGCGGCAGTCCTGGAGGCCCCGATCCACTTCTTTTCCTGGCCTCAGGGAAGTGGCAAAATGCTGCTTCCCCATGGCCTGGAAAGGAGTGTCCTTGGGGCTTCATGCTGCAAGGACACCCTGACAGCGGCGGGGAAAGAGAGGAAGGGGCCATTCATCCCCTTTCTCTCTATCGCTGGCACAGCCATTTAAAGGCCGAACCAGCAATATGCATGGCGGAAGGAGCTCCAAAACGGAGCTCCTTCTGGCGCCGCTGAAAGGGCGCCAAGACGTAATGGCCGTACTGTGCCATTTGGACGTGACACAGCCATTACATCAAAATGGCAGCGCCCATGTAGACAGGGTGCTGCCATTTTTACGTACTGAGTATGTACTAGGGTTAGGGAGCGTCTAAAAAGGACACTCCCAGGCAACCCGAGCACATACTGAGTATGTGTTTAATTGCCCATGTAAAAAGGGCCCAAGAATGCTTTTGACAAATCCACTGGAATGGCTGATGGCTTGCTTATAAAAAAGCTTTGGCTCACCTGTTCTTTTGAATGATTCTTCCTGAGATCTTTTACCATAAGCCATGCTGGCTAGGGGTCCTGAAGAACTAAACATTTCCCAGCCTTGTAATGGATCCTGACTGACTCACACTGCTGTGCAGCATCATAGTTTATCCAAACTGAATTATTATTTCCATTTAATTATTCATTGCAGTTAACATCCTATTTTTTTCCATGATTAACCCCAAAGAATCTTAGGTAATCTTTCCTCCAGGCACCGACCCAGACCTTCTTAACTTCAACAAGCATGCTATATTAAACCATACCTCTCCAATAAAGTCCTAAACTCTCCAGACTGTTTATTTTCTGATAACGTAATCTCAGATGGTACATTAGATGTCACCTCCCTCTCATCCCATCAGTCTTCTCAATCTTTGTGTCTTTAAGCAGCACCTGAGGCAACACACAAACATCTAAGTACACACAGTGCTTGTCAAATCATACTACTTACACAAAGTACACATAGCAGCTTACCTTGAATGAACAATATTCCTTTTATAAATTCAGCAAAATCCCTGAGATGTACCATGCACTGAAGCAAAAACTCAGATTACAGTGGGGTAGAGTTTAGTGGAAGACAGCTCTAAATATTAATTATCAGTATTAATTATCAATTATTCTGCTGCTCTTCTACTCCGTCTCTAATATTTAAGGGGAGATTGATATATTTATTTCAAGGAATCATACATTCATCAAGCTTCTTGTTGATATAAAAGTACTTGCCATAATAATAAGCCCTGGACTGCCTTTTAAAAAAAACTTCCTTTCAGGAACATTTTTACTAGGACCGATAACTGATAATTTCTGACATGAAGTATTAAAACAGGGTGTTCCTAGGTGACAGTGGGTTAATATTTGTAAGGAGCCAACAGGCTCCTGCTGGTCATATATTCCAATTAGAAGGGTAAGGCAAGAATGTGTGGATCTGAAATGGGGAGAGACAGTGTAGTGCATCCAATGTTAGACATCATATGATATCTGTTATTATTTTTGTTCAACCATGAAGTTCTCTATGTTACCATGGGCTGCTGCTGAATCCAACCTATTTTAAAGGATATGGTGCAAAGACAAGATGACAGGACAGAGAAACAAAAAAGCTTTGGGTAGGTGATAGTCTCCAGTGAGAATGATCGCTCCATTGTATTTCTAATTTGATGTTTATACTGGCCACCATCTCGCTGAAATCTACATGAATGTTATCCCAAAGGATGACCAGTTTTATCAAAGTCACATTGCCATTGAAAATGTGGAAAGGGACCGGGTAACCTTTGGACAGTGTTATTCTTGCAAAGAAGCTAGGGGGGAAATATATGCTAAAAGTTATTACTGAAATAACATCCTAAAAAAATTAATTAGATCCTAAAATGGATTAGTCATCCCAAAGAGGTTGAACAAAGGACAAAGAAGTCTTATTACCCCACAGGACTATGGTACCTAGAATTTTGCATAACAAGTATCAAGTAAATGAACAAATCATCCTAATGGAGTTGGGTGGCATATTAAATTATGGGAGCCACAATGAGAATAAGTGCTAAATAAATTTACCAAGACAATTTCGGTGAGGACATAGTACATAGGCTGTTACTGGGTCATACCATCGACTGATCCATCTGGCTCAGTATTATCTGTCCACCAACAGACACTGGCTCTCCAGAATTTCAAGCAAATATTTTCAAAGAAGAATCTTGGGCGGGATACACACCGCCATATAGTACGTACTGTATACGTACTAGGGTTAGGAAGGGGCGGTGCTTCTGCACCCCCCTAACCCTAGTACATATACAGTACATACAAGATGGCGGCGCCCCCTTCCACATGGGCGCCACCATCTTTACGTACTGGACGCATAGCATAGCGTCCAGACGTGTCGCGGCGCTTATGACGTCGTGAATGCGCCTGCGGCGCCTCGCGACGTCATAGATGCGCCGCAGAAAGAAGCTCCGAAATGGAGCTTCTTTTTTGCTCCGCGCGGGAGTCGTGCGGTTTGGCTGCTGCGGCTCCCGCACGGAGCAAATGGCGGCGGCGGGGGAGCGCCGCAAAGCGGCGGTCTGTATCCCGCCTTACTTAGCTAAGGAGGAATTTATGTGTTGCTTTTATGTACCTTTTATATAAAGGTTATTTTTCCACTGAGCTACAGCCCTCCCACTGTAACAGAATGCAACAAGGGATATGAAGTACACTGGTGCCTCGGGATACGAAATGATCGGGTTACGAAATTTCCGGGATACGAAAAAGTTGGATTGGCAAAAACTGTTTCGGGTTAC
>NC_056522.1:269031756-269054128 GCF_019175285.1 Sceloporus undulatus
CCTCTCTCCCTTAAGATTTGTAACTATTCACCATATATATTACTCCACTCCCAGCAACATCACCAGGACTATTCAGTGGCTGTTGATGGCTTCCATGCCAGCAAGGCAGTGAATCTACTCTGGGTTTTAGTCTAAGACAGAGTTATCATAAGTCAGAGTCAGAGTGAAGGCATGTAACAAATCAAACAATACAATGGGACAAAACCATTTTGGAGATAAGATTTAGTACCTTGGATATTTCCTTTAAAGTTCAAATAAAACCCAGGAGTGGATCCCACTAACATGGATTTATTGGCCAACCGAAATGCACAATATACGTGTTGCAAGCTTTCGAAGCTCCATAATTTTCTTCATCAGGCAAGATGTTACAAACCAAACAGGATAAAAAAAAACAATTGGAGATGTTAGTCAGATGCCTTCATGTTGTCTCAGTCTTTAGAAAAGATAGTAAAGAAAGGGAGGATATCTTTTGCAGGCAGCCTCCTCCTCCTTCTGGCCATGCAGCAATAGGGGGATTTTCAAAGTCCAGGAAATTTAAAGTCCATTTGCATCTCAACAGGAACCCCTCTTTTCAATAAAGATATCACTGATAGATTTTTGTTTGGATCTATTATAAGCATGTTCAGCAATTTTCTATGTGCAATAGAACTTTGAGACATGTCATTTCCACAACACCTGAAATCTTTATTAAGGACTCTGGTCAGATGGCTTGGAAAATTACTGCCTAAATTCATTGGCTAGACCCAACTAGAATAAATGATGAAAAGTCTAGAAACCATGCCCTATAACAGAAGGTTAAGAGATGACATGATAGCCACGTTTAAATATTTGGGGGGATGTCATAATGAAAATGGAGAAAGCTTGTTTTCTGCTGCTCCATATACTAGGACACAGGGCAATGGATTCAAACTATAGGTAAAGAAATTCCACCTAAACATTAGGAACAACTTTCTAATGGTAAGAGCTGTTTGAAGGTGGAATATGCTACCTCGCAGTGTGGTGGAGCCTCCTTCTTTGGAAGTTTTTTAACAGGCTGGATAGCCATCTATTGGGAATGCTTTGATTGTGTTATTCCTGCATGACAGGGGGCTGGACTGGATGGCCCTTGTGATCTTCCAGTTCTTTTTTTTAAAAAATATTTTATTAAGAGATTATACAAAAAACAGAACAATAAAAGATGGCTAACCCTACAAAAATGTACAATTATAAAATTAACTTCCAAACGTTTGAAAAGCATCACATATATATATAGTCCTATACAGTTTAAGTTGTTTGAAATAGATCGGTCCATAGTGACCACTGGCAAGTTGGAGGGTGGACAATTATAAAATTTGTATTAACAAAATCAATAAATGGAAGCCATTTTTCATAAAAGGGTTCTTGGTTTGATTGTTTTAAAATACATTTCATTTTATCTAATAGCTTCTCTATTAGCCATTGGTCCCAGACTCTTTTCCACCAGTTATCTAGGGACGCAAGTGCTGTCTTCCAAGATTTGTTCACTTCAAGTCGAGCTGCATCAGAGGAAAAGTAATCAGTGTTCTGTGTCTTAAAAATGTATTGCCTTTGGTGTAAATTGAAAGTTACAAAAGAGCTGGGCAGAAGTTGATTTTTTGTTTTGTAATTAAAGCAATCTGATTGTGCACTTCATGCCAAAAGAAATTAATTTTGGGGCAGTCAATCCATATATGGTTATATGTAATCTTCCAGTTCTATGATTCTAAGACCCATTGAATCATTGGAACTGATGTCAATGCTTACTTTCCAAGCTCTGCTGACCGATTAGACCTGGGACTAGCAAATGGATGTAGGCCTACATTTCCTAGGATTTCCATTACAAGAAATAATAAAAGTGAAGGAGTCGATATTCCATGCAGAGAGGGACTCATCTGGGTTAAATTCCTAGCTGAAAAAATTATTTGGGGGGCTTGTTATTTGCTTTGCAATTGCCACCCATTATTGTGAGTCAGACAAGCATTCATTTATTTATCTTAACTTATATACCACCTTATTCTCCTTGTGGCCAATGTGATTCAAATTTCTACTATGAATCAGTTAATTATGAACTTTGATGACATCGCTAAGTATTTTTATTGAACACTTAGAGCATTTCCCAAGTTCCACTGTCAGCGTTTGATTAGTAGTAGTAGTAGCAGTAGCATTACACTGCTCTGTATTTGTCTTTTGGAAAATAGGTGAAGCTACCCTAGTAGCCTTCCGGAGCAGCAGAAAATTTAAAGACTAATAAAACATAATCAGAAATATATAATAAATTGTGCATATGTTGTTGATTTTAATCTTCATTATAGGCCTGGGTCAAACTTAATTGAAAAATAATGTTTTATAATATAATTCTGTTCATGAAATCCTGATTCATCATCTAGGAATGTTTCAAGTTATTAAGACATCACTAATATGTACAACCAATTTAACAGTTATTGTAAAAGCATTGTATAAAGCACTACATGTACATCTTTCTCCATCCTTCAATAGTCTGAAGTAAAGAAAAGAGTAGGGATGTTTTTGTGAGAGTACATTACTCAGATGCAGTTCCATGAAACAAAACAGACATACAGGTTGAGTTTCCCTTATCCAAAATGCTTAGGACCAGAAGTGGTTTGGATTTTGGATTTTTTATTTTATTTTATTTTTGGATTTTCAAAACACATACTTACATAATGAGATATCTTGGCAATGGGATCCAAGTCTAGGAAAATATATGGGACAGTGCGAATATTAAAATACTGCTTTACTCCAAGATTGTCTTTCAAGTGGTTTTGTTTGTTTGTTTGTTTGTCCCTGGGTCTCATTTTTTTTTAAAAATAAAATAGGAAAACACTTTAAAAAAACTTTGCCGCAAAGAATCCGAAACACCCTCTGGGGAGGTGGAAGGCAATTTTGTCATATTTGTGAGGGCCTGTAGGACATTTTAGCCACAAGATTATCCTTTTTTAAAAAAGGAAGTAAACTGGAAATAATTAGGGGCTAACTTACTGTTGTAAAGAAAAAAGGCTTCTCCTGGGTATAAAATGCCCTGGGGAAGCCAAAACAAGCTGAAAATGCCCTCCATACCTACTAGAATTATGATCTTCTAATATTTCAGGGGGGGGATCAGAGTTGTTGTGGGGGGGGGGGGGTGCAGCAGGAGGATATGGCCCTCCAAAGCCTCCTGAGCAACCAGTGAAGGCCCCTGATAGTTGCCCACCTTAATCTACAATTTAAATACAATATTCACTTTCCTTTTTTTAAAAGAAATCCACTATTACAGTTTAAGGACCATATATGTTTTATTTTTTTGCATTCCTGTACAGAAGATAAGCTTCTTGCACACAGCAAACTGCATTTTCTTCACACAAATGTTATTTTCTGTGCAGACAGTTGTGCTTTCAGTGCAGATAACCTTTTTCTGCATGAAAACTTATTTTTGGTAAGAAAAAAATTGTGCTTTTCACACACACACACACACACACACACACACACACACACGTCTCTAACTGCAAAGATACTTGGCTGTTTAATGTTTTCTTCCTCAGGGTTCCCTGACACACAAGAAGCCCCCTTTTTAAAAACAAATTTTCAAATATTTTTTAAAATATCCCTAATATGAAGTGTTTGTGACCAGAAATGTTTTGAATTTTGGCTTCCCTCACAGCAAAAAAAAAAAAAAAAAAAAAAAAAAGGAAGCATATACATCAAATCATTAGACTACAATGATGATAGGAAAGGTGGAGGAAAGTAGGAAAAGAGGAAGACCACATGCTAGGTGGATAGACTTAATTAGAGAGGACACAGGTCTGAGCCTGCAGGACCTGACTAGAGAGGCTGAGGGCAGGGGGACTTGGACATGTCTCATCCACAGGTTCACCGTGAATTGAGGTTGCCTCAACTGCAGCTAACAAAAACAAAAAATTGAGGTGTCTTGGAGATAGGACCCAAGTCTAAACAGAAAATTAATTTATGTTTCATATACACTTTACACACATAGTTTGAAGATAATTTTATACAATACTTTTAATGTTGTTGTCCATGAAACTTAGGCGCGTTATAGACGGGCCTAAGCCGTGCCGTCATCGCGCCGTGAATACGCGCGAGGGGCGGCACTTCCGGATGCGCCTTGCCCCTCGTGCGTATTCCGTACGTCAAGATGGCGGCGCCCTATACCAGGGGTAGGCAACCTTTTTGAGCCGGGGGGCGGGTTGCTGTCCCTCAGACAACTGGGGGGCCAAAGCCAATAAATAAATAATTTTTTGAATATTTAAATAAATAAATAAACCGGGACAAATGTAGGACAACATTTTCACATTGTGGACACTTTTTTTAAAAAAGTGGAGGACACGCAAAAAAAATGCTGATTTTTTAAAAAATGTTAATATAAATGCATGTTTCTGAGGCGTCTATACACAATTGCCCCCCTTGTCCCTGCGTGCAAGAGGCCAAAGGCCCTGGTGGCAATCGGCAGCAGGACCGGGCTGGGGCCGGTCCCAAGGCCTTGCCGGGCCGCATCCGGCCCACGGGCCGCAGGTTGCCTACCCCTGCCCTATACAGATGGGCGCGGCCATCTTGACGTAACGGACGCTGTGCGTCCGGACGTCCAAACCCGGAAGAGACGTCGCGAGTGCGCACTTTGGCACTTGCGACATCTCTTCCGGGTTGCTGGAAGGAGTGCGATTTTCGCGCTCCTTTTTTACAGCGCGGGGGAGTCGCGCGGTTTGGCTGCAGCGGCTTCCCCGCGCTGCAACCGGCAGCGGCCCAAGACTGCCCCTTTTGGGCGGTCTGTAATGGGCCAAAGTTTGTGTTCACTAAACTATTAGAAAGCAAAGGTGATACTATCCCAGCCACCCATGAAAAAAAAATTGGATTTTGGAGCATTTCAGATTTTTGATTTTTGGATAAGGGGTACTCAACCTGTATTTTTTCCATTCCTACCACAGAGCCAGGCCTTGAGATCTGGGGACCCATGTATCCTGTGACTGGTTGACTGGTGCCTGACCTTGGACTGTTGTTAAATTTATCTCTTGAAATGTCTCCACCTACTTTGTGTTCTGAACTGGACTGCTTGAACCTTGGATGATTCTTAAATGAGAAGAATCCTTAAATTTCTCTAGTAGGATTTTGTCTCTTTTGATCCTGGCTCTGTTTCTAGACTCTGCTTCTGAGTTCTGCTTAAATGGTGTGTCTGTTGGCTGTGTGTAGCTATACTGACACTGAATCTGGACTGCTATGGGAACTGGCTGAAAAAGGGACAGGGACCTAGAAACTTTGCTACCACATATTGTCATTTTGAAAATATGGCAATCATATTATCTCTTGCAGAAGGAAGACCTTAATGGCAACCCTATACCCACTTACTTGGAAGTAAGCTCCACCAACCTCAGTGGCTGGTAGAGCTTCTAAGTAGACATGCATTGAGTTACACTGTTAAATAATACCTTTTCTCCCACTGTAAGTAGATCATGCAGGAGAAATTATAGAAGCGCATGTGCCTAAACACACATACAACCAAATACCTCTGCACAAACAATAGAAATTTCAGGACAATGCTCACTGAGCATTTCTAAAGAGAGAAAGGCATCTTTCCAAAACACTTTGTAACTTGCATAGCCCTAATCCTTCTATGGAAAAGGTGCCCAGGCCTGTCAGAACCTGTTCAGGTGTATAAGCGATGCCCTGCCTTATGCCTTTCACAGCTCAAAGCTTGAGGCCTAAGGGAAAGAGAAAAGGAGAGGGTGTGGAGGGAGAGACTGGAGGGGAGAGGAGGATAGCATGTTCAAAAATAAATGGAGCAGAAAGAGAAATCTGGAATCCACACTGCCTCTGGCACCAGCACCGAACAGGTTCAACCTGATACTGGGAAAGCAAAGGCACTGTGAGAATACTGACACATCCCCCTTCCTGCCCCAATATCTGGGCTGTGCTCTTGGGGTGTCATTCTTCAACAAGGCAAGAGAGTTAGCTTCACTTCAAAGGCAAGTATGACTGTTGAGAGGGAATTTCAGGAAAAGGAGAGTGTTCTGAAACCAGAAAGAGGCCAAGATCCTATGCTTCAGTATAAATATCTCCCAGTGGACTTACATTATGCTTCCACTGTGCAATCCCTGTACTGAATCGGAACATAGCACAACAGTGGTTCAGCATGCACATTCACATGCTACTCAGTGAACACAATGGTTTTGCACATGCAATTCCATCTCTCACCACCAACACATACCCTTTCACAGATGAAAACTGGGACACATGTGGCTAAGCAACATCAGTGTGTTCAAGGTGAGCAAAAGTTATTAATGAGGAAGATCATCACCACCACCATCATCATCATCATCATCATCATCATCATCATTATCATCAGGCCCTTTTCCCAAAACTGGGACTCAGGGCAACTAAACTGGGACTCACAGTGGTAGGAGAAGCTGCAGCAGTTTAACTTTGCCTGAATCCACTGGGAAGATCAACACTTGAATACTTTTTTCTCCTTCCCTTAGTTAATTGAATTAATTAATCAGGATTGCCCATGCCAAATCAGAGCAGTTGTAGAGTATACTGACTACAAAATTCACTCTGAATGTGTAGTGTACCTGACATCTGCACATGTCTCTAAGAGCAAACTAGCCATATTATCATCTCCACAGAACAGTGGAGATGATAATATGGCTAGTTTGCTCTTAGCTAGAACAGCTAGAAAACAGGGCCAGACTATGTCCCCCACAATTCCCTATTCTGGTCTTCCTGCCCCTTATACTTATTTTACATGTCATAACGTTCAAAGCTGGAAAATATTTCTTTTTCGGACAGGTTGCAGTTCCCAGAATGCCCCAGCTAGCATATCCACTCCAAGAAAGGTAATGTAGCCATCCAAGCTATTGTGTACTTAAATACCTTCCGACATTACACACATGAAAACAGGTACACATGTAGCCAAGCAGTATTAGAGTGTGGGCAAGATATCAAAGAATATTAATGAGGAAGAACACCTAAGCTACGAGAGGCTGGAAAAGTTTGCTTTTGCCTGAGCCTACTGGGAAAGGCAACATTCTGTCCCCTCTCCTCTTGCTCCCTGTTGATTTCACTGAGTACAAACTACTTCTGCACTTTGAACTCAGTTTGCAGCATTTGAAGTAAGCTGAGGACAAAAGGAGAAACTTGGGAGAGAGTATCTGGGAGATTTTTAAAGCAGCTGAAAAGTGCTTTTTAAAAAAAAGGGTTAAAAGCAACAGTGGAATTAATCGAGATGGGCTGCCATGTTAAAGGAAGAGATACACACACACCCATTCTCTCATTGTCATTTTTAATTGGAAATTACTGCTGTCTCTTTGCATCTGATTGGGACAAAGTAAGCCCAGAACAGTGACACATGCTGAAATGCAGCAGGCAGAATCTTTTCAGACAACCAAATAATTCTATGGAACGTTCATGTCATGACTCTTTTCACTCAGTGCAGAGGTGCAGCAGAATTTCCCTCTCCTAGCATAAACTTACTGGAAGAAAGAAAAACCAGTACAATAAATGAAACATGATGGGATGGGATAGGACTGGGAGACAGACAAGGGGACTCAAGCTAGGGTTTTCCAGTTCCTCAATAAATCTGGGCCACTAAAAATTGGGTTCTTTGGCCAGACGAGGCTTTGTGAGGGTGCCTTCAAAGATTCAGTATTGTCTTATCACCTAATCTCCCAAGCCCATAGAAAGAGGCCAGCCCCCATAGAACTTTTTCTTCCAAGAAGTTTAGTTTTCTCAACTCTGACCCCTCAACCCTAGGGTTGTCAGAGTGAAAAACTAGAGAGGGTTCCTAGTTGTGTAAAAAAAAGGGGGGGGGATTTCAGTCAACGTTGCTTGTTTTGCAACCAAGTGACAAGCAAAACATGCTGACATTCTCTCTTTTACATAATCACTGAATGTACAGAAGACCTGTCCAGGTTTCACTCTGGCAGCTCTAGCCTCAGCCCTGAGAAATATACACACTATACACTTCTCAAAACATGGAAATACAGTATTTAACCAGGACTGAGGCCGGGACATTCTCTTCCAAGATTTCACTATGCTACTTTTGTGCTTGCTGGATCACTTTTAAACAAGATGACAATCTGGCAACATCTGAAAGTCTACGCTTGTTTTAGAACACCATCTTGAATGCTGGCCTGATTACAGGAAAAAACAATTTCTCATTAACATCTTAATGATATAGCAGTATTTGCATAATGACTGTGTTCTAAAAAGATGTTTATTGTATCTCACCAAACTGACTACTAGTAAAGCTGATGTTATGCTTCCAGTAAGGCAAACATTTTGAACAGCAGCAAGCCTTTGAAACCAACTGTGTGCTGAATTCTTCAGAAGACTTAATTCTTCATATATTTTCTTTTTTGCATTTTTTAAAATTGCTACAGTGGGAGGAGGAAATCGTTGTCTGATTCAGCCCAGAGAACATTATTCACACCTGAACAAAATCTGAGAATCTCTATTCCTTTCTATTAGGCCTCCAAATCAACCTGCACGGGAGATGAAAGAGGATCACATAAAGCCTCTGAGAGCACCTGTTTTGGCTCAGTGCCAGAAGGGTGTTATAATCTAAGAGCCATTCAGTTACTGCACCAGGCCTACTTGTGGATTGTGTAAGGTGACCTAAAGTGATTTGGGGGAGTTGGATGGGCTGGAGGTGGGGGATAGGAGAGACATTTAAGTATCTTGCTTTCAGAGAGAAATGGCTTCTTTCTGAATAAATATGCTGAGAGCATGTTTAAATTGTTCCTTTGCCTTTCTTGAGCTTGTGGTGCAAACAGGGACAAGAAATTGCATAAGGTGGTGTAAATCCATTCCTGCGTCCTGCAATTTGGTTCTACTCAGCCACTCCAGAATGCATTTTGAACTTGGTTTGCAACAACTAAAGTAAGCTAAGGAGAAAGGGGGAAAGTGAGAGGAGGAGAGAGAAACTGGGACATCCTAAAGCACCTGAAAAAGTGGGACAATAAAAGATTAATTGGGACTCTCCCTGCCAAATGTGATGGTTAGAGGGCATGTACCAAACAGCTATGGAGAGACTCCGAGATGTCTGTGCAACAGAATGGCGTATGGTACCAAGAAGGGTGTTGATGCATACGATCAAGAGTGTGAGACAAACAATATAGATATCCTGTACAGTCTGCCCTCTGTATCCATGGATTTTTCATCCACAGATTCAAGCATCCATAGTTTGAAAATATTATTTTATTATATTGAATATTATATTATATTCAATATATTATATTATATGGCAACCCCTGATTTTGCCATTTTATATAAGGGATACCATTTTACTATGCCAATGTATATAATGGGACTTGAGCATCCATGGATTTTAGTATCCACAAGGGGTTATATAGCCAAACTGCAGCAGGTTCCAATGACCCACTGGACTACCTTCTAAACAAATTTGCATAAAATATATAGAAGGTTTAGACTCCTCTCTCTAAGCTAATGCTAGTAAGAAAGATTGATTCTCCCTTCTCCAGAATTGCAAAATCCAAAATATTCTGAAAACCTAAACTTTTTTCATAGGCAGATGAGATAGCGATACCTTTATATTTGGATGGTTCAGTGTACACAAACATTGTTTCAAGCACAAAATTATTTTTTAAAATTGTATAAATTGCCTTCGTGCTATCTGTATAAGGTACATATGAAACGTAAATGAATTTTGTGTTTATACTTGGATCTCATCCACAAGACACCTCTTTATGTATGCCATAGGCAGGTTTATTTTGTCTATTTTAATTGATTGTATGTACAGCGTTGTGTAAATTTATAGCGCTGTATAAATAAAGTTTAATAATAATATATGCAGATAGAGGTATTAGTGTGTTAGTTTTAATTTTATACTGTTTAATCTTGTTTTAAGGGTGGGTACTATGTACATATGGATGTATTTTAGCTTGTTGTACACCGCTTTGATTGCCTGGCAAAAAGTGGGATAGAAATTAAAAAAATATTTATTATTATTATTATTTGTCCCCTCCCCCCCAAAAAAAATCCAAAATCCAAAACACTTCTGGTTCTGGGCATTTCAGATAAGGGAGACTCAACCTATACATCCTAATTTTAATGTGCCCAAAGAGCTGCGCATTAAGTTTATGGACCTTTCCTAGATTATGTCACCTGAAAATTGTTAAGACTATAAAACTGGGTATTTTAACTGTTATTGCCTCCATTAATTAATACTTATTAATTTGGCAAAACAATTATTTTCTGGGGAAGGAGGTATAGAACCAAAGATTCAGTTCTAGGACTCATGCAACATGGCTTTTCAGTCATGATGCTTGCACTTGCTACCTTTTTACAAATGGTGCATGAACTTGCTGGAGGGTGGGCTGGTGTCTATGCACCGGATGAAATGGGCCCCAAGATTTTTTGTGCAGCAGAAGTGACAATTCAAGCATTCTTCCCCATAGCTTTTTAAAAGGTCAAATTTATGACCTAACAGTGTGCCCTCTGTGACTTATGGTACACAGTTTTCGGGTAGCACTGTGACCAAAATTAGTATGGCTTGTATTTGTCTTTCACAGAAAAGAATCACATTCTGGAAGATAATATGCTTATCAATCTTGCAGCTATACATACATAGTAATGGGGGTGCATTAATTATTCCATGCTAGGGATGGATGATAGAATCAATGGTTATTTTGATGGGAGGATTCTGGAAACTGTTGTCCATGGGGGCTACCTATGGGAGGGCAAATGAGAACAATGCCCCCCGTTAGAATTATGCCTCCATAATTAAATTATCCTTCACTCCCCATTTATTTATTTATTTATTTATTTATTTATTATTTTGCATTGCACTGCCATAACTTAAAACTTCAGTTGAGCATTTAAAAATATAATCCAGGCATCCAAAGAAAACTGGCAGGCACAATTCCTAAGGGAATGTGAAAATAGCAAATACAAGAGTTCTAGAATGAACAATTTTCAATGCCTCACTCTTCAATTCTAAAAATTTGAGGACTGCAAGAAAATTTCATTATGGGAGTCATTTCATGTATGTGCATACACGCACAGGCACACACACACACGTAACTACATCCCTGATCAGGCTTATTCATTGCTTAAATTGAATTCTTCTTCAGCAGAAGATACTATGTTCTCATGGGCAGCACTAGCCAAAATGATCAAAGTTCAGCTTTACCTTAAACACCTAGTACATTCTGATATTGTTAACCCCTCCCTCCCACCTTATTTATCACGCACACATAAAACTCAGCCCTTGACCTTGGTTGAACAGATAGAGAGATCTGAAAAAAGAAAGGTGTCTTCTTAAGCCTCTTGCATGGAAGGACTGGGTGTTCAGTTTCTGCATGCCCCCAATCTCTGCTGCTTTGAAGAAGGACATTTATAATCTTTACAAGGCCTCGGTGATATGGGCACTGTGGATATGCAAAACACAGCTCACCATCTTGTATAGTTGCATTATGTTTTTCCAAGTCTCCACCTTTCCTGTCTTGCCATATTAAGGCAAGTTGGTAGTAATTCTATTTCAGGCACAGAAAAGATGTACAAAGTTAGACCTTCCTTTGGCTTGGAGTCAGTCATGTGAATTCTAGATCTCCAACTAAGCTTAGAAAAATTATTTCTTGGAGTACAACTCCCAGTATCCTGGTGAACTTCTCCAAGCTCTTACCTTTGGATCTTTCCAACATAAACATTCCAATGGTGCTAGAATAAATGTAGTAGCCATCACAGGTCTCTTTCACACAACACAATTATAGCACTTTGATCACTCTTGGCTCCAGCATATGGTATCTTTGACTTTGTAGTTTCATGAATTATTTAGAATTCTATGCCAGAATGCTATAGTGTCTCACCAAACTACAAATCCCTGGATTCCATTGAATATAGCCTTGTCAGTTAAAGCGTGGTCATGGTGCTATCACTGTAGAGTTTATCACATGGGGAAAATTGAAAGTTTAAAAGGGTCAGAATCCACAATTATCCAGTGTATTAGGCACAATTGTGCAAATGGTTTTCAGACAACATTGCACACAAACCACTTAGAATCCTGCAAGAAAGTGACATGAACCAAGAAATAAGCATTTTCAGGAAAATATTGGAAATTCATTTCCATTTCATTTACAAATTCACCTTTTCCCCTCAATTGTTGTAGCGTGAAAGCTACTTGTGGCTTATTCATGGGATTCTCCCTGTTTTTGTGTTTTTTGACATATTTCCCATGGTTCTTTGGGGTGAGTTTACTCGCTGGGGACTAAATGAAATAATGCTTGTTTGATTCCCGGCGCACTCCTCTCTCTCTCTCTCCCCCCCCCCCCCCTCTCTCTGTGCCTCCTGTTTCAACCGCAGTGATCCCCAAACTGTCCCCTTTAGGGATTTTGGCCTTCAGCTCCCAGAATCCCAGGCTATGGGCCAACATAGCTGAGGTTTCTGGGAGCTGAAGTTCAAAATCCCTTAAAGGGGAAAGTTTGGGAATCACTTCAGTCTTCCCTCCTAGCCAGAGCTCTTAAAGAAACAGCTACAGGCAGGGACAGAGCAAGCGAGATAGAGAAAAGTCTGAGTTCCCCCAGTGACATCCTTAGGGTTGGTGTCAGACAGTGTGGGAATTATGGGCTGGGACTTCAGGTGTGCAACTGCTGGGGATCAGCCACGGGGATCCAGGAGGGGCTGCAGAAGGCCTGTGCAGCCACAGGGGATAATGGACCAGCCAGTTGTCACTCTCCTTCTGTGTGTCACCCAGTGCAGCCCACACTCTCCACATCCCCCCAGTGACACCACTCAGTTCCTCCTCACTCTTTCCTGTGTATGTCTGCCTGTCTCCTTCTTCAACCTTCCCTATAGCCAGGACTCTTAAAGGAACAGCTCCTGAGAGAAGGCAGGAACACACAAAGAGATTTGTCCAGGTCTACATGTGAAAATCATTTGTGCACTTGATAGCTTTTTCAGGATACATGCACTTTTATCATTATTGAGATGAAGGCACATTTAGTTGCGTCATGTGAAAACCATTTGCGCATTTGCACATAAGTGCAGACTGATCTCAGATTCTGCGGAGGATAATAGCGCTTTCCATGTGAAAACCATTTGCGCAATTGTGAGGTAATGAGTTTTGACCATTTCAAACTTCCAATTTTTCCCCATGTGATAAACTCCTGTGTAATGTGAAAGCAACCACAGGCATTTCCTATGCTCAGATGGCATTTGAAAGCCCATAGCCAAAAATTTTGAGTGCACTGATCTGGGCATAAAGAACGTGATCAGCAGGTTAGATTAAATGTAGGTGACGCATAATACTTGAAAATACATTATTAAATCAGCTCCACATCATTCACCCGGAAATAAATATCCACAGGGAGGACAACACAGTAAAAGCAGAGGCCAGTCTGTTCCTGCTGTGGGTGGAGAGGCCAGAGGGATGTTTGAAAGGGCTGAGCCTCCACATGTCTCCACCCCAGGCACTTGAACCTGCAGACACCACACCCACTTTGCAATAAATCCCCAAAAGATAATAACTTAAATAAAGTTTTTTAATAGTAGTTTAAAATTAGTAACAATCTGTCTGAAAACAGTGGTGATATTTGGCAGATATAACCAGTCAATATTATTTATTTACTAAGGTCTAAATTGATTATGGGGTGGGCAGGTAACTTGCAGGCAAGAAAAAGGGAGGGCCATCCAGCAGGTCTGTTTTAATAGTATGGATCTTTGCACTTTCAGTGCCGTAACCATACCTTCCAACTGCCCCAATTGGGCAGGGACACTATCAGTTAATTCTCTATTGTCCCACTTTTTCAGATGTGTTTAAACTGTCCCAGTTTTTCTCTCCACCTCCTACTTTCCCCCATTAACCTAACTTTACTTCAGTTGCTGCAAACTGAGTTCACAATGGAGTAGTAGTTAAAAATCAACTCAGCAGGAGGAAGAAGTAGGGAGAGGACCTACCCTTCCCAGTAGACCCAGGCAAAAGCAAACTGCTTCAGACTCTCTTAGCTTGTGAGTTGTGCCTCATGAATAATATTTGTTTTATTGACCACACTCTGATGTTGCTTGGCCACATGTTTTCCAAGTTTTATCTGTGAAATGTTGGAGAGTATGCTAAAGGTGAGGTTTAATTTAAAGCAAAATCTTGCAGGTAAAGTCAAAGGAGCAGAGGTAAACTCCTTGAGGAGGGCTGAGGAATGTGTGGCCTTCCAGATGTTGATGTAATCATATACGCACCAGCCCAGGTTAGTATGGAAGAGAGAAGCTACAGTATAGTACAACATCACCTTTGGAGGGGCGCAGGTTCACCTTTCATTTTTGTGTGGCTTTGCCAATTCCAACTTTTGGCAATCCTAAGGCAACCCCATTACAGGGTTTTCTTGGCATTTGTTTTGGAGGAAGGGGTTGTCTATGTCTTCTTCTGAGGCTAAGAGAGTTTGACTTGCTTACCCAAGGCCACCTAGTGAGTTTCTATGGCCAAACAGAGATTCTAACTTGGTCTCCAGTGTAGTTCAATGTTCAAACCACCACACCATGCTGGCTGTCTTCACCATTCATACCCTAATGTATGTGGAACCCAGGCTTGATACTCAACTGTGTTTACATCTCCTTGTGAACCACTGCAAGTAATAGTGGTTGCCCAGTGACCATCTACAGTGGGATGACCTGCTACTATCTTCGGTTGTGCATGCACATTCTGTCTCAGCCACACCCTTCTGCCATAGTGAGTTAGGAAGAAGTATTGCTCACAGGCAACAGAGGCTCATGTGCCACCCTCATGCTATTGGTGGCAACAAAACAGTGATGGGGGGAGTGGTAACTGGTGCACCTACAGTACAGTCTGAGCTGACTAGTCTCGTATTACTGGGCCATTTTAAGCTGCCACCTACGCTCTACATCAGACACACACCTACACACAACTGCTAACCCAACCTGGTTATCACCTGGTCTGCTGCTCAGAGTTTGGAAAGATACTTTTGAGGACTATATCTCCTAAAATCCTGCAGGCCACAGGACCCCAGTACTTGGGGAGCCTCATAGTTCTAGTCCCAAAAAACACTGCCAAAATTTGCTGCTGCTTACATAACTGATACCAGAAGACAATGATGCAAAGGAAAATTCAAGGTGCATGCAGCAGTCCCAAGCCACCGAGTCTGCAGCAATCATTCTCAGCAATATTATAGCCAGGTAGACTGACACTTCTTGGGCCAAGGGTGGAAATCATATGGCTCTCCAGAATCTGTAGAATTGCAAATCCAGCAGCCCCAGCCATAATAGCCCATAATCAGGAGCATTAAGTGTGCCAGCCCAATAGCATCTTGAGGATCGTGTGATTGACTCCTTCACTTTAACTCTAGACAATGATGGCTACATTGTCTAGATTCAGATTCAGAGGTACCATGCCTCTAAACTATGGGTTTTGGGGGAACCTGACTAGTAGGATGCCATTATGCTTCTGTCTTGCTTGGTGGCTTCTCACAAGCTACTTTAAGAAATGAGCCTTGTACAGAATGGACTTTGGCTGTAATCCAGCAGCATATTTTTGCTTACAGAACTGAACCCACTCAAGATTGCAAACAAAGTGTGTGTCTAAGTAAGACCATGATCTCTCTCCAGTCAGTTTCAAGTCTGTATCTCAAACCTCTGGCCTCTGTTCCATCCCAGAAATCCTTAGCCACATTAATTTCTAGCTCTGTGTATCCCCAGTCCTGACCTTCCTTCTTTTTACTTTCACACTTTAAGTTTCAACTGGTCACCTGAGTATTTTTCTGCATGTGTTCTACTAGCAATGTGTGGATGATAACTGAGAGCGCAAAAGTCTCTCTGAATGATTAATACCATTGGTGTACAAAGGAGCTCTGTGGCAAATGGATGCTGGAGCCAGGATAAATTGGATACCTTCAAGTGCTGTGGTTTATATAAGGAAATAGATTTGGCCACCTGCCCACTTGGCTGTATTTACCCAATGGAGTCTCCACACCTGTTGCACAGCAGGACCAACATTGCTGTAATAACAGGTAAGGGGAGAGTTCAAGATCTGGATTCTCTATTAGGACTGTGGAACTGTTTCAGTTGAATCCCAGATGCTCAGTTGAGTTGGGCCAATCAGACTAATATAGATTAGGTCCAAATCAGGGCACATCAGTCTGGATGAGTTCTGAACTGAGTTCAGATTCCTTTGGACAAATGCAGCAATGCAGACAGGAAGAGGAAGTCAGACAATGTGTCTCCAAAACGTTGCAAAACAGCACCATAAAAGAAACTTGCCAAAGTGGAAATGCCAGGGTTCCAGGAGGAAACAGGAGAGGCAAGGAATTGGATGTTGTGTAACAGCTTCCAATACAGGGCAAAACAACCTCAGGGGCTGTGCAGATGCATCATTAAGGCCAGCCTGGGAGCATAGACACGGGCATGGTGTCCACATGATACATGCCTCGACTCCACCCCCAGGCTGGCATGACACTGCATGCCACACCACATGGCAGGCGGCGTCACAGAACTCCTCTGCCACTTCATCTAAATGACGTAGTGTTAAAGGAGCACTGAAAAGCTGCAGCGCCAGCAGTTATGGCACCCTTTCCACAGTGCAGAAAGGAGCCACTTTTTGAGGCTCCTTTTTGTGCTGTGGAAAGGTGAACTGGGGCTACAACATGTGGTTGCCGCAGCCTCAATCTAGCCCAGACAGAGGCGGTTGCAGGCTGCCCCTTAGAATCACTCTCTAGTCACAGTTCTGGGGGCAGAGGGATTGTCCCTCTCATATGTGGCTATTTGCATTATATGCAGAGGAATGCTTTAAAAAGAGGGTTTCAAGGTTATCAGTGCTTGGTGGTTTTCTATTTATTGTAGCATTTTGTTGTTTATTTTTCTGCTGTTGTGTGCCTTCAAGTCATTTCTAACTTAAGGTGAATCTAAACCAAACCTATTCTCAAGATTTTCTTGGCAAGACTGATTCAGAGCAGGGTTGCCTTTGCCTTCCTCTGAGACTGACTTGCCCAGTGTCATCCAGTGGGTTTCCATGGTCAAGCAAGGATTCAAACTCTGATTCAAACCTGGAGTTGTAGTCTGAGGCCCCATTCCCACTGGGCATATAAATCGACGAATCTCGCTGCGGGTCTGGTTCGGATTGAATACCCGAGTCGTATTCACATCACGTCCATTGTTCCCATTACAAAAAGGAGCAAACAGACTCGGTTTTTCTTGATCCATGTTCTCATTCCCATTGATATTTCTCCGCTGTATTTAGACATGGACTTTTTTGTTCCCTGTTCCCATTACCTTTCTGGAACCGTTTTTTAAAGCTGTCAATCAAGCGCTTAGACGATTAGACGTCACATTGACGCCAATTTCTTTGATGCATTTTGACTTGGGCTATTTGAGTTCCCCATTCCCATTTGCATCTTTCAAACATGTTTTTCTGGTTTTTTGGGAGTGGGGTTAGCAGTCAATCGAATGCTTAGGCGCTTAGGCACTTACGTGCTCAGGCAAAAAGGAAAAAAAGAAAATAGCAAAAAGCAAAAAGGATATAAAAATGGTGTTCAATAGGTCTCCTCACACATCGATCTATGTGGAGCAGGGGGGGGTTGCAGGGGGGCGTAACATGCTTACCACGTTTGGAGGTCAATGTAGCAATTTGCTATGTTCGGACACCCAACAGAGTGCCTAGGCGATCAAAAGCTTATTTTTTTAAAAAAAAAATTGTCTACACATGTGATTGCCTTACCCTGCTTCCCGAACCACCTGGGAAAGGCTATGTGAATGGGGGGAAATGGTGCTGGGAGTGCCAGGAAAGAGAACAAATCTGGTGACACCCCCGGGACAGCCCCTTGAACATTGCTCCTCTCTTCCTAAAATACTGATTTGGACACCCTGTCATTCCCATTAGTTTGCCCTGGATCTGACACAGTAGCTGCAAAAAGAACCGCTTGAAAAGTGGTGTCAGGATAACCCGGGGTCGACCACCACTGATTCGGGTTTTTACTAGAGAAATCGATCAAAGTAGGATTGGATGTGAATTCAAATGGGAACGATTTACCTTTAACTAGGGACGAACGCGAATTCAAATGAGAACGATGTTGATTCACTTTATAACCCAGTGGGAATGGGGCCCAACACTCAAGCCATCATGCTGGCTGATACCAGCTTTCAAAACTCATTTCCTGTATTTTCCCATTCTGTTCCCATCTTTCTGTATACTATATTTGATGTTTACCTAAGTGGTCCCTGTGTGGTTATCAGTATAATTTTAATAATGGTTTTATTTGGCAGTGACATTTCCCTAATCCCCTTACCACACACCTTTTGACTTTAGCTTTTTAGATCAGGTTTGGCTTTTGATTTCAATCTGTGTTGTTAAGTTTGTTTTTTCTCTTGTGTCTACCTGTATTACAGTCAGCTCTCCATATCCAAGGATTTTTTATCCATAGATTCAAGCGTCCACGGCTTGAAAATAATTTACAAATATATAAATTCCAGCAAACAAACCTTGTTTTTGCCATTTTATTTATACCATTTTATGGGGGGGGGGGGGGGGGCCTAGAACCAAATCCTAGTGGATACCAAGAACCCACTTATATGTGTATGGGTTGCATCCTTGGTGCAGTTGATTGAAATTTGGGGGTGAAACTCCTCTGAAGGTGCCATGTCTCCATATGTCATGCACCTATGTGGGGAAAAAAGTTATGACAACTGTTGGAATGAAAATTCAGATTTCTGAATTTGAGTTCAGATTTGAGTGAAAATTAGGTCAAAGCAGTTCTGAATCAATGAGGCCAAATGATAGCTGAATCAAAACTGTTGAACGGTGGGGGGTGAGGTTACCTTATATAGATCTATTTTATACTTGTTTTCTATAACATCCAGGTTCATCCACCCATCTCATCTATTTGAACATTTCTATACATGTGTCTACAAGATGAGTACGTGTGCTTCACTTGAAGTTTTACTTTACAACAAACTGGGTGTTACTTGTGAGCATGTTTCTCTTTTCTCCAATTATTTTTTTTCTTAACCCAGCAGCAGGCAACCAGCATCTCTTGGTCTGATCTCATGGAATCCTCTGACTTTGGCCTAATTTCAAAAGCCTCCAGCAAATGACCAGGCTGAGCTACTGAAAGCATGATCTGCCGTTTTCCCCAGCTGCTAATAGGATGCATAGGAAAAGAGACATGGGAGATAGAAAAATGCAGGGAGTGAGAATACTCTCCAATATATCACTGATGAAAACTGGGTCCTGCATGACTGAGGAGTAGCAGAGTCTGGTGAAAAGTGTCTGGCGGGGGCAAAAAATTATTAGTGGGGAAGAACATGCAAAGCTATTATACTAAGCAGAGAAACCCTGGAATTTATGCACTGAGTTTAAGAAAGCCTTTAAAAAGAAGGGGGGGAACCTAATTGAACCTATTAAGAAGGGTAAGACTTGGCTTCTCTTCTCTCCTCTCCCTTCTTCTGAGTTAATTGAATACAAACTTTGTGTCCATTTACAGCTATTAAAGTAAACTGAGGAGAAAAGAGGAAGGTGGAAGAAAGAGAGACAGGTCGGGACACTTTAAAAGTAGCTGAGAAAATAGGACAGTACAGTACAGTATTAGCTAACCCTGCTAAACTGGGACACTTGGTGGCCATGCCATGGGGTCAGCTACTTTTGGCTTTGACCTCTGCCACTAGGAGCTGAAGCTTCATCTGCCAGACTTGGAAGTAAAAGAGGAAAAGCTAGAAGGTAGCATTCCAAAGATGCTTTTTCTTTATTGGTATAACAGGAGAAGTATACAGACATTATACTACACATGTGTTCACACTATATGTACACATATTTAAATGTTTGTGAGAATCACTTTATGCGATTGAATAAAATGAACACTTGTATAGTTGCCTGAACTGATTAACATGTTCCTTTTACGTAAACTGTTAGCTTGCAGTTCTTTGTCCCAAATATGGCCCAAATATGTGTACTATAAGCACCAGCAGCTGGTGGACCTGTGACTATTACAACATTGACCCAGCAACAGCTTGCAGGTATGGCTATCATACTCCACTTCCCAAAATCTGTGCTTCTAATTTGTATATAATGAAATTATTGTAATTATGAAAATTACTATAATTAGGCACATTAATTGTTGCTTTTTCCCTACCATTATGTTTCAAGCTTCATACCATTTTTTTACAATCATACCTGACCTGAAAGAACCATTATAAGTAATGTTTAATGTGCTGGACTTGAATGTGGACATCCAAGCTCATATCTCTGCTTTCTCATGGAACTAATCATATGACTATGGGCCAAAACTGCTTCACAATAAACCTAGCCTATACAATTGATGTGGTCTTTTACAGGGAGAAGGCATCCATGTAAAAAGTGGACAAGTACATTCCTACCATAGTCCAAATAGAAGAACAACTGTAATAATATTAACATTTTGCCATACATAGACACTCTTAGTACTTTTCTCATCAGATATGTTTGTCTGTTTGTTTAATTATCAATGTTTTACTGATGTCAAAAAGCTAATATCCAGAAAACTACCACAAAAAAGCCCATTAGTTTGATAGCCACCTGATTCACAGGCATGATGCAGAGAAAAGTAGGGACAAAGAACAATATTTTAAGGAAAGATAGCATGATACCAATTTCCTTAAGAGATACAGAATAAATATTTTATTATATATAGAAAACAGTCTACTTTAATTGATTTTCACCTATTTGATTTTTCTTCAAAATGTGCATGACAAGCAGCTCATTCATAGTAGGATACCTGTGCTCCCAACAAATTGTTTTTGGTAATGATAAATGTTTCTACTGTTGTCCATTTCCATTCCCCATTGACCCACCCCAAACTTTCCACATCTGATGAAATGGGCTGCAGTCTGAAAAAGCTTGTGCTATATAAAACCTTTTAGTCCTTAAGTTTAGATGCTGTTTGGTAGATAAGGGGAAATAACCTGTTGGTTTTGCTGCAGATACTAACACTGCTAGCACATACATACACCTACACACACAGAGAGAGAAACTTTAAAATATATTCGTTGGTGTAGTAGAAAAAATCAAAACAAGTACCAGTCCCATGTGACAGATGTGTTCCCTCCACCCATCTTAACACCAACCATGTACTTCTTGACATAAATTATTTTCACAACCTCACAATAGTAACTGCTGGCTGGTTTTCCCTAGTAGAGTTTGTTGATCTATAATTCAGAAGGGAAAAGGTACAATGTGGGATTAAAAAAAGGTAACTGGACAACAAAGGGCCACTGTCAGCCATGATGACAAGGCATTTTCCCTTCACTGCTGAGTCATGGGAAGTGACATCAGAAGATGGCCACCAAGTGCAGTAAAATACTGCAAAAGTGCTGCAAATGTGCAGGGTCACCCTGGATAGGAGGAAGAAAACAGTGTGACATAAGAGGAAGAGACAGGGCCAAAAGGCCACATGGAGCTCTTGCTATATAAGGGGAGTGCCTCAAGTCACAGTGTGGGTTGTTGCGATGGTGAACAGAGTTGGAGTTCTATGATAGTTGCGGTAGGGAGGGAGGACTTCAATATAGTTGTCCCCAATGGTGACACAGCTGTGTGAACACACTGCTGTTAGGGACTATGAAGGCTTGATGTCCATCGGGTCTCAAATCCACAGATGGCAAGTCTGCAGATACCGGGGGTCTCACTGTATATGTGATTAGATAGTTCAAATGCCCAGCCCATGTTCCTGAGACAAATAAATGCAGAATTAGTATTTCTTTGAATCCATTCATCCAAATTCTGAAGATTCACATCAAGTGCCTACTTCAGAGATGGAGTTACCCTAAAAGATGTGGGGGACGTTGGAGGTTAGTGTTAGTGTCTCCTTGAATTTTGGTGGAAGTTATAGCTGAAAAGGAGGATTGTGCAAGGAGGGTAACTTTGGTGATCTTTTCACCTGTGTATACCTGTACTAATGCAGAGAGACTCCAGTTTCAGTAAATAAGAGGGTTTTATTTAGAAATGTGCAAAGGTACATGCAAACATCCAAAATCAATGCAACTTCAGGAACCATACAAGGCTATCTGAAAGAAAGGTGTGGAAGGTTGGTAGATAGGAATTGGGAATGGGGGGGGGCAATAATTACCAGTGCTAAAGCTAGGTCCATGGAAAATGGAGAGTGGCTCAGACAGTGTCTGAGGATGACACAGGGAGAGTGAGCAAGACCCACTATGCACAAAAGGTCTGTAAATTGCACCCCTCTCTGTGAGCATGGTGGGTATGGCTGGGGTGGATATGTATATCCTATTTCATACCCTCAAGGGGTGCTTGATGCTACCAAATGGTTAAGAAAGGCTATGATGGATTTTGCATGGAACTGACAAAAGGGATCTTCTGGAGTGATAAACATTGATATAATAATAATAATAATAATAATAATAATAATAATAATAATAATAATAATAATAA
>NC_056522.1:269054138-269107976 GCF_019175285.1 Sceloporus undulatus
AATAATAATAATAATAATAATAATAATAATAATAATAATAATAATAAATTTTATTTATATACTGCTTTTCCAAAAGATCAAAGCGGTTTACATAGAATTAAAACCAATTACAAACATATCATAAAATAGATAAAAACCAATAACACAATGTACAATATACAGATATAAAAACAATCATTGAATAGGGTGAGGCAGAGAGTCGATGGGATCAAGTACATAACTTCATTTTCCAGGGGGGAAGGCTTTACAGAAGAAGAAGGTTTTAAGCCTTTTTAAAAATGTTTCCAGGGGGGTGATCAGATGGAGTTCCTCGGGAAGACTATTCCAGATTTGTGGGGCTGCTACTGAGAAGGCCATCTGGGATGTAGTAGCATACTTAGATGATGGAATTTCTAGCAAGTTCTTCCTGGTTGTTCTGAGTGTGTGGGGCGGATTATATGGGGAGATACAGTCCCTCAAGTAACTCGGGCCCAAGCCATGTAGGGCTTTATAGGTAATAACCAACACCTTGTATTGTGCTCAGAAGCGAATAGGCAGCCAGTGCAGATCTTTCAGAATAGGTGTTATATGGTCAAACCTGGAAACACCAGTGACCAATCTGGCTGCCATATTTTGTACTAACGGAAGCTTCCGAGTTTGGTACAAGGGTTGCCCCATGTAGAGCGCATTACAGAAATCTAAGCGAGAGGTTACCAGAGCATGTACCACAGTTTCAAGTTCCCTTTGGCCCAGGTAAGGTTGCAGTTGGCATATCAACCGAAGTTGATAGCAAGCACTTCTGACCGTTGCATCTACTTGAGATGTCAACTGCAGAGACGAGTCCAGAAGTACTCCTAGACTACGAACTTCATCCTTCAGGGGAAGTGTGACCCCATTCAGGACAGGTGGATAAATTTCCTTCCTCGGGCCTGGAGAACCTATCACCAGTACTTCCGTTTTCTCTGGATTCAATCTGAGTCTGTTTTCCCTCATTCAGCCCATTACCGACTCCAGGCAGGCGTTCAGAGGAGAGACTCCATCCTTAGTCACTGCATCAGTCGGAGGCACAGAGAAGCATATTTGGGTGTCACCAGCGTACTGATAACACTGCGCCCCATGTCTCTGGATGATCTCTCCCAGTGGTTTCATGTAAATGTTGAACAGCATGGGGGACAGAATAGCTCCTTGAGGAACACCAGATGTCAGTTCCCTCTTAGAGGAGCAAGTGTCCCCCAGCTTCACCATCTGGAATCTGCCTGAGAGGCAGGATCGGAACCACTGGAGCGCAATGCCCCCAATACCCTGCTCCTTCAGGCACTCCAGAAGGATACCGTGGTCAATGGTATTGAAAGCCACTGAGATGTCCAAGAGCACCAACAAGGTCACACTTCCCCTGTCGATGCCCAGACGGAGATCATCGACTAAAGCGACCATGGCAGTCTCAACTCCATAACCCGCTCTGAAGCCAGTTTGAAATGGGTCCAGATAATCGGTTTCATGCAAGACAGCTTGGAGTTGGAAGGCAACTGCTCTCTCGATCACCTTACCTAAAAATGGCAATAGTCAGACCGGCCTATAGTTGTTTCTTATCAGGGGGTCCAGGGAGGGTTTTTTAAGCAATGGTTTAACTGTTGCTAATTTTAAACTAGATGGAAATTTTCCCTCCCTGAATGATGTATTAATTATGTGACACAATAATGATGTAACCGCATCACCACCCTGGACGGTCAGCCAAGAAGGACAGAGAACGAGAGAGCACGTCGTTTTCCTAACACTTCCAAGAAGCTTGTCCACTTCATCGGTACCAACAAACTCAAAATGATCCAGTTTAATAGAGTCCGCAGAAGCTCTGGACACCTCTCCTATTGTCTCTGATGAAATGCCAGCGTCGAGATCAGCCTTTATCCGAGAGATTTTATCTGCGAAGAAGTTGTTAAAGTCGTCACAGCAGGCCTTAGTTGGTTCTAAAATAGGGTTCAGGGCGGGGGAGAGCTGAGTTAGCTCCCTCACCACCCTGAACAGCTCTGCTGGATGCGATTCTGCAGACGCAATACATGCAGCATAGAAATAATTTTTTGCTGCACCTATTGCCACTCCATAAGACTTCAAAAGAGCCTGATGGAGTGTCTTATCAGACAAGTGCTGGTGTCTCCGCCAGCTGCGCTCTAGCCGTTGCGCGGCCCCTTCATTTCCCTGAGATATTCCGTGTACCAGGGTTTTCTGTTAGAAGCGGGCCTGTACAGCCCTGGAGAGATCATTATCCCAGATGTTAGTCAGGGTATCAACAGAATTGCCATCAGATCCAACCATAAGCCCCTCTAAGGCATTTTGGAACCTTTTGGGTTCCATCAGCCTTCGAGGGTGGACCATTCCAATAGGTCCTCCACCCCCGGGGTGATTTGGGTAGATGCCTTAAGTCGGACCTCAACTAGGAAATGATCCGTCCATGATAGGGTAGAGGTACTATAAACCTCTGCCCACGGATTGTCCCAATCCGTACTAAAGACGACATCGAGTGTATTACCTGCGCAAAGCGTTGGTCCCGAGACTAATTGGGACAGGCCCATGGCCTCAAAAGGGATGTTGAAATCCCCCAGAACAAGAAGTCTGGGAGACTCCAACACCAGTTCCGAGACCAGATTGTGTCAGCTCGGCTAGGGAGTCTGTTAGTGCACAGGATGGACGATAGACCAACAGAATCCCTAGACTGTCCCTAGCCTTCAGGGTCAGGTAAATACATTCAATGAAGTTTGTTTTCTGGATGGGGTTCCTGGTTAGGATAAGAGTATTTTTATGGACTAAGGCAACACCTCCCCGCCGCCCATATAGCCTGGTCTGCTCCTTGACAGTGTACCCGGCTGGGAGAGCCTGTGCCCACACTACAGTACTCTCGGCCCCCAGCCAGGTCTCAGTAATGCAAGCCAGGTCGCAGTTCTTATCATCCAAAAGATCATAAATAATGTGGGTCTTATTCTTGATTGACCTGGCATAGTACAGGAGCAGAGACAGGGTCTGTGGTACGATTGGACTGACCCTCAGTTCTTTTGGGTTAGCAGGGTGGATGAAAGGCAGGATGGGTATTAAGCATCGATCTTGCCTTCCTGATTTAAGACAATCCCTGGTTAGTCAGACAAGAAGGGTGAATAGAGACACCGTTCACTCCCCTGCCCTTATTACTCCCTTCTTTGCTTCGCCTCCTGCTTTTGTGGTGCACTCTTCCTTTGCTTCCTCATTCCACATCTTGTAAACCTTGTTCTCCCCTGTCTCCTGCTCTCTCCTTTGACTCACCATGTGCCCTCATGATGCACACCTCTCCTGTGCTCCACCACACCCACCTCTCACTTTCCTGCCTCTGCCTCACCTTATGCCTTCATAGGACATTCCTCCCTTGTTTCCTGCACTCTGCCACTTGCACCACTTTGTATTCCATTTCTCCCACTCCCACTTGCCTTGTGCCCTCATGATGTGCCCTTTGCTTGTTTCTTGTGTGCCACCACTCATACTGCTCACTTCCCATCTATCCTGCTCATTCCCGCACCTCACCTTACATACCCAAAGTGCATCCCTTGCTTGCACTGCAGTGATCATAGTGCTTGTTCTCCCTTTCCTGAGGCCTGAAATTCTTGGACAGACTTTATGCTTGTAGGGGGGAAAATAACAGAAGCATGACTCCACTTTTTGTCCTATATCTTAGCTTCTATAAGGTATAGAGACTTCCTTTAAATTTGTTTTTAAAAGCCTGAATGCTTGGAATCTGGGACAAATGATGAGCCAAATAGGCATTGGGTGGCATGCCTGAAATCCAGATAAAACCTGGCTATCCTAGTGATACAGTAGCCTCATTTTTGCAAGGCAAAATTAGACCTAGAGCAGAGGTGTAAATCATGCAACCCAAATGCCTCATATGGCCTTGGGAGTAACCAGTGGGGTCCTTGGCATTGCCATTAACCTCATCAAAGACAGTAAATCCCTCCACCCCCAAAAATCATCCAGTAATATTTTTTTCAGGTTAACAAACACATTTATTGGATAAACCAATGCACACAAAAACCTTTGTTGGGCTACTACAGAATTGTTCTCAGTGCTTCCTTCTCTCCTCCCCTGCCAGTTCCCCCTTAATAAATACATTCTTATCATCAATTTTTTTTACTTTTATTAGCATTTTATTCATTTTCAAGATCTGACAACACTGTTTGTTGTGGGTAGATAACATAAAAACATCCTACACAGCAGAACTATTTAAATGTGAATAACTATGCCAATATACAGATCAGCAATGTGGACAGACTGTGCAAAAATTCTAAATATTATATCTAAAAATCCCTACCTATGTACAGATTAACAGTCTTTGTACACATCTGCAGAGACTTTAGCTGTGTTGAAAGTAATGTGTTAACACCTCTAATCTGGGTGGATTGGGATGGGGGCGGGGGGGGGGGGGGGGGGAGAGGACAAGACGATGATGATGAGAAAGGGAGTAAGCAAATAGCCTAGTGCCTAATACTCCCTAGTATACCTTCCATGAGCAATGGATAAGTATGAAACATAAGCAGCTTTGAAAACCATAAGTGAATTCCCTAATGGAATTGTGCTACTCCTTCCCAAATCATTTTCTTCAGTGTGCCAGACAGTCCAGAGTGACTTGAGGCATACTCATTGACCTGACTCCTGAAAGTATTGTGCCCCAAGGGGTAGTGTAGTTGGACCAAATGTATAATTACAGTCTGCAGGCATTTTGAGAAACCAAAGAAGAAACCACTGAGTTTAATAAGAGTAAAAGATGAAAGTCCTTTGAGCTTAATGGAAGCTGTGTGACTAACTCAAAAGCTATCTCACGTTCTGTGTGGCTCCACCGACATCTCCAGACAGTCAAATCTCTGGGAGAAAACTTAGGATGATGACAATGCCTGAATATCAGGAAAACTTTTCAGTCAAACAATGGCAAAAGGTAGCCTAAGACAACTACATGGAACAAAAGGAAATCCCAACACCAACAAGTCAAACACTGTTTCCTTTTGAAATTATGTACAGGTGGGAAATATGTTTCCTTCATTTTCATACAACAGAAAAATTGTAGGTATGATTGCCATTTATTATTTTATGTTGAAAACTTGTTTAATTGTTCTTTCGATGTTTAGGTTTATCTTTTTTTTTTTTGTATAGTTTTTAATCTCTATTGTTTTAGCTGTGGTGTTAGCTGCTTTGACTCCCATTGTTGGGAGGAAGGTGGGATATAAATTAATAAAATAATGAAAATGAACAAAATAGCAACAGAATTCTCAACAAGAGCACTCTGGTGCCTCAATAAGCTATAAACCAGATAGTATAACATAACATCCATGGCAATTGAAATTGAGTCACAGAGGTTTAATCATGCAGTGTGAATGGTCCCTGATGTTTCAAGCATAATCCCGCCCTTTGTAGGCATAAGTACTGGCTTATTGGCAGAATAGCACTTAATGTAATAAATCAAATAAAAGGCTGAATTCTTTTGATTGGGCCCAACTAGAGTAGCCCCTTTAGTGAATGGTGAATGAACATGGAGATAAATCCATTGATTTAATTACTCTACATTTCCCAAACCAGCATGACCACTGTTCTTGAGTTATTATGGAGGCTATACTCACGTCTCTGCTCCTCAAAAATACTCTGAGCTCTATAAGAGTGATAATACTTTTAAAGTTTTAACAGCATAATGTTTTCATTAATTAAGACATAAAATATCCACATATTCTCAGCAAGCATTTTAAAAGATACAGTATAACAAATGATACCAATCTATAGAGTTTATCACATGAACTTTAAAACAGGGTCCAGTCTCCCAGGCTGAAGCCAGGACATGAGATGGAGCCGGGGATTATTGCATGCTAAATCGCTGCCTAATTGCTGCCCACCATCAGCCTGAATCCCAGCCACACTCCGCCAGCACTTTTTAGAAGCCAGAAAGCATCCAACTTTGAAAAAGTGCTGGCAGAGCATGGCTGGGACTCAACTTGGACCCAGGCTGATGGCGGACAGCAATTAGGCAGTGACTTAGCATGCGATAATCCCCGCCTCCATCCCATGTCCCAGCTCCAGCCCGGGAAGCTGGAGCCAGTTGTAAAGTTCATGAGATAAGCTCCTATGATTAAATTTTAATTTGTGACAAACCTTATTGTTTCTAATTTGGTTTGGATTTGGATTTTCCACATTGTTTTCCCAGGCCCCTGCTGGGTGGTCATTTTCTTCTTTTTGTGTCTGATTTGTTCTAACAGCATCACCACCCAGGAATTCTGAGGGGAGAAAAACCCAATATATGTTTTATCTGTGTGCCATATTTAGAAGACTCTAATATTTTCGTTCAGAGCATAAAACTGTCCCTTATTTTTCAGGGCTTAAGCAGGCAGAATGCCATAAACTACCCATGTCATGTTAGCAGTTCAACTGCTTTGGGCAAGGCCCCTGAAAGTCTTGTGCCAAACACAGCCAGGTCATAAGTAGTTTCCAAAGAGGGAAATCATCTGAGAACATGAGCATGTGAAATTCTATACTGATTCTTCAGAGATGCTCCTTTCCATTTGAGTTAAGGGTTTAAAGTGCATCCAAGGTCATGCAGTCACTCCTTGGGCACTGGATGCTATTCACAGCTCTGCTGCTGACAACCTAATATGTGACTATGGGAATGGTATATGCTTTTTTATATGCCCCCTCACCTTTCCAGTGTCTGGCCTGATTAAAGTATAAGAGCTAGCCTCTTACATAAAAGCAGCATTCTGTACAAAAGCACACTTGATTTAGAATAGACCCTTGCAATAGTGTAACAAAACTCTCTTCTTAATGCATGGCTGGCATCCTCTTGGTGATTCATGATTGCACAAGTCCAACTGGCACCACAGAAACCCACTTTTTGTCATTGCAAAGGTCTGAATTCTGTTCCAACTACACAACGACCAACATTTCCTACTCCCAAAAAAATCACCACCTTTTCAGTATGTTAGGCCCACCCACCAGACTGTCATTTCAGTATTGGGGAAGGGGTAAAGGAGCAGCAGAGATGTGTCCGGATATTTTCCATTAGCTAGAAACACAAAAATAACATCCCCAGGGACCTTCTAAGCACCCCAAAGAGATACTTGAGAATTCCTGTTCCAGTGCACCCAGCTAATAAAAATAGCTGAATGTATATCTCCTGCTCCCCTCTCCAACTCTCTCTCTCTCTTTTAGCTGATATCATTTTAAAATGTTGTGTTGTTTCATGTGCATTTCCTGCCTGAAAACTAACTGCCCCACCAATGTATGAATACTTGAGCTGTGGCACACATTTTCAGTGGTGTCACTAGGGTTGATGACACCCCCAGGTACCCAGCCACTGGTAAGTGGGAATTATTGATGGAGGGAGGGATCTGGACTTGATTGCCTCCCTCCACCCATAGAGCAAAGAGAGTGGTCGGAGGAGGCCAAAACCAGGGCCCCCAGGGATTCTGTTTCCAATCTTGCAGAACAGGGAGGGAGGGTTATGGAAGAGAAGGAGGATGCCACTGTTCCTGTTGTAGCAGCATCATCCACCCTGATGCCCCAAACTACCACCACCACCCCACAGGCAATATTAGGTGGGGAGAAAGTGGGAGAGGGGAGGGTGGAAGGAAAAGCAGGAGCCACAGACAAAAGGGGGCACTCGTAACCCCTGCCCACCTCCTGAATGTCTTACCAGCCTCCCTGCCCCACTCAAGCTGCTTGGCACACACCCCAGCTGCTCCCCTCCACTAGCCAGGTTACTTGTGCTGTCCATCCACTGAAGCCATTGTTGGGGAGATTGTGCTGCTGATGCCTGGCAGTCTCTTTTGAGTCTGGCAGGGCTGCTGGTCATGCCAGAAAATGGAGCTGTTGGCAGCAGTAGCAGCAGCCACACCTTTCCTGGATGTCTGGCACACCACTGCCCATCTTGCCCTTGTTGGAATGTAGTAGTAAAATTTGGGATTTTATATATTAAGCACAGCAGCAGTTTGTGATCTGACAGTATGTATCTGAGCTCCTGGTAAATAAAGAGGAAACACTAGTAAGGTGAAAATAAGACTTACTTTGTTGTTACAGAGAATTCATCTAGGATCTAGGAAAGTAAGTAATCAGTAGGAAAAAAATATTCTGTTGTAGAGGAGTCTCTATAGCTGACTTCTGTGCATGTTAAGAAGAAAAGCATTCTTATTGGGACAGCCTGGTGGCTACATCCATCTTGGACCAAGGCAGAAAGGAGAAGAAGACCAGAACAAACTCTTAACCTTTAGTAGAGAGTGGGAGGTAAAAGGAATTGACCTTTTTACAGTCACCTTGACCAAATGACCATAGAAATAATCAGTGCAGCTATAAGGAAGTCAACCCCCCTTTTTCCCAGTTCCATAGATTTAATAACAATATCAGCAATATCATTTACATTTCTATACATTAGTTCAGTATGATGTGAACTAAGAGTCTCTACGCGGTTTATAATGTGTAAGCCAATTGCCCCCAACAAGCTGGGTACTTATTTTACCAAGCTCCAAAAGGACAGAAGGCTGCATCGACCTTGTAGCCCCTCAAGATTGAACTCCCAAGGTTGTGGCTGCAGTACTGGCATTTTGCCAGTCATAGCAAGTGGATGGAAAAGGTCCCTGACTGGCAGAGTAGGTGGTCTGGGCAGTCTTGGGACAGATGGTGAGCAACTGCCCCACCGGGTGTTCACAGCCCTCTGAGGTGAAGTCTGCACCCGCACATCTCCCTAGTCATGCCCTTACCCATTTTCTCACAAGTCCCAGGAAATTCAATAATGATACTTTCATTGAGACATTTGTGTCTGGTGAAACGTTTTCCCATTCTTAATAAAGAACACATGGCTGAATAGCAGCTATAGCAGTACTACTCAAAACAGTGGTCCCTGGATTGCTGCTGATTCACAAGCCAACAGGTGCTGGATGCTGGAGAGTTTTCGGGGAGGGGGGGGACAGTTTTAAACAATGGGCACAAATATGGTAACAGAGAGTCAGTGTAGGGTAGTGGTTAGTGCATTGGACTACGACTCTGGAAGCCAGAGTTTGATTTCTCCCTTGGCCATTGAAAGCCACTGGGTGACCTTAGGTGAATCACACAATCTCAGCCCCAGAAAGCTCCATGATAGGGTTTCCTTAAAGTTGCCATAAGTTGGAAATGATTTGAAGACTCACAGTAATAACAATGGCAACAGTTTCCAAAACAGGGAGGGGGAGAGATTGCCAGTCTGCCACATTAGATAGCTTAAGAAGTACTGACATAACCAATATCAAAGTCATTTATTTGTTATTTATTTGAAGTGTGTTATAAAGACACTCCTCAACAAACATACAAACACAGACACAAAGTTTCAGTGGAAGTTACTACCTTTTACTTCTGTTTCATTTATTCCCCATGGGATATCTATTGGAAATGGTAGAAAAAGCAGGGGTGTCCAAGGTTCTTGCAGACCAGGCACAAATTCTGATGCAAAGTTTATTTCCAGGTTTTATCATTCTCATGGGAACTTTTACACAATTGTTATAACAAATGAGTCCATATCGTACTATGTTCTTCACATTTCCCTGAGAAACTGTTATGTGTACCCACCAAGGCAGGCTTCAGTAAAGAATATGGTAAAGTTCACTGGGGTCTTAAAATCAACAGTGCACAAAAGACATTCAAATAAGGGACAAATATTTGAGATTGATAAAAAGGTCACTCAAAAAGTGAAAGTCTGTTTGCAGGCAATGGGATGGTGCATTGAACATATTTGAATATTTATTGGATTTTGTTTGATCATTTGCATACTTATCAATGGAAGAACAAAGCTCTGTGGCACCCAGACAGCTCAGAGGCACACAACACAAAGCCATCAAACTTTGTTCATTGTGAGACACAACTTTCTACTGATTATAGGCAAATGAAAGGCATAGTGAAGGAGTGACAGCTGATGGCAGAGAATACTAGAGGTCAAAGTGGCCTTTAAAACTATAATGCAAAACCTCTTCCTATCATGAACAGCAGTGATTGTTTTTCCTGGAACAATCCAGAAATATATGAGCACAAGAAATTCTTGTAAACTTTCACAAGCTCCTTTTGGATTCTGATTGGACCATGACTTCTTTTACTGGCTATGGGAATGGGGGAAATACCCAAAATCAAAAGCAATGGGATTAGAACAGAATGTAGATTTGGTGTCCTTATTTATCTGCACTCTGTTTAATGCAGGTACTAGCCTTGGGCCATGCCATCACTACACTTTTGTGAGTCTCAGACAGTGGACCTACAGTACCACCATACATTCTCTGTCATTCATCCATGTGGTGCATGCATCCCTGTGCAAAATCAAATCTAATCCCTTGCATCTACAGGCAAAAACGGATAGATTCTGCACCTAACAACTGTGGTTCTGATCTTTTAGAATTGAGGGGACTGTAGCCCTCCAGACTGTAGCTCCCATCAGTCCTTGACAGCACAGCTAATAGCATTGGATTATGGGAGCTGCAGTGCAAAAACATCTGTAGGGCCACATTGCTCATTCCTGGTTTAGACAGTGTTTTTGAGTCCTACCACCAAATTGCCTAGTTAACCATGCTAGCAACCAACAGTACTTCAGTCTTTGGGAATGAGCTTTAGAGCCGAAGGCTTTAATGGCCAGCATCCATGGTTTTTGGTGGGTTTTTCGGGCTATGTGGCCGAAGATTTTCTTCCTGACATTTCGCCAGCATCTGTGGCTGGCATCTTCAGAGAATGCTTGCCTGGAAAAAGTGGGTCTATATATACTGTGTGAGCCTGGAAATGCAGGAGTGATTTGTATGTTTATTGTTCTGTGCTGATGGCTGGCCTCAGGCTGGGAGGCCAATGCAAATGAGGATTAATGTCTGCTAATTGGTGATCATTATCTGTTGGGAAAGCCCCTGACTCTGAGTGGTTTCCCATTTGAATTTGCTGAGTCCTTATTTTGCTATTCCTCAGGACTGGTAGCCAAATTTTGTTCACTTTAAGGGTTTCTTCTTTCCGGTTGAAATTATCCAGATGTTTGTGGATTTCAATGGCTTTCCTGTGCATCCTGAGATGGTAGTGTCTGGAAATGTCCAGAATTTCAGTGTTTCCAAACAGTATTTTATGCCCAGGATGGTTTGTGGCAGTAGCAGAACATTCCACATATAGTACATATAGTTTATTGCTTTGATAAATTTGTTGGGATTTGCCTTTTACCCAGTTTGGAGAGCACTTTTAGCAGCTAATTGCAGCCCACAGATTTTCACTATCTTTATTAAGAGAAGTCATATGTAAATTAAATAGTTCCAGTCTGGTTTAGCTATTAGAACAAACTGCAGTGCTTACTTCTCTCCATTTTGAGAACAGTCCACTTCCTTTCACACACTCTACTTTCTGCTCTTTAATTCAGCCTCACTTCAAACTATAAGATGACCTATCCTCTTATCCCATGACTCTTACTTTCACTTAAGAGCATTTAGCCAGGGACATAATCAAAATCTTTTGGGAAGTCCACAACAAATGCCATCGTGTAAACTAGCCATGCGACAAAATTTCAAGGGACCCTTTATTTCTTGATACTACAGAAAAACTGACATTATGTTGCAGTGTTTCTCTTAGAAATTGTTATTGTTGTGTGCCTTCAAGTCATTTCTGACTTACAACAACCCTAAGGCAAACCTATTACAGGGAACTCTATCACATGGCAGGCAGGTGTCATTAACATGTGATTACCACCACCCCCCCGCATGTTTCTCCCATTTGTGTCCTGTGCGTAAACTGTAATGGACATGTTATTGTGTAATAACAGAAACTCCCCCCCCCCCACCAATCACGCTATTACCAGATTTTAATGACATTTTAATGACGCTCGTGTCCTCCGTGTGATAGAACCCAGGGTTTCATGGCAAGATTTGTCATAGACATTGCTTTCTTCTGAGGGGGGGGGGGCATTGCTTTCCTCTGATGCTGAGAGAATGTGACTTGTGCAAGGTCAATCAGTGGGTGTCCACATTGGCTCTCTTAAATAAAAAATTTCCAATTCAAAATAAAGCATCCAGGAATCAATACTATGTGCATTTGGCAAGCCTTAGAAATAAACAAAGTGTAAGTTATTTTTCTGACTTGTCAGGAGTCAAGTCAGGTTGCCATGTTCAGCTATGAGAATAAACAAACCATGAGCATATGGTCTCCTTGCAGTGGGGGTTAATCAAGCAGCATTAAACCATTTACATGAGAAACCATAACTTTACAGAATTCTGTTTTATCATGAAGTATGTGCCAGTCAATGTTTGTCGTCTAGGCTTCTTCCTGATCTATAGCAACTCTCTAAAACCCTTATCACATGAGGCACTTACTATGATGGAATCATGTCTCAAATGCTTCAGAAGCGTGGAGGTGGGATCGCTGGTCATGCTTTTCAAACTTCATTGAGGCATTTCACTGTTTTTCCATTGTCAAAGTGTTCACAAAGCAGCCATTTTTTGCATAATGGAAGATCCTGACATTACAGAAATGGCTGCTCCACAAACAATTCATCGATGGGAGATGATCAGGATGCGCTTCAGTGATGCTTCAGAAGTGTGACCAACTATCCCACCTCTGTGCTTTTGAAACGTTTGGGCCATGATTCCAGTGTGGTAAGTGCCTCATGTGATAAGGTCCTAAGTAGCTTTTACAGTGATCAGTGAAAGCAACCAAAACATGTAGAACAATAAAATCATTAGGATCATTAAAATATTTGTTATAAGTAGGATATACAGCCATTTTATTATGGCTGTTTCATGATGAAGTGTCCATAAGGCAGAGGTGGGGATCATCATGCACCCTTCTACAGGTTATTAAATGTCAACTTCCTGCATGCTTCATCTTTGACTGTGGCTGCTGACACACTGCAGAATTAATGCAGTTTGACACTATTTTAATTGTCTTGGCTCCTTCATGTGGAATCTTGGGATTTGTAGTTTGTTGTGGCACCAGAGCTCTCTGACAGAGAAGGCTAAACATCTCACAAAATTACAAATTCCAGAATTCCTCCCTCCAGGGCAGTTAAAGCATTGTCAGACACTCCACTACAGTGGAAACACTAAAGTAGTGTGTGTGTGTGGGGGGGGATGCAGAATGCATCAGGTGGCACCCTAAGGGCAGTGACACCACTGCTCCTCAAATATCTGCATTTTGACAGAAATGGGCAGTGGCATTCTCCTGTTTCCATTTAAAATGCTGTAAGAGATGGTGTGAGTGGGTTGAGGCTCAGTGAGAGGAGAAAACAGAGACACTAGATTTTTATTTATTTTTTAAATTCAAATTACAAAAAATTAAATTAAAATATTATTTATTTATTTTTAAAATTAACTTTTTATTCTTTTTTTAAAAAAAATTAAAAACCTCACCTTTTACCAAATTTTCACTTTAACCACATGAAACTATGGGTATGTAAATACATACAGGCTGTGCATATATATTGTACTTGAAAGGTCTAATTCTAACTTTGCTAGTTTTTTTATGTCCCAGCTATTAACAATAGATGCACTGCTATATGGGAATTATGATTTATGAGTAACATTAGTACAAAAATCATTAGTAAAGATTCTACATAGTATGATATAGGAGAAAGTCAATGAGGGGGGTGACACTATGAATTACTATACCGGGTGACACCAACCCTAATGATGCCACTGTTGAACTGTATTAATTCTGCAATGGGAATGCAGAGTATGGTGGCTGGGGTTAATCATAGAATCATAGAATCATAGAGTTGGAAGAGACTGCACGGGCCATCCAGTCCAACCCCCTGCCATGCAGGAAATCCAAATCAAAGCATCCCCAGCAGATGGCCATCTAGCCTCTGCTTAAAGACCTCCAAGGAAGGAGACTCCACTACACTCTGAGGGAATGTGTTCCACTGTTGAACAGTTCTTCCTAATGTTGAGGTGGAATCTCTTTTCCCGTAGCTTGCATCCATTGTTCCGGGTCCTAGTCTCCGGAGCAGCAGAAAACAAGCTTGCTCCCTCCTCAATATGACATCCTTTCAAATATTTAAACAGGGCTATCATATCACCTCTTAACCTTCTCTTCTCCAGGCTAAACATCCCCAGCTAGGAACTGGAGTACAACCACTAGCATACATAGATATTTGATTTTTTTTAAAGCATCTGCTAGCAGGTGTTCTTTGATAAGGGCATTCCCAAAATTTATAGGTGTTTCAAAGGAAGGAAGGAAGGGCAGCTATCACTGATGAAATCAGTGAGCTGAAGTAAACTAAACTAAATTGTGCGAAACTTCACTTTCCAGAGTTCACAAAAATGAACAAACAACCAAACCCTTGTAAACATAGGTTTATCTGAGGAAATCTGGGGAAAACTTTCTCCATTTTCTTTTGGAGCTTAACTGTAATATATAAATCCACCATATTCTCATTTTATCTTCCTTCACAAAATGCTCTCTCTTTAGAATGCTATGCTCTGAAGCCTTTATTAAAATTTGCATCTTTACATACTTACAACCAACTTGTAGAATGCTATAATAAAATATTTGTAAATATAATAAAATAACACATACTTTAAACAAAACACAGCAAATGCATTGAATGCACACAGCCAGCAAATCATTTCACCAGGACATGAAGTGGGAATGATCAAGTAGACAATATCTGTGCATGTGGTCCAGCCACGTAGTGGTGGCCAAGCCTTTCATTGTTCAAGCAGTGTCATAGGTTGAAGCCATGTGAAAGTAGTTTCTGTATCTTTCTGTGTGTGCCTTCAGGTCACCTGTCAACTTAAGGTGACACCATGAATTCCATAGGATTTTCTTAGATAAGGAATATCAAAGATGGTTTGTCATTGCCTTGTTCTGAAATAAAGCCTGCAGCACCTGGTATTTCTTGGCTGTCACCCGACCACATACTAACCAAGCCTGACTCTGCTTAGCTTCCAAGTTCTGATCTGGTGCCTTCAAGGTATTAAGGCCTTCCATACTGCTCTTGCTCATAAAAAAGAAGGGGATGCTAGTGACACTTTAGTGTTGATTCCACTAGGCAAACACATTTCATATAATTATCCATTAAATTCAGTTATATGACTCAACCATTTCAAGACAGCATGGTCCCCCTGCCAAGAAATTGTGCAGTTTCAAGCATGAACTCTGAACATTCAAGCAGATGCAAAATTGCATCCCTCTTCAACAGAGTGATTGTGCTGTCATGAGTAGGCTGAATTAACCTAATTAAACCCACATTGACTAAGATGAAATGAGTATACAATGACAGTATGGCTTGCAAGTCCAAATATCACAAAGAGGATCTTGTCTAGAGCCTCCAGCTTTATTATACAGATAACAATTATTGAAATAAAACTCTGAAGCCTTTAATAGTTGTGTCAGGAAACTCAAGAGTAAGCAACCTCTTCCAGGCAGGCTGCCTTTCAACAGGTCAACAAGTTCTTTCCTCTGAGAGAGAGAGAGAAGCAAATGAAAAACAACTTTTCAGCCACTCTTATTGGTTCTCTCTTAAATATCGTCTCAGAAGTGAACACAGAGAAAGAGAAAGAATCTATCTATCTATCTATCTATCTATCTATCTATCTATCTATCATCTCCCTTGTGGAAGACACTTCAAAGAAGCTTTTGATACACACACACACACACACACACTATTTGAATATGAAAAGAACAGAAGACTTGCTCTCTGGAAACCCTGAATGGACCCTGAATGTTTTATTTCATGTGATAATCCCAGCATGGGGCTTAAAAGGGGAAGGGAGGAAGGTTTTTAAAGGTTAATCGCAAACTGACTGTTGCATTCATTGCAGGAAGGATAGATTGATGGTCACCATTAATCACTGACCACAGGGCTAGAGGTAATGTCGAAGCACCAGGGTGGGGGCATGGAGGAGGATAAAGAAAGCAAGACAAGGGTGCCCAGACGCGAGCCAAGGCCCAATCAGCACAGAGTCTGAACTGAAGCTGATGGCGAGCCACGTGGCTTGCACACCTGCTCTCTGCTGGAACTGTTGGGGCTTCTGAGCAACATATTTTTCTTAGGTGGTAAGGGGGGGGGCTGTGTGTATCAGTGGGATGAATTTGTTTCTGCACAGGCATGGGAAAGAAAGAGAGAGAGAGAGAGAAAGGAAGGAAGGAAGGAAGGAAGGAAGGAAGAAAGAAAGAAAGATCTTTTTGCAGGCACATGCATATCTCATAACTCTCACCATCATTGTGTCTACAGTAGAATAATAGAATCTTAGAGCTGGAAGTGACTACAAGGGCCATTTAGTCCACACACATTCCTTGGTGTGGTGGTTGTGTGCTTTCAAATTATTTCCAACTTATGGCTACCCTAAGGCGTTTTTTCCTATCATGGTTTTTTCTTGGCAAGATGAGTTCAGAGGAAGTTTTTTCATTGCTTTCCCTGATACTGAGAGCATGTGATTTGCCCAAGGTCAACCAATGGGTTTCATGGTCAAGCTGGGAATGAAACTCTGGTCTCCAGAGGTGATGCTCAGGGACAGTCGCTCTTCAAAAACAGAGCTTAATTGTGGTGTCCTCAAGGTGCCATCCTGTTCCCGATGCTATTTAACATCTATATGAAGCCACTGGGAGAAATCATCTGAGGATATGGGGCTGAGTGTTATCAGTATGCTAATGACACCCAAATATATTTCTCCATGTCCCAGTCATCAGTTACAGGGACAGATGGCATCTGTCCCTTCAACCAGTGTCTTCAGGCAGTAATGGATTGGATGAGGGAAAACAAGCTCAAGTTGAATCCAGACAAAACGGAGGTACTTACGGCAGGGGCCCCCAAACCAGGTATTGGGCTGCAACTTCCAGTCCTAGAGAAGCTCACACTCTCCTCAAAGGACTGTGTTCGTAGTCTGGGGGTGCTTCTTGACCTGTCGCTTCAGATGAGGAATCAGGTGAATGCAACGGTCAAGAACGCCTGTTATCAGCTTCGGCTGATACGCCACCTGCGCCCTTTCCTGAAACAGAGTGACCTCAAAACTGTAGTACATGCGCTGGTAACCTCAAGACTTGATTTTTGCAATGCACTCTACATGGGGCTACCCTTGTGCCTAGTGCAGAAACTCCAGGTGGTACAGAATATGGCAGCCAGGTTGGTCACAGGAACAGCAAGGAGTGACCATAGAACACCAATATTGAAGTCACTCCACTGGCTGCCTATTAGTTTCCAGGCACAGTACAAGGGGTCGGTTAACACCTTTAAAGCCCTACATGGCTTGGGCCCAACCTATCTAAGGGATTGCCTGCTTCCATACAATCCACCCCGTACACTCAGGTCCTCTGGGAGGAATTTACTACAGCCCTTCAAGACCAGATTGAGGTGACCTCCCAGAGGACATTTTCAGCAGCCGCTCCCAACTTATGGAATGGCCTGCCAGACGAGATCTGTCAAATTACCAATCTAGAGAGCTTTTAAAAAGCCATTAAGACAGATCTCTTCCGGCAGGCCTTCCCAGAATAAAATACTCGGCCACAAATAAGACTTCCCATCTATTGAACTCTGCCCATGATGATTATTATTTGGATTAGTTGGATTTTAATATGTAGTTTTAATCTTATACTGCTTAAACTTGTTTTTTTGGGGGGGGGCATTATGTATATATGGATGCATTTTAACTTGCTGTACGCTGCTTTGATTGCCTGGCAAAAAGCGGGATACAAAATAAAAGTTTTATTATTTTTATTTATTATTAATTTTATTAGTCCAACACTCAAACCACAACGCCACACTGGCTCTTCCTATTGTGCAGAAATACACAACTAAAGGACTCCTCAAAGATGCCCATCCAAACTTTATTTAAAGACCTCCAAAGATGGAGAGTCCATCACCCCCTGAGGCAATCTGTTCTACTGTCAAACTTCTCTTACAGTAAAATAATTTTTTTTTAATGTTTAGGTGGAATCTTTTTTCACACCATTTGGATCCATTTGGTTTGCATTCTAGTCTCCAAAACAGCAGAAAACAACCTGGTTCTATCTTTTATGTGACATCCCTTCAGATATTTAAAAAAGGGATACCATGCAAAAGATGAAGTCAGCTTGTTTTGTCCTGCTCCAGAAATATTAAAGATACCAGTTGCATTTTTGTTAGATAGGTTTATGCAGCAGATTTGAGGATTTGCTGGTGAAAAAAATCAGAGATATGACCAATGGAGGAAGGGATTTCATCTTAAAAGATGTGGAGAGTGAAAGGGCTTTGTTGAAATGGGAGTTTTATTGTGTTTGTAGCCTTCGGGCCATTTCTCATAACTGAATTAAATGTCTTTAGAATTTTATTTATACAGAAACAATCAAAGCAATAAAAGCCCACCCAAGTGAAGTCTGTGTGGGCTGGTGAGTCAACATTTCCAAATTAACTAATAAGAGGTTTCCATGTTTTCTGACCGAGATGAATATTTGGTGTGATGCAAAGTGAAGATACTTGCACTGTACTAAAAGCAGTGGAACTTCTTAATGTAAGATGATCCACAAATGTTCTATGTACTTCTGGACTTTAGAAGGCAATAGCAAACATCCTCAGAACACATTTTGCCAAGAAAAACCCATGACTGGTTCACCTTAGGATCTCCATGAGTCAGAAACAGCTAAAAGGCACACAATGACAATACACTAGAGTTGGTGCACTTGTAAAGCAAGTTGACTGTTCAAACAATGTACTTCTGCCTGCACCCATGTAAGCCTAAATGTTGCTTTTTATGTTACCAAAGATAAGACGATATGTGTGTTGCTCTAACAGCACAATAAGAGGATTTCAGAGACAAATATAATGGCCAGTGGTAAAGCTATAGCAGTGATAGATTGCATTTATTTCCTGGTGTTGAAGTGAATCTTTGTTAAGCCGTTTACTTGTTAAGCTGTAGATATTTCATAAAGCTGTATCAGTTTATACACAATGTACAATCCATAAATGGCAACAGTACATGATGTTTCCTGTGTGTTAACTCTCCTGTCTGATTATTCATTACATAGACAGATTATAGGGCCAGATCAGACAATTTGCTATCAAAATCCCTGTGGTTGGTAGACACCAGTTATAGAACATAAATTGTTATTTATTCTTCATACCTGTTCAAATTCTGGTTTACATTTGAAGACATTTTTGGACTATTTGCTATCCAGCTATCCTTCAGTTATCTGTCATTTCTGCCTACAAACACACAATATATAGCAGAAGTACTCCAAGGTTTGCTAAAATGCAGAGTGTTGTATTTATTTTATTTTATTTTATTTTATTCAGTCAGGCTTTCAATTTAATTTCATTGTAGCCAGCATGGCATAGTGACCTGAGTGTTCGACTGCAATTCTGGAGACCAGGGTTTGATTCCCCTCTCAGCCATTAAACCCATTGGGTGATCCTGGGAAAGTCACATGCTCTCAGACTGAGGGGAAGGCAATGGCAAACCTCCTCTGAATAAATCTTGCAAAGAAAACCCTATAATAAGTTCTCCTTAGGGTCACCATAAGTCAAAAATGACTTGAAGGTATACAACAACAACAAGTCTTAATATTACAATCCATCCAGTGATATTTTAAGACTTATTTACAGTACTTTTCGTAGAATCATAGACCTGGAATATACTACAAGGGCCATTCAGTGTATGCCCTGCCATGCAGGAAGACACAATCAAAGCATTCCTGACAGATGGCCAGCCAGCCTCTGTTTAAAAACCTCCAAAGAAGGAGACTTCACCAGACTCCAGGGTAGCATGTTCCACTTTCAAACAGCTATTACTGTCATGAGGTACTTCTTAATGTTTAGGTGGAATCTCTTTTCCTGTCATTCGAATCCATTGCTCTGTGACCTAGACACTGGAGCAGCAGAAAACAAGCTTGCTCTATCCTCAATATGACATCCTTTCAAATATTTAAACATAGCTAACCTTCTCTTCTCCAGGCTAAATATACCTAGCTCACTAAACCACTCCTCATAGGGCATGGTCTTCAGACCTTTCATCATTTTGGTCTTCCTTCTCTGGACACACTCCAGCTTGTCCACATCCTTCTTGAATTGTGGAGCCCACAACTGGTCACAATATTCCAGAAGCGATCTCATCAAACTAGAATAGAGTGGTATTGTTACTTCCCTTGATCTAGACACCACACTTATATAGATACAGAAAAGAATCACATTTGCTTTTTTTTAGCTGCTGCATCACAGTGTTGACTTGTGTTTATCTTGTATTCTGCTAAGGAATTTATCACATCCAGTTTTCCTGCCGACCCAGGCACGGGACAGGATCAGGCTGGAATGGGTTAAAACTGATTTTACTGCATGCAAAATTGCTGCTGCGCTGTTGCCCGACCATCACCTGTCCTCCAGCAGTGCTCTGGTGGCCAATTTTGGTGCATGTGATACACTCCTAAGACTCCTAGATCCCTTTCACGTGTACTGCCGTCAAACCAGATGTCACACATCCTATAAATGTATATTTCATTTTTTTCTACCTAAGTGTTGTATCTTACATTTCTCCCCATTGAAATTCATTTTGTTATTCTTGACCCAGCTCTCTAATCTGGTAAGGCCATTAGTTTATGTATTTATGTATTTATTTATTTATAGTATTTATACCCCGCCCTTCAGCCCTAAAGGCTCTCAGAGCGGCTTACAATTATTATTTTTTACTTAGACGGTTCCCTGCCCTCAGGCTTACAAGCTATTATTATTAATATTATTATTATTATTATTATTATTATTATTATTATTATTATTATTATCCTTTATTTATAAAGTGCTGTAAATTTACACAGCGCTGTACATACAGTCTTTTTAAAAGACATGACACAAAAGGAGAAGGGAATGGTGGTGGGAAAGGAGATGAGGTCCAGTGGTTATTCTCTCCCTCTGAAGCCTGGACCAAGGCAGATGGATTGGAGGGAGGGCTCTCTTTCTTCAGGCTAGTCCTGATGGAGCTGGGCCTGCCTGTTCACTCCCTCGCAGGCCGAAGAAGGACATTTATCATGGAGGGAGGGCTCTCTTTCTTCAGACTAACCCTGGTGGAGCTGGGCCTGCCTGTTCATTCCCTCACAGGCCGAAGGATGACAGTTATCATGGAGGAGGGCTCTCTATCTTCAGGCTAGCCCTGGTGGAGCTGGGCCTGCCTGTTCACTCCCTCACAGGCTGAAGGATGACAGTTATTAGTTGCATTTGTTTTGTTTTGTTTTGTTTTGTTTTGTTTTGTTTAAAACTATGTTGTGAGATGCCCCGAACAGCAGTATTTGGAGACATGTGGGACTCCATGTAGGAGGATGACATGGTCTCTGTATGAGGCTTCCATTGTGTGTGATAGTTTAGACTGCACTGGGTGACATCCCAGAAGGAGGTGACACCCAGTCAGGCCACCCCCCCTGCACTTCCTCCCATGCACACTCCCACCACATTTGTTCCCCCCTCATGCCATGCCCAGCCGTGTGCTCCCCCTGTGTGCATTGTCCCCATGGTCCCCCCACGTGCCATCTTGTCCTTTTCCTTATCAGGAAAAGAACAGGTCAGTACAGGAGGAGGGAGCCTGTGCCGTCCCAGATGCCCCACCCCAAGGTACAGGGATGCCACTGCCTGTTCACTCTTTACCAATGGGAACTTTCTGAGCAGAGTGGACTCAGGCGGTACTTTCACTGGAAAAATAAAACATGGGTCATGAACAGGGATTGGATGTTGTTATCCAAGAAACATCATTTATTTTGGCATGTGCCAGATTTTTTTTTAAATGATATAAATATACAGTATTTCAATATTGTAGTTTTAATAACATGTTATAGTTTTAATAACATTTGCTGTTGTGTGCCTCCAAGTCATTTTTGACTTATGCCAAGATTTGTTCAGAAGGGCTTTGCCATAGCCTTCCTCTGAAGCTTAAAGAGTGTGGCTTACCCAAGGTCACCCACAGGGTACCCATCACCAAGCAGGCATTCAAATTCTCGTCTCCAGGTTTGTAGTCCAGTACTCAAATCATTACACTATACTGGGTCTCCTTAATAATATTATGAATGTAAATATGTTTCAGTTTCAGTTTTGTGGCATTTCTTTGAATCCCATCTGCATTTTTCCTCCTATTTCTAGATGTGATGTTGGAAGACATTATGAAGTTTTCCTGAACAGGAACTCATGTGAATCTTGTTATGCACCTTTCCTAACGTATGTGCTCATAACACATTTGTCCAAATACAAACATTTTGGCAAATTTGAATCCTAGTACTGGGGAAAAGGAGGGATATAAATAAAATAAAATGACTGGTAGCGTGATTAATTGATTTTCATATGCATTTTTCCAAAGTTCTAGTTCATATTTGTGTGCGTTTTCTCCAAAGATATACATGTTGGATTGTACACATTTATGTGTGCATAATCCAAAAAAGAAAAAGGTGGAGGGAAAGAAGGCATTTGAAGCTTGCTGTTTCCTCCTAATGACAGGAAACTGAAAGTGCATGCACACTTTCACAAATTGTCTCAAACATCCTGAACTGTCTAAATTTGCAATAAGTTCAGTTATCAATTTCTTTATGATCCCTAAGTAAGATGTTTTTGTTCACTGCCATCACATTGACTTCAATTTATGATCAAAGAATCATAGAATCGTAGAGCTGGAAGAGACAACAAGGGCCATCCAGTCCAATCCCCTACCATGCAGGAACTCTCAATCAAAGCATCTTCGACAGATGGCCATCCAGCCTCTGTTTAAAGACCTCCAAGGAAGGAGACTCCACTACACTCCGAACTATCATTCACAGCCCTGTTCAGGTTTTTCACACTCAGTACCGTGGTTTCATTGATTGAGTCTATTCATCTGATATGCAGTCTTCCTTTTTTCCTACTGCCTTCTACTTTACTAAACATTATTGTCTTTTCTAGTGAATTATGTCTTTTCATGATATTGCCAAAGTGCAGCAGTGTCCATTTAGTCATCTTGACTTCTAGGGAGAGTTTGGATTTGATTTGCTCTAGGACTCATTTATTTGTCTTTTTAGCAGCCCATGCATCCACAAAACTCTTCTCTAGGACCACATTTCAAATGAGCTGATTTTCTTTCTATCAGTTTTCTTCACTGCCCAGCTTTCATAATTTGTACATAAAAATTGGAAATATGATGGCTTGGACCATCCTAACTTTGGTATTCAATGATATATCTTTACACTTCAGGATCTTGTCTAATTCCTTCATAGCTGTCTTTCCTAGTCCTAGTCTTCTGATTTCTTGACTGTTGTCCCCACTTTGATTAATGACTAAGGCAATTATCACACAGAGGCTTAATGTCACAAAAACATGGCTAAATCATTTGAACATCGCAACAGTGTCATTGCCAGTCATACTTGTTTGCCATGATTAAATCATCAAGGAGATGTCCCACTCCTCTCTTGTCATCAAAGCGTTCATGCAGCAACCATTTCTCCAATAACAGGAACTTCTGTTATTGGAGAAATGGCTGCTGCGTGAATGCTTTGAGGATGGAAGAGGAGTGAGATACCTCCATGATGATTTAATCACAGGAAACAAGCATGACTGGTGATCACACCATCATGGTTTTCAAGCGATTTAGCCATGTTTTAGCTTTGGTAAGCCTCCATGTGACAATCTCCTGAGCCAAGTATAGGAAATCTTTCACAATCTTAATGTCGCCATTGACTACTTTAAAGTTATGTAAATCATCAATGGTCATTGTTTTTGTTTTCTTAATGTTCACCTTTAAACCCGCCTTTGCATTTTCTTCCTTGGCTTTCTTAAGTAGTTGTTCCAAGTTTTTGCTGTTTTCTGCTAGCAGTATGGTGTTATTTGTTTATCTTAAATTGTTGATCTTCCTTCCACCAGTTTTCATGCCTCTTTCCTCCAAGTCCAATCCTGCTTTATATCTGATATGTCCAATGTACAAATTAAACAAATAGGGTAATAAAATGTAGCCTTGCCAATTGGAAACCATTCTATTTCTCTGTATTGTGTCCTGACGGTATGCTCTTGTCCAGAGTATAGGTTACACATCAGAACAATCAAATGTTGTAGTACACCTGTTTCTTTAAAAACAATCTAAAGTTTTTCATAATTTATACAATGAAATCCATTACTATAATCTATAAAGAACAGGCCGATTAAAACGTTTTGTTTAAACAGCACATTCTCACACTGCATCTTGTTTTCTACAAAGAGAAATTTGGTTCAGATCTGTTCTGGATTTCAGTGGAAACGGGCAGGCATGTTACTGATGGTAAGTACACATGACACTTCCTTTCAGACTAGTCCATCCTCCCACAGAGGATTAGAATGAACTAGTCCATGTTTTATAACACACAATGGAAGTGCATTTGAAAACCTATACCTTCCAACTGTCCCAAATTGGCAGGGACAATCCTGATCAATCTTCTGTCATCCCACTTTTTCAGCTGTTTTTACAATGTCCCAGTTTCTCTCTCTTCTTCCCACATCTCCCCCCTTTGTCTTTGTCTTACTTCAGTTGCTGCAAACTGAGTTCAGTGTGCAAAAGTAGTTTGCACTCAGTTCAGCAAGTTGGAGAGGAAAAAAGTGGGCAATGTTCTCCACTGTAGTCTCAGGCAAAAACGAACTGCTGCACCCTCTCCTGGCTTACGTGTTCTTCTTAACAATTTCTGACATCTTGATCACACTCTCATATATTACTTACACATGTTCTCCAGTTTCCATTTGTGAAATGTTGGACAGTATGAAAATCTATACAGCAAGGTTCCTTCTGTTAAAGCAGTGGTGGTCAAAGTGTGACCTGTAGGTAACTTGCAGGGCCCTCCAGGGGTAAAATAAATTCTGAAAAATAAATCGGGGAAAAAACCTTAATTACCTGCCACTCAAATTGGCCTCAAATGCATTCTACATGGTGTATTTGGGTCACATTCCTCCCCCCATCCAGTTTAGGCCCAGGAGAAACCTCTTAAAAACAAGAAACGAACAAGAAGTAACCTTCACTCATTTTCTGTTGTTACAATGATCCAAGTGGCCTAAAAACATGGCAAAGTACCCCCTGCACATCCATGATGTTTTTGGAAGGCAAAAATTATTCTTTTATGGGGGTGTACAATGGGGTGCAGCCACCTAGCCTTCAATAGTTGTCCACCCCTGCATTAAAGGAAACTTCTTCTAACCCACACTTAGACTGGATGGTTTAAGAGGTCTGATACAGACATGTTCCCATTATTCCTTTGTTGTTGTTGTTGTTGTTTCCCATGGTAGCCCTATTGATATCTACAGAGAGCCTCCAGAAGACAAACCAACAACTCTTTGGAACAGAAAGTTTAATGACAGTCCTGTTACTGAAACATCCTGCAAAGCTACAACAATATTGGGAAGAAATTGCTTTGATTGTGTACAGGAAAGATAAGAATCAGCACTTACATGTAAATGAGCAAATTTCAAAAGCCAACAAGGAATATGTAAGCGTTAGGGTTATTGTGTAACCAGAATTGTCTGAAGATTTGAGATTCTGTGGGACTACATTCAACAGATAATAAAACCCCTGATTTCTAGATTCTCTTTGTCTATCCCTGCGACAAACCCATGTGGGTAAGAACCAAGCCTTCTGTTTCCTAAGTCTTGTTTCATTTTGTAAAATTTGCAGTATTTTGCAACATGATTCAGATTATGCCTTCAGTAAAGGGATTATTGTGCATGGATTTAATTTTTCGAGCACGCTGTACTTTCCTGCCCTCATGTCATCCATTCTGGAAGTAGGACTGCGAGGGAAGCTGTCACTGTACCATTTGAGAGGTCCAAATTACAGCCTGGAAAGAAAGTGGAACCTAAGAAGCTGTACTATTTGCCTGTCCAGTTTATTTCCTACCGTAATTGGCATCAGCTCTCTGCTGTGCTGAGCAGAATTCTTTTCTATCTAAAGACTCTTTTAAATAAAGAGTGCTCCGAGCCAGCATGGCATACTGATTTGAGTGTTGGACTATGGCTCTGGAGACCAGAGCTCGGCCATGAAACCCACTGGGTGACCTTGGGCAAGTCACATGCTTTTAGCCTCAGGGGAAGGCAGTGGCAAACCTCCTCTGAACAAATCTTGTCAAGAAAACCCCATGATAAGTCCATCTCAAGGTTGCCATAAGTCAGAAAGAACTTGAAGGCACACAACAAACAACAACAAACAACCCTAGTGGGCCTAGGGACCACTACTTTGCTCCAGATGCTAGCTCAAGTGCCATTAAGGTATGAAGAAATGAAGAAAAGTACCCAGATTGCATTAGAATCCACTTTTAACTTTTATATTTAATAAATAAAATAATGTGGGAGACCCTGCAATGTATTCAAAGAGAGAATCACCACTACCAAAGGGTTCTAGGAAAAGCAATACAGCAGTTTTGGCCAAAAACAGTGATTTCAGGGAACTGGGCTGCCTCAGCTTGGGGGACATGTTTTGACCACTCTTGCTTTAAATAAAGATGACATGCCAGTAATGAATCTTGGACCTTTTGCATGCATTGCAAGCACTTTCCCATTGAACGATACCACACGACTCAAATTGGAAGTATAATCCAGTGTCATCCTGAACAGAATAATGTGTATCCACGTTATTGCATGAAAGGTTACCACATGCAATCACTGGCAGTCCAAACGCACTCCGAATGCAATCACACATCAATTCACAGTTAAGTAAATTCGGTGAACTAGCGAAGTCATTAACCCTATTCCTAGGCAACTTCACACTCAGTGCGCTGTTTGGTGTGATGTTTATGTCTCCTTTGGTCCTGGTACCTCCCCTCACTCTGGAACGGGGGTTTCCCATGAGGCCACGCTGCAATTCTGCTTCCGCTTGTCCTTCAGCATTGCTGAGGGGGTGCTTCTGCCTGCTAATTAAGAGGCATGGACCTGGAGGTATTGGATAACCATTATATTCACGTTTTAATGTGACAAGATGTGGATGTGGATAGGATCCTTGGAGAAGTGAGAGCCACCATGTGTGTACTGGACCCTTGCTCTTCCTGGCTTTTTAAATCAGCTAGAGGGAGACTGGATGAGTGGGTAAAGGAAGTGGTGAATGCTTCACTGCAGCAAGGCAAATTTCCATCCTGCCTAAAGGAAGCTGTGGTGAAGCCATTACTGAAAAAGACTTCTCTGGATCCCATCATTCTTGACAACTATGGGCCAGTCTCTAATATTCCATTCCTGGGGAATGGTTTTGGAACGAGTGGTGGCCTCCCAGCTCCAGGGATTTCTAGATGAAACGGATTATTTAGATCCATTTCAATCTGGCTTCAGGCCTGGCTATGGCACAGAGATGGCTTTGGTCGCCTTGGTGGATGACCTTCGCAGGGAAGTGGATGGGGGAATGTGTCCCTGTTGGTCCTGTTAGATCTCTCAGCATCTTTCAATACCATCAACCATGGTATCCTTCCCTGGCATGGGGCTTGGGGGCACTGTTATGCAGTGGTTCTGGTCTTTCTTGGAGGGGTGAATCCAGAAGGTGGTGTTGGGGGACTCCTGTTCGACTCCTTGGCCACTGGCCTGCGAGGTCCCACGGGGTTCTATTTTGCCCCCCATGTTGTTTAACATCTACAGGAAACCACTGGGAGAGGTCATCTGAAGTTTTGGGGTGTGGTGTCATCAGTATGCAGACTATTTGAGAGATCGTATCTCCCCATACGAACCACCTAGAGCCCTAAGATCATCAGGAGAAGGCTTTCTCTAGGTCCCATCACCATCCCTTTCTATACTGCACGTATTGTGTCTGCAGAGTCTCGTCCGGCAAAGCTGTTCAGGATGGTGAGGGAGTTGTCTGCCCTGAACCCTATATTAGAACCAACAAAAGCCTGCTGTGACAACTTTAATAACTTCTTCACAGATAAAATCTCTCAGATAAGGGCTGATCTTGACGCTGGCATTAAAACAGAAACAATAGGACAGGTATCCAGAGCATCTGTGGACTCTATTAAGCTGAATCACTTTGAGTTTGTAAATACCGGTGAAGTGGACAAGCTCCTTGGATGTGTAAAGAAGACGACGTGCACTCTCGATCCCTGCACTTCTTGGTTGACCGCCCAGGGAGGAGATGCCATAACTACATTGTTATGATTAATAATCAATGCATCCTTCCAGGAGGGCAAATTTCCATCTAAATTGAAATTAGCAGTGGTTAAACCGCTGCTAAAAAAACCCCTCCCTGGACCCCCTGGTGAGAAATAATTATAGACCGGTCTCCCTGCTGCCATTCTTGGGCAGGATAATCGAGAGAGCAGTTGCCTTCCCACTCCAAGCTGTGTTGGATGAAACTGATTATCTGGACCCATTTCAATCTGGCTTCAGGGCGGGATACGGAGTTGAGTCTGCCATGGTCACTTTAGTCGATGATCTCCGTCTGGGCATCGACAGGGGAAGTGTGACCTTGTTGGTGGTCTTGGACATCTCAGCGGCTTTCAATACCATTGACCACGGTATCCTTCTGGAGTGCCTGAAGGAGCAGGGTATTGGGGGCACTGCGCTCCAGTGGTTCCGATCCTGCCTCTCAGGCAAATTCCAGATGGTGAAGCTGGGGGACACTTGCTCCTCTAAGAGGGAACTGACATCTAGTGTTCCTCAAGGAGCTATTCTGTCCCCCATTCTGTTCAACATTTACATGAAACCACTGGGAGAGATCATCCAGAGACATGGGGCGCGGTGTTATCAGTACGCTGATGACACCCAAATATGTTTCTCTATGTCGCCGACTGATACAGGGGCTAAGGATGGCATCTCTCCTCTGAACGCCTGCCTGGAGTCGGTACTGGGCTGGATGAGGGAAAACAAACTCAGACTGAATCCAGAGAAAACGGAAGTACTTGTGATAGGTTCCTTGGGTCTAAGGAAGGAAATTTGCCAACCTGTCCTGGACGGGGTCACACTTCCCCTGAAGGACGAAGTTCGCAGTTTAGGAGTACTTCTGGACTCGTCCCTGCAATTGACATCTCAGGTAGATGCGACAGCCAGAAGTGCTTGCTATCAACTTCGGTTGATACACCAACTGCAACCCTATCTAGACTGAAGGGCCCTTGAAACGGTGGTACACACTCTGGTAACCTCTCGTCTAGATTTCTGTAATGCGCTTTACATGGGTCTACCCTTGTACCAAGCTCAGAAGCTTCAGTTAGTGCAGAATATGGCAGCCAGATTGGTCACCGGTTCATCAAGGTTCGACCATATTACACCTATCTTAAAAGATCTTCACTGGCTCCCTATTTGATTCTGGGCACAGTACAAGGTGTTGGTTATTATCTATAAAGCCCTACATGGCTTGGGCCCGAGTTACTTACGGGACCGCCTCTCCCTATATAATCCGCCCTGCACTCTTAGAACTTTGGGAAAGAATCTATTGGAACTAGCAACCTTTAAATTTGTTGCTACTTCACAAAGAGCATTCTCATCAACAGCTCTGAGACTTTGGAATAGTCTTCCTAAGGAGATCCGCTTGGCGGCCTCATTAGAAACATTTAGAAAAGCAGTTAAAACTGAGCTTTTTAACCGCGCATACCCCACTTGATATGAATACCCCCTGGATATGAATGACATGCCCTGTCTGTGTATGATCCCTGCCTTGCTTGTTGATGCTATTGTTATTGTCTGATGTTGGATATTTTATTGTTTTTAGCTACTTTTAATTGAATTTTGATGTAAACACTTTGTGTTTTTATTTAGTCTGTAACTCTGCTTCGATCCACCGAGAGAAGCGGGGAAACATAAATTATTATTATTATTATTATTATTATTATTACATCCCGCCTCAGCTGGTGAGGACACAAGAGAGAGCTTCTCAGTGGCGCTCCCACCCTGTGGAACTCCCTTCTATGGGTGACTAGGGTGACCCCCTCATATGGCCTTTCACAAGGCAAGCAAAGACCATTTTTGTTTTAAAACAGGCCTTTTGAGAGGCTTGGTTTTATTGGGGGATGAGAGGGATGGTCTTGAATTGTTAATTTTCACTTTGTATGTTTTAAATTTTATATTTCTAATTTTTATATTTTTACAATTTTAATTGTACAATTTTAACTGTTGTGTTTTATGTATGTTAGCCGCCTTGGGTCCCACTTTGGGAGAAAGGCGGGATATAAATAAATAAATAAATATAATTTAAGAGGATAAACTACAGAATTGCAGGTATCTTATGAATACCAATTCCAGAATTTGATAGCATGGAACCATGACAGTTAAAGTGGCATGAAACTGCTATAACTTTGCATTGTGGATACTTGTCCAGACTGTGGTACCTACAAAAAACTTTACCTTGTACTACCACCACCACCTCTTTAGAGATAGGTAGGAATTTAAGTTTATTTTTGATAAGAATTTGCTACAATTTGTACATTTCTTTGTTTCTGGAAAAAATGAGATTAAAAACAAAAACAACTTGCATGTGGCACAGATTTACGCATACAGCTCAAGGTGTCGAAGGACTTTATCACACCGGGAAAATGGGGTGGGGAGTTTAAACAGTGAAAATTGTGTGAAAAATCACACAATCACTATTAACATTTTCACACACATCTCGATTAAAGAGCCATTATCCCAGGAATAAACATGCAATAAACATCAACAAATCATTCACATGATTTCCCCATGAATGATTTGTTGCTCTTTATTGCCTGTTTATTCCTGGAATAATAGCACTTTAATCGCAACATCATGTGAAAATGTTAATCACAACTGCACAATTTTCACATGATTTTTGCTGTCTAAACCCCTGATTTTCCCATGTGATAAAGTCCTATGTGTCTAAGTATTGGAAAACTGGGTGTGAATATACAGTCCGGTCTCCCCTTATGCAGGGAACCATTCCAGACCCCCCCCCCGCCTCAGCATAAGGGAAAAAACACAGATGTTCAAGCCCCATTCAAGTGAGTGAGGCTCGTGTCTGTGGCAATGTGCAAAAATGCATGCACCATTGCTTCTTCCAGAATACAGCGCTGCTCCTTCCAACATGGCTTCCAGCATATGCATATGCTGGAAGCTGCATAACAGGCACCCGTGTATAATGTGGGTGCACTGTATGTTCAACCACATTAGTGCTGAATTACAGGGAAGAGAATGTCATTTCAATATTTTTGGTGGTGAATTTACCAAATTTGCAAATATCTTGGGACAGAAGGAAGCTGAAAAAGCAAGAGGTTTATAGCACACACACACACACACACACACACACACCTTATAAGCTTGTTTCTCAAGAAGCAACTTAGTTTTTAGATTTTCTGGAAGAGGGGCCAAAAATATACTTGAAGTTGAACTAACATTAAGGACCTCTGTATTTGTTCAGCAACACTAAGCAGGCAGCTCCTGCTCCTGGTCTTCTCTCACCATTCTCTTTGTTGATCCTCTTCCTCCTTTTAATCCTTCCCATAAAAAAGTTGGGAATTACTGAAATAATAAATTCTCCCCAAACTCTCTCCAAAAACTGTCCAAATACACTACTCAACTCCCCCCGGTGCTGAGGATACCAGTAGCAAAGAGTTTATATCCAGATTTGATGCCCGCTAGTTATTTTTGCCTTCTTGCCCTTTTGTCCTGTTCCAAGAGCTACTGTCTTTCTGTTGCAGCTCAGTTTTTGCCACATGACAGCTGAAGGGGACACCAGCACCTCCTCCCCATCTTGACATCCTCTTTTCATCATCACCCTTCCTCACTCCTGCCACCCTTCCACTGCCTCTCACTCCACCCAATGCCATTCTCCTAACCTTTTACTATAGAGTTTATTTACAAGGAGCCTGGTCAGGATAATGGGGGGCACACAATGGAGATAATGAAGTGAAAAAGGCCTCCACAGTCACCTCCACAAAAGGGGGCATTGTGCCATACTCCAGAGAAGAGGGAGCTGTGGAGGGGGTTTGAGAGAGACTTTGAACCATTTAGAGCATCAGAGAGAGGGGGGAGGAGGAGCAAACAGGGAGGAGGGGCCCAACAACAAAACAACACACCACCACAAAAACTCTCCCAGCTGGGACACAAGTCAGAAACTTCCCTTTATTTAGATGGATAAAGCCCAGCACAATGCACCGGCTGACCCACTTTCATTGTTCCTGAAGTTGCTCTGAACTCTTGTAAACCCTCCTCCCACCCCAGAAGTGCTCCCTTCCACCCTGCTTCTTTCTTTTCTTTTCTTTTCTTTTCTTTTCTTTTCCTTCCTTCTTTCCTTCATTCCACACTTGTGGTCTGTCAAAGGGCAAAGAAAGAGAGACAGAAAGAAGATATATGTTATGAGATACATTTAGAAGAGATAGGGAGTGACAGGGGACATCATGAGGATGTGTCAACCAACAGAAGGAGAGGAACCAGTAGCCAGGAAGTGATGTGGTGGTGGTGGTAGTACCTGACAGATGAAATTTCAGAATCTGATTATGAGGAGGAAGGCTTTGCTTTTAATATGCAGACAAGGACCAAAACAGTTGCGCTAGTCTGTGAGCCATTCCACAGCATGGGCTTGTTTCCCTTAACATCTCTCCTGCAATCCAAGTAGATTAAAGGGAATTATTGCTGTGTCCTGCCATCATCATATAATCACATATACGTTATGAATATTGATTTCAGGCTGTGAGGTAGAGACAAACTCTAGATATTTTCATAGCACAAAAACATATACTGCAGCGCACTGGAATGCATATGCCCACCTCCTATTATTCAACGGATTAGGATTTTACAACACTTTCAGCATCTGAGCATGTGATATATAGACATCAACTTTGCATTTGTCTGGAAATTTGGTAGACTTTTATTTCACTCTCTGTGTCGTCTTTTAAACTGCTATATTTCTATTTGTATTATTTAAGGGATTAGAACCTTACAAACCTTTCAACATTTAAACATGTGATATAGAAACATCAGCTTTGCATGGATATTTATCTGGATATTTGATTGTCTTTTAATGAACTGTAAGCATAGCCTTTTTCATTGCTATACTTCTATTTGCATTCATATCATTTTAATTACTTTTTTGGTTTCCTTTCCCCCTCCTTTTCTTGATATGACTTTTGCACAATTAAAAAACAAACAAACAAATAAAAGCAACAACAGGAAACCACAAAGTATTAGGGAACCTTGCTCGAGTTATATCAAGACCCACCAAAACGTAATTTGGCAAAGCAGGGTTAAAAAGCTGATTCATCCATATTTTAACTTCATTAGCCATATTAAAGGTGACTCCATGTATATCTTTTGTTTTGGGATGTGGCAAGACTCAAACCATGCAAAAAACACTGGCTGCACCTGCACTGCAGAATTAATGCAGTTTGACACTATATTAACTGCCATGATTCAATACTATGGAATTCTGGGTATTTGTATTTTTGTGAGATATTTAGCCTTCTCTGTCAGAGAGCTTTGGTGCTACCACAAACTACAAATCTCAGGATTCCATAGGATGGTGCTATGACAGTTAAAGCAGTGTCAAACTGCAGTAAATCCGCAGTGTGGCAGCAGCATGTGAGCATGTGTCAAAACAGGAGAACGTACAGTAGTGTCCATGTGTGAAAACAGGAGAAAAGGAGATTGCTGTCTTCTGCCAATGTCCTGTTAGATACAGCTGGGAAGGTTGCCGTTTCTGTTGTTGCTTGAATGATTTTTAAAATGCGTCAAAAATACAAAGAGACATAACCAAAAATTATCCTCCCATTAAGTGTTGTTAAAGTCCTGTACCCAGTATTCCTGGCCCCATCTGCCAGTATTTTGTAGCCCTGACAGATTTTCTATGAATGAATGAAGTTGTCAGCAGGAAAAAACATACTGTTGGTTTGAACATACTGTTGGTTTGCAGTATTTGTTTGTTTTGGGAGATTGCATTTTCATCTTTCTCTTCCTTTTCTTTTGGAAGGGGCCACCAGCATGCAAAATATGCATCTATATAGTAAATGTCCAACAGGCCCCACTGAATCTACAAACTGAGTAGAATATAAGTAAAGTAGGAGAGTGTGTATGTTGACAGAAAGAGAGAGTCCTTGCATGTTTAAAACACTTATCTACGTCTTTATCTACATTATGATGTAGTCCACATCAATGGTGGTGGCTCCCATGTCATTGGAATGGTGACTCCATTCCACCTGTTACTCCAGACTTTGAAGGAGCTACCCAAGATGCTTAGTCTGTTTTGGGGCAAGCTGCAGCATCTACTGAACTACATCAGGCTGATTTCTCCTTGGCCACCCAGGAATTATCACAGGCGGCTGCCACAGTGCAGAAATAACTCAGTTTAACATCATTTTAACTTCTATTGCTCAGTGCCATGGAATTCTCGGACTTTTAGTATAGTGGGACAGGGAAGGCTAGATATCTCACTACCTCAAGCTCTAACTACCAATCCCAGAATTCCATACCATTGAGTCATGTCAGTTAAAGTCGCCCTGATCTGAGGAAGGAGCGGGATAAAAATAAAAACTTTATTATTATTTATTATTTATTTTAAAGTGATGTCAAACTGCTTTATTTCCACAGTGTGGCAGCAGCCACAGTAGCTCTCCCTCTGCCCTTCCAAAAGTTTGTCGAGGGTTCTTCTTACACTTACTCAACTCCACTTCGAGAGAACATACAATACAAACTACATAATGTGGATGCATGCAGCTCATCTGGAACATGAGAGAAAAGCAACATGGATGAAGATTTTTCTAAAGACATAGCTGTATCTACTATTGATGCCAGGACTGAAAGAGCTGTCTGTCTTGCTCTTCCTCTGTAGTTTAGGTTAAGCTGTGCACCAAAGAAACTAGGCCAGAGGAAGAAGTGGCAACTGCTCATTTATTTGCACCCTCTTGAATGATACAGGGAATGCAACTGATGACTCAGAAAGGTTTCTAGGTACTAAGCTTTATTTGTTCATTGTTTGGTTCATTTATAACCTGGCCTTCCTCCCAGGAGTAAGGCCGTTTTCATGTTCTGAAGTTTAGTGAGTTTTAATCTACATGATAAGGATATTTTTAATCACTCAGTTTATCAGTTTTGACTTTAGTGACCCTGAGTTCCAAATAAGACAAGTTGGATATAATTTTATTAAAATAAAATAGACACAAGATTCTTCTCTCACTCCCTTTAACCCTGCCATAGATAGTTTCATCTTCACAAACACTCTGTGTTTCTGCACACACTGCAGAAATAAAGCAGTTTGACATGACTGTAAGGGTCATGGCTCCATCCTGTGGAATCCTGGAATTTGTAGTTTGGTGAGGTATTCAGCCTGGTCTGTCAAAGAGCTCTGGTGTCTCACCAAACTACAAGTCCCAGGATTCTGTAGGAGAGTCATGACAGTTAAAGTAGGGTCAAACTGCTTTATTTCTGCAGTGCGAATACACGCTAGGTTGAGAATTATTGGCCGAAGGTCACTCAGGAAACTTGACCAGGGTCTCTTTGTGTGATGTTCTAATGATTACAACCACTCTGGCTCTTTGGCTCTTTCACCTTTAAATTGAGCTTGGAAACCTTCTTCTTCCCTTAACCAGAAACTAGAAATTCCCAGAATCCCCCAACCAACACCTCTTGAATATTACTTGATCATAGGGATGTCCACTACAGTGCCTATGGAGATAATAATGAAGTTGGTCTCCACTTTTCCCCTGAGAGATAGTATGACTCAGGAAAATGACAGTATATATACATTTACCCAACCTATAATGTTCCTTTTTGTTTCATGAATGCCACAAACATTTTCTCTGCAGCTTTTTTTCTCTGTTTCTTATAACAAAGGCTAATAAAAGTACTGGCTGTATTTATGAGTTGTTGTTGTTTGCCCTCCACCAAGGTGCTGGTTGCAAGACTATTTCCTGGAACAGGTATGGGCTGTTGCAAGGCATCATTCAAAGGTTTCTGCATTCAGGACTTGGAACATTTTGCTAAGGCAAGCAGAGGAGAATAAAGGAGAGAAGGAATGGAGAGAAAGAAAGAGGAAAGACACAGAAAGTATCGCAAACAGATGTCCTCCTTTTCCAGGACACAACCTACATTTCAAGCTTCTGTCCTGAAAGAATTCCAAAATGTCCTCCATTTTAAGCCCAACTAAGAAGTCCATTGAGTAAGACTTTGTTTGCTGTTCCTCTTCAAGAAATTCATTTACATTGGCAGCCTGTCCTCATTGCAAATGGGGAGAAAGGATGGATCCTTCTAAAGTTCTTTTTTCTAGGAACAGCAGCAGCAGAGAAGACTTGCTCAGGGTGTGTGTTTCTCAGTGGGGAAAAGGACAGCAAACATGTTAAGCAATGGGCTGCTTGAGAACACAATGCAAATGTTTAAAACGTTTTTTCCTTAATTTCAGCACAATGGACAAATGAAAGGAATAAATTAATGTAGATTCAGTCAAAGGTTTGTTGCTAGCAAAATACCATTTTAAGCACTTGTCTTGCCCAGAGTTCTATAAGCACATGGCAAGCCAATAAGGCCTTTTGACAAAGATAAGTTCATCAGAAAAATACAGCTGAGTACATAATAAAACAGAGCCTGTGTAATATAGCTATAAATAAGCCATATGAAATTAATTTATATTTTTATTAGTGTTTTTAGCTTTTACTCTGAAATGTCCTACATTTCTCCTGAATATCCTATATTTTGACATGCTTCTTTGCAGTCACCCTGTACAGAAATTGACTATTTGAGATAGAAGGATCCTTAACCTCTCATAAACTTGCTCTCATACCATACCACAATTGAAGCAAGAATAACAACTGGAGTATTTTCAGACTTTTAAATTGTAATAATCCATAAAGGCTAGAAATGTTTCCTTTTTAAAAAGATGACTTTTCCAGAAAGCAAAATTGCACTGTAATGTTTATTGTATTAAAAGAGATGTTACTTTTACATACAGTTGGCCCTCTGTATCCACAGATTATTTACCCATGGCTTCAACATCCACAGCTTGAATCATATATATGATTTTGCCATTTTATTTAAGAACACCATTTTACTACACCATTATATTTAATGGGACTTGAGCAGCCACAGATTTTGGTATCCATGAGGGTCCTGGAACCAAACCCTAGCGGATACCAAAGGCCCACCCTGTATGTTTCAAATACTATTGAAAGGTCTGAGAATAAACCAAGAAGATTCTCTAACCATAATTACTTTTGTTGATATCAGTAACTTCCAATATTCCTTACATACTGTATTGGTTAGCCTTAGTGATGACTGTAAAGCATTGAACTGTACTTTTGCTACGCAGCCTGTATATTCCTGCTGGTGGGTGGAGCAGGTGACAATGTTGTTGTTTTAAGTTATGAGTGTACTTTTGCTTTGATTTTCAAAGCTCCTAAAACCTACATATATATATATATATATATGACAGAGCAGTTCTGTTGCCTCCATATCCCATGTAAAATCCTGTAACATGAATCAAGTGGCCACTCTTATTACCAGTAAATGTGAGCACATGTATGTCTTTGTTTCAACAATCTGCAGGCAAGCATGTTAATATAGGGATAGTAATGCTGGATCAGACTAGAGGGCCATCTTGTCCAGAACTTGGAAAAGTTACTGTTTTAGACTACAACTCCCAGAATCTCCAGCTAGCACAATCCACTATTCCAGCATTCTGTTCATGCTTTCTGCTTCCCACTTCAGCTCCCCAGCTTCTGATACTGGAAAGAATATCCATCCAGCTTAGCTAGTAACCACAGGCAGCTCCATCCTTCCTGAATTTGTCCAACATCATTTTAAAGCCATCCACATCTGTGGCCATCACTACCTCTTCTGGTAACTAATGCAAACCTTTAACTATGCACTGTGCAGTGGTGCCTCCACATTCACTGGAGTTTTGGGTTTAGGATCCTGTGGGGGGGAAATGCAAATAAAAAAACACTATTTTTTTTATACTAGAGAGCACCTCTCTGGGAATCTCCAGGTCCTCCAAGGCAAGATCTGTCAAACGGTGCCCATGAAAGAGTGCTGGAGGGCATACAAATGCCTAGAGAAGTGTTCTCTCTAGGAATCTCTAGGTCCTGTCTACAGCAGGCAAGGTAAAAAGCAATTGCTGCTACTCCCCTGAACTCACTGTTATTGATGTTTCTCTTCATTTTGCCAGGTTAGATCTCATAAATTCAAATTAGAGGTTAGCTCTGATTTGGTAGCTCTTACAAACAAAGTTCTGCTGAGTTCAATGAGTCTGAAAAGAAAACTACAAGTGCATTTCCACTACTACTCTGAACTATATGGTATGCAGATTGCAGCCTTGATTACCTAGTGATTGAGGAGCTGGAGATCAGGAGTGAAAGGAGGTGTTTGTCCTGGTCTGTGCATGTTTTACAGTTGAGCTCTTTCTAGTTGCAGAGATTTTGATCTGTATGCAAAAAATTATTTTAGTATGAACTTCCTTCTTTCCAAACAAGTTCTTAAGTGAAGCTGTTTTGAAAGTAAAAACAATAAAACCAAACAGCAGAATGTACCAATGACTAGTTGAAGAATCCTGCTGAAACATAGTTTCAGACTGTGGAGTCCATGTCTTGATACTGTCTTTAGAGTTGTTTGTTTGTTTCTTGGGTTTCTGTAAGACAATTAAATGTAAAAATATTTTTATGATTAACTATGTACTGTAAACAGAACTTGGAAAAAAATTCTTTTCTGGACTACATCCCCCAGAACCCGATTGGGGATTATAATCCCCAAAACATTTTCCAAGCTTTGTATGTCTCATGCTCCCTCATGTTGGTCCAAGAGTCTTTTTTATTAGGCCAGTGGTTCTTTTTCTTTGGCCCTTCAGCTGCTTTGGACTTCAGTTCTCAGAAACACTCTTAGCTAATCAACTTTCAACCCAGAAACATGCCTGCAAAGTAAAACCAGAAACAGCAGAATTCTCCTATAAAAGTATCTCCCCAAATCTTTGATGTTTATTCATTTGCAATATTCCTAAGGGTGTTCTTGAACTGGTATAAATGGAACTGCCTGCTCATCAGTCCCTTATGCTTAATCTTCAGTTATACAAGTGTCAGAGTTCGATGCCAATGTACAACCAGTTTTCATGGAAATGAGCACAAGTACAGAAGAAGGAACTGGCAAAACCACCTCTGAGTATTCCCTTTGTTTAAAAAAAACCCTATGAAACTCATGGGACAGGCCTAAGTTGACAGGTTACTTGAAGGCATGCATACACAGTACACTAAAGTTAACAGATACTATAACAAAACCACCTCTGGCCAGACATTATCTCTCATTTACCTAACTTCTAACCTAGTTTCATAGGATAAGCCCATTTAGTCATGGTCTACATTTTGGTGGCCAAATGTTCACCGCAAGAGGGAGATCCTATGCCAGTAGGGTGGTGGATCCACTCATGGTTTTAGCCCAAGCCTTAAAGAACTATCAGTGCTTAACTCTATACTTAAATTAGAAAGCTGGGGGTGGAGGACCCAGAGCAGATTCCTCATCTCAGTGGCAGCAGAACTAACAGCCTCCATTACCCACGTCCTTTTTATGGTTCTGTAACATTTGACAATAGCCTCATTTTTGTACTACCTATAAGGATCAAATGCCATAACTAATAATAAAGATAATAGTCATGTAGTGATTGTTTTGTACATGACTTCATAAAAGCTACAAACTTTCCTCTTGTGTGTGTGCAAGTGTGCATCATCTTGCCTGTCAGCTTATGGGAACCCCATGATTTTTTTAGGCAAGGAATTAGCCAGAGGTTTTTACCATTTCCTTCCTCTGAAATATAGCCTACAGCACCTGGTATTCATTGGCCATTTCTCATCCCCTTGTTGGTGTTGTGTGCCTTCAACTTATGGCAGCCCTAAGGCAAACCTGTTATGGGGATTTTCTTGGCAAGTTTCTTCCTATGCCCGTACACTTCTGAAAATACAGTAAATATAGCAAAATAGTAGTGAATAGCATCTTTGGCCCCATTCAGACTGGCATCAAAGACCTGGAAGGAACTGGGCTGATTCGGATGCCCCTCCCTCAAATCTCTCAGTTAGCAAGTGCCCACTACAAAAGAGGGGCATTTTAAATCGAATGCATTCTGTGCCTGCTGCCAAAGGTGCCTGCTGTCAATCAAGCGATCGTCATGGTGACGTTTTGCAGGGGCATAAGAAGTGTCCTCCCCCCTCCTTTTTTTAAAGAGCCATGCTCTTTAGTGTCAATTTTTTCCCCACCGGAATATGGTGGGTCCAGTTCTGGGCATCACAATTCAAAAAGGATGTGGAGAAACGGGAGCAATGTCGAAAGGAGGGCGACTAACATAGTGCGGGCCTGGAAACCTGTACTATGATGAACGACTTAGGGGAGCTGGGGATGTTTAGCCTGGAGGAAGAGATGGTTTAGATGTGATATGAAGCGGTGTTTAACTATTTGAAGGATGGCAGATTGAGAGGGAACAAGCTTGTTTTCTGCTGCTCCAGAGACTAGAACGCAGAACAATGGATGCACTGCAGGAAAAGAGATTCTACCTCACATAGGAGGAACGTCATGATGTAAGAGCGTTCGAACAATGGAATACACGCTTTCGAGTGTAGTGGAATCTCCTTCCTTAGAGGTCTTTGAACAGAGACTGTAGGGCCATCTGTCAGGGATGCTTTGATTGAGAGTTCTTGCATGCAGGGGGTTGGACTGGATGGCCCTTGTAGTCCTCTTCCAACTCGATGATTCGATGACCACTTGCAGTCCTGTAATTATTCCCAATAGCTGTCACGTTAAAACTTTTTTTTTTAGAATAACAAAGGCTGGTATAAAGAATTTCTTCTGATGCCCAGTGGGGTACCCGGTCTTTATGTGATGCTGCAATTTTTGTGTGATACCACAACTGAAGACTTGTATCCAGAAGGTAGCACTGGGGGAGGTAAAACAATGGCCTCCCAATAAATTCTATTCTTCCGCGGAATTGAACTGTTCATTCAGTTCTCAAATTTCATTAACGAGACTGAGAACACTGGAAATCATTCAACACCTATCACTTGATAGGCTTTTGTATGTTTATTCTTTTATGTCATTTTTTTTTTTTTTGGCCTACCTCTTTTTTTTTTGTAAACTGTAAAAATTTCTGAAGTTGTTAAGTTGCTGCATTGCTAGAAAATGTTGGGGCCAGAAAAAAATATATAGGGGGAGAGGCAGGAATTCCTAGTGGAAGTTGGTTGACACTTTTCCTCCCCACCCAAAGCTGACAACTCCTACTTTGAATCTCTGGTGCAATCTTTGGAGAATGGCATAAGAAAAAGAAAAATAATCATAGAGCCTTCAGACACTTACTGCTTGTAAAACAGTAAATTGCCAAGAAGCCAGCACTGGAATTCCTTCTCCTCTCCTGTAAAAGCAGCCCTAACCCAACACAGAAATAAGAGGAGGTGTTGGCCCTGGGTCCATGCAGTCGTCTTTCATCTACCAGCTATATATGGTTGATATGCACTTTGGAGTTTGCCTGCTAGAGAGAATAAAAGCTACACTATAAATCACCAGTCCTTCTTTTTCCCTCACCCAAAACATACCTAACGAAATTAATTAGAGCAAGCTCCCCTTCAACCATCACAATGACCTGAGAAAAAAGTTCCACAGCCCAAGTCTGCATTCTCTGGTGCCGCAACAGGAGCATTGTGAAACCTGATACAGGCATTAGACAGAGACACACAATCAAAGCAAAATAAACAACTTTTAACCCAGGCCTGTCTCCTTTGCAAGAAAGAAAGAAGCGGAAGAGGTGGGGATGGGAAGAGGCAAGCTGCTGGGCTGCCAGGCTTAAAATTCAAAATGCGATTCCACCATGAAATGGGAAAAAAGTTTGACTGTAGTGTGGCTTAAAAGAAGTCAAACCAAGAGAAAAACCCCTTTTAAAAAAAAGACCCCCAGTGATGTAGGGAATGGGTATTCTTAAAAAAAGTTTTCAGAATGAGCCTTAGAACCCAAGAAGAACCCAGGCATTTTCAAATGAATTAAAGTAAGCGAATAGGATGCCAAAGAAGGAAAGGTAGAAAATTACGAGTGTTAACACAGCACAGACTTTACCTGACAAGAAAAAGCAAACACACACACATCGATCCATCCATCAGTGAAGGAATATAAGTCCTTACAGTTAAGCAATAAAAAACATGATATCAGGGCATACAAATTAGAAACTGCTATAGAATTTTTGCCAGTAATAACACATTATGGATTTGCAGTATATAAGCAACTATATACTCTCTCTCTCTCTCTTAATGACTTACAGTCAAATAATTGGTATGTATAGTCCAGGCACCTCAATTTTTGTTGGTGCCTCCAAGTCATTTTTAACTTATGGCAACAAGTTTTAAATAATCAAACCATAGGGCTTTTTGGTATTTTTTTTTTTTCAGTGGGGGTTGCCATTGCCATCCTCTGAGGCTGAGAGAGTGTGACTTACCCAGCTCATCAAGTGGATTTTTATGCTCTGAGTGGGAATTTGAACCCGGGTCTCCAGAATCAAGTCCAAGCTTGAATGACTACACATGCTGGCCCTGTAATTACCATGGTAAAATAATGTTAAAATATAATACATACACTCCTCCTTCCCAGACAAGGTATGGATTTTGAGCAAGGGAAATGGAATTTATTGTTGGCTTTTCCCTACCACCCTGGCTTAAACATAAAACACTCAAATCGGAAGTTACAATGTCCAAGACTGAGTTATAATATCAAATCTGAAATTAAAAGGTACTTTCTTTGTCTTCCCCTAAAATGGCACAGGAATTGTGTTGTCCCCCCCCCCCCCCCCCCCAAATAGTCAAGGAATCTGAAAGAAAGCTGAATGTCCTGTGGATGTAGCCAGAGAGCATGGATAGACTGAGAAGGAGATATTTGAATGCTCCCTAAACATGGAGCAGGGGAACAGGAATATATGGCTAAGGTGCACCCACATGCAGAAAGTATAAATTTATCCCATGATTACTGGAAAGTATGAAAATCTGACTATGGAGTAATCACATGAGCTTTTTGGTGGGTTGTGGGCTCATTCCAGTCACTTCCGAAGTGATGCACTTCCAATGATGGCGGTTTCATGTCTAAATTGACTGTTTTATCAACAGCCATTGATTTCTATGAGAGCCCCTTGCAAATTTTCAGCAGTGTTTCTGAAGTCACCCCTCATTTTGGTAAAAACGGAAGAAAAGTGATTCCAGAGAATTTCGCTTCCGGCTGCCTTCAATTGCACTGCGATTTGTCTGGTGTGGAAAAGCCTCCGATGCTACCCCCCTGGCCCTTGCATCCTGCTCTGTCATTCCCCTCCCCTTCATGCCATCTCCTCCTCCTCCAACCAGCCGAGCCTATCATCCCCTGCATCCCCTGCGTCCCTCCTAACCCGATCTGCTCTCCTCCTCAGCCTGCCACCAATCCATCATCCCTGCCTCTCCTAGACCCTGATCGGCTCCCCTCCTTCAGCCTCCCACCGATCCACATCCCCTGACTAGCTCCTGCATCCCGATCCTGGCCCACGGTACCGTAGCGAGCAACCATCATCCCGCCCTTCTCTGCTGACCTGTCCTGGCCCCAGGGAGCCCCCAGCGACCTATCCAATCCCCCTGACTGCTCCTAGACCCCGATCTGCTCCTCTCCTTCAACACTGCAACGTCACCGATCCACCATCTCCTGCCTCCTCCTCACCTCAATGAAGGAGACAGCTAAGGAGGGGGCAGGGAAGGAGAGCATCCAGAGCCCCACTGAGCAAGGCCCCAAGGGTGCCGATTCGAATCGTTGAACCTAAAGTAGGCTCTGGTGTGGTTAATACATGTGCACTCACTCCCCTTTGCTTGAGTCGAATCACGTGACTTGCTTGGAATCGAAACTGACTAGCTCTCCTTCACTGGGAAGGACAACAGAAAGGCAACCAGGTGTGGAAAAACATGACGTTTAACCTCAATCTGAATTGCTAGAGAGGAGTGACTCTGATTTGGTGTAAAAAAAATCCACGCTTTCATTGCTAGACAGAGTGACTGCGGATTCTGAGCTGCAACCCCCCCCCCCATGTGTGATAAGGTCCTATTTATTTCTAACAGTCATACTCCAGACTGTGAAGTTTACCTCATAGAGAGACCATGGGTCCACCACAGTGAGCCAGCTTCAGACAGAATGGAATAGACTGCTGTTACACACTAGTTTTAAAACCGGTTTGCAAACTGGTTTAAATAGGGAGTTGACATTAACCACTGGGTTTTTCTCACCCACATTCAAGGTGTGTTCACACTTGAACTGGATTTTCCTGACGTGAAATCAGGGGGTGGTGGCAAAATCCCCTTAACCTGGTTTTTTTTTTTTTTTTTTTTTTTTTTTGGAGACAGGAATTCTAGGTTATTTTCAAAAGACCAGGTATTTTGGGGGGGAGGGGCTCAAGGGAATTCAAAGTCGATCAAATTCGGATCAGCGCCATCACCTCTGTTTCTTCCTCCTCTCCCTTGCCTCTTGCTTTCTCTTCCGCCTCCTCATCAGTGCCCGCCGCTGCATCGCCAGGATCGAATCTCTCCATGACATTTACCCTGTTCCCAAATGTGAATAGGAATAGGGATAAAATGTCACGGGGAATTCGATCATGGCAAATCAATGGAAATAACACCCAGTTTCCACAACCGGGTTTATTTCCTAGTTGTGAATGGACCCTCTGTAATTCTGTCAGTTGACTCATTTTGCATCACACTGCAGAAATAATCCGGTTGACACTACTTGATAATGCCATGGTGTAATGCTATGAAATTCTGGGAATTGTAATTTTGCAAGCTTTGGTCGGTGCTAGAATTCCCAGAATTCCATCGCATTGACTCATTTAGTAAAAATTGGAGTTCGCGTGTGGGAAGCAGCCACAGACTTGGATGGGACTTCCCAAATACACAAGCACCCCATGCATTGATGTTTTCAAATACAATTGTTTTGCGATTATATCACAGGCTGGGAAACTGTTGGAATTTGCAGGGCCACACTGGCCTTCCAGGGCCTCATCACACTTCTACTATTCTGATTCACGTCCTGTCACTGATTCCTGAAACCATTCAGCAAACAGTGTGGTTCACACAGTTTGTGTCGGTGCAAGAGCTTGAAGCGTCAGCCATGGCTCCCCACCATGTCTCCCTCTGTCCTTCCTGCCCATACTGGGGTGGAGGAGAGGCCGGGGGCAGAAAGAGAGAGGCAGGCTCAGGACTGAGATGAAGCATGGGAGGTATGGCCGGGAAAGCCGTGCCAGTGGGACCACGGGGATTTGAATCCAGTTCAATTCCACCTGGTTCCCACTTGGGCTAAATAAATTTATTTCAAATAATCGATTCAGCCCAAAAAACACCCCATGGTACCAGCATCTTTTGATACTGGTATAATGGATAAAAATGGATAAACTATGCCCACCATTTCCGAATCGCTTCAGGATCGAATTAAGTGGGAACTATTGTGGTTTAAACTGGATCACATCTGGTTAAAAATCGTAGTGGGAACAACTCCAAGAAACTTGGAGGGCTAACATGCTGACAAAAAAAGTATGCTAATTTAGGTGCCCAAACACCTTCTAGGTTGTGGAGCTATGTTTGGTCATGTTGCTTCTTGTTTTAAAAATTGTTCTTTGGATGCATTCATACTATATAATAATGCAGTTTTACACCACTTTAACTGCCATGGCTTATTCATCCTACAAGAATCCAGGGATTTGCAGTTGTGTGAGGTGTCAGAACCCTTGCAGGGAAGTTCGTCTTTGTAACATTACAAATCTCAAGATTCCATATGATGGCGCTACTGCCCTTAAAGGGGATGCCAACACTGCTTTATTTATATACAGTGTAGAAGCACCCTTTATGCCCTCAAAGACATTTGGGGGAAATCGAAAAACTATTTTTGGCCCTTGGGGACCTCAGAGGCTAGAACAGCCTGGGGAGTTGCATGCATACCATCCCACACTTTGCTCACTCCAGCTGTGCTCAATCCGGCTGTGCCAGACTTAACTTCAGGGAGGTTCAATCAAAGACTGTTACAGACTGCCAAATAAAGCTGCTTTGGGTCTGCTTTGGAGGTATGCTGTTTTAAATGATGAACATTGCATCCTAAAGAAACCGGAAGCTGCACCAAAGCTGCAAACTCCAGTCTTAGAATGAGTGTGGCTTTGCCCATGACCACCAGACTCCTTTGGACCCCATGCATCATTTAAATAGCATACCTCCCAAAGAGACCCGAAGCAGCTTTATTTTGGCAGTCTGTAACAGGCCTAATAGACATGTTTGTCTGGAAAAACCAGTATGCAAAGGGATCTTGTACATCTTTGAGACTAAATGGAAGTTGGTAGCATGAGCTTTGTAACTTAACCTACTTCCTCAGTTCATGTTATATTCCAGGGTAACACACTGTACTATTTCCTTCAGTAGCACTTCAGCCAGCCTGCATTGTCTCCTTTCATCTGTGTTTAACAACAAATAGCACTTTAGCTCTAGCAACTATTTTTCAGCCACAGGACACAGTATGGGGTGGATGTGTGGGAAAGGGAAAGATGCTACAGTAGGCAGAGCCTGAGGCATACTGCTGCTCATACAGAAATCTGCACCCAAGCCACCCAAAAAAGTAAAAAGGAGGATGGTGAGAGACATGGCCACACATTGGGTTTTCTGCCTACAGTAGCTCTCACTACACTGCTCTCCTCTGGGCTGGCTGGTTGTGGGAGGGAGCTGCCTGAGAGTTCTTGTTCTAATCTCTTGTAATGCTAGTGTTAGATTACGTCACTGCCCAAGCCACAGATCCTTGGGCACAGGCAAAAGGCTAGGAAAAGTTCTGTCTCCCATGCCAGTGTTTACAGGCCCAGAAAGTGAAGAAAGCTTAGAAGAAGGGTCAAGTTCGAACTGCTGGAAATAAGAGGAAATTAGGGTTCAAAGAGACAGCTGTGTTAGTCTGGAAAATCAGTAGTAGAGGGATCTAATACCACCTTTGAGACTGAGGGGCTAAACAGACCAGCATAAAACCAGCATTTGGGGCAGAGTGGGGCATGCCGACGCCTGCTACCTGCTCCAACTCCACCCCGATGCTGGCATCACGCCGCACCACCCACATGTGAAGATAAATGCTGTCTTGGACCTTTGGAAGAAACAAAGCATTTAATGTATAGAATTGTTGCTATACCAAGCAATTATATAACTTCTAATTTCCTTTGGCGGGTTTAATAGACTGCCATTTTGGTGCGGTCTGGGACCCACCCCTTTCCCGGATATCGGGGCTTCGCGGCTACACCGGCAGTCTATGGGCCCCGATCTGCCGCTTTTCAGTGCGGGGAAGCAGCAAAACGCCGCTTCCCCGCAGCCTGAAAAGGGGTGTCCTTGGGCTTCAAGCCCCCAAGGACACCCGCTGCGGCGGGGAGGGGGAAAGGGGCCGCTTGGCCCCTTTCCTCCCTGGCTTCGCTGGCGCAGCCGTTGAAGGCTGCGCCCAGCGAAGCAAAGCGGCGCCGCAGACCAGGAAGGAGCTCCGAAACAGGATCCCTTCCTGGTCCACGGAAGGGCGCCCTAGGCGCCTGCCGCGGATTGAGACTCACAGCCGCGTCTAACGAGTCCGCACGTCCCCGAAGAGGCGGCGTGGCCGTGACGCCTCCGGAGGCGGCATATGGAAGGCCGCACCACGTTTAGGGCAGACGAGCACGCACAGGGTAGTGCGTGGCAGAAGCACCAGCCCTTTGTAACCCTAGTGCGTGCTCACTAAAACGCCGTCTGTAACCGGCCTTTAATTTCCCAACAAGAGCGTGGTGCAACAAAACATAAAGAATTCTAAACCCAGCATTGGTTCAGAGTACCAAGACTGGAGAGAGCTCACAGACCTTCCCTAAAAAATTGTTGCTCATTACACAAAACTTCAATAATACAATTTACAAAATGATGTAATTTCATTTTTGTAATTGTTAAAACAATCTTGAGTCAGAAACTCTTGTGAACTATATCTAAATTGCCCAGATTCTACTAGTAGAACCAGACTGTCTTTTGTATACCTTGTTGAAGACTACTATTATTTCTCATTACCTAGTACTGACGGCTGGACAGCTTTTTATAAATAATCTGTGCAGTTGTAACAATTCTTGATGTGAGTCTGTTTCATATTTGCATGTTTCCTGTCTAGTGGGTAAAGAGGTGGGCTAAAGGTCAGCAATTCTACCTTAGACATATATGGTTTCCACATGACAGAAATAAAGCAGTTTGAAATCACTTACTATCATTAATCTATCCATGGAATCCTGAGATTTCTAGTTTGGTGAGGTATCAGCCTGGCCTGTCAGAGTACTCTGGTGCTTCATCAAGCCACAAATCCCAAGATCCATAAGATAGAATCATAGCAGTTAAAATTGTGCCTTCCAAAAGTTGCTATGATGCCCTCTCTGCATAGGCCAAATAAATCAGCCTCCTCCCATCCTCAAAACAAATAGTCCAGACAACATGGGCCCGTCCCCAGTTCGGTGCAAACTGTCTGCACTATGTCTTTCCTGTTTAGCTCAAACCCAAATATATTCCCCTTAAAACAGTTTTTATCCTTTCTCATCTAATCTTTCTGGAAGATCTGTAGCCCTCTTTGCAACACTGTGGTGGCTGTTTTACAATGTGTCCTGCTCTGCCACCCACTGCCACTCTAGTCATTCACTCTCAAGTGAGAAAGAGGTGCTCAGCTCATTCTGACCTCAGAGCGAGTGACCCATGGCAGCAGGCAACACAGCAGGAGCCGCATGCAAATGGTCACCAGCATCACAGTGGAGTGCCCAACGTAATGGAAGGGGATGTTGAGGAAGCTTTGGGCTAGAAATCTCTGGCTAGTCCTGGAGTATTCTGGCCTGTGAGGACCTGGCCAAAGTTTTCAACTTACTCACAAGCTTAAAATCCTGGATCAACAGCAATTAAAGAATGGGAAAAAGAATTTTTAGAATAAGTAGACATATTTAGATGGGAACCACAATGAATACCAGATGCTGTAGGATATATTTCAGAGGAAGAAATTGATAAAGCCATCTCTGGGTATTTCTTGCCTGAGAAAAACCCCATGAAATCATGAGGTCTCATAAGTCACCAGAAGACAACACACACACACACATCAGAGAAGAGAGAGAGAATGCATCTTACAATGTTTGGAGGTAGGTAGCCTGTTTTTCAAGGAACCAATATTCCTAAATTTATTTGTAAGTGCATCAGTGGGTGCAGTAGAAGTGAACATTAGATAGTGGAGTCTGGGGATGACTAATTATGCAAAGCTGGTGAAAATCCAAGCAGACGGCAAAGAACACTGAAAGGATCTTCTTAACTATGTGAAAGGGCAGCACAATGGCTTCCCTTCCAGGCTTCACTGCAAAGAATCAAACCTGCAGTTTCTCCACAGAGAAGCCCTATGGCTAAACCTAACCTAAAAAGCTTTGTCAGTACTCAGGATCAAGATTGGATCAGATATAAGATTTTTTCAGAGTGGAGCCTTTGTGCTGAAAGTGGAAAGAATTAGATGATTCTAGAAACAGGTTAAAGCAGCAAGGACACGCAAATGAAATGCAGGGACAATTTTCCTTCTGCCTTTTGCACCATCTTGAACATTTGCTTATACCTTGAAATGCAAAGCACTGTATTTGGCAACAAAACACTTTCAAAATTTCTTTGGATAACTTTTGCAAAACTGTAACCCAGCCTAGAGCTGATGAAAGGTTTTTATGTGGCAATTAAATAAATGTTGCAGAGGAGGCTGTTATGGTATAAAAACCTCTAAACTTAAAAGTAACACTGACAATTTACAGTGTTTCCAGTGCAACAGAAAGGCGTTTTACAGCATTCTCTCTTCCAAGTGATCCTGAGGGACAGGCAAGTTGGCCTTTTAATGAATTTCTTTCATTTAAAGCAGAAGAAGTGGGAAAACACGCTGTAGGTGTGTCATAGGTGAGGGCAATGGTATGCAAAAAACCTTGGTGCTGTCTCCTTTTCGTCTAGTTGAATGGTCAGTAGTTTTACAGATATCCCAACTCACTCGTTTTTTCTTAGCCTGCTTTAAAGCACTAGTCTGTTGGAAGCTGTGATATGCTGGGATATTTTTGTGTGACTAGACTGAATCATAAAATTATTATTTGATGAAAATCACAGCAAATACCAGGCAGTCTGAGTCAATGCATTTTGAGTGCACGCCACCTTCTCAAAAGGTTATTTCCAGGCATGTCCATAGCAATGCCAAGTCAACCTCCCACCTGCACACTGGCAAGTCTAACACTACATTTACTCTGACTTAATTCCAGTTGTAGAAATATTCAGAAGACGGAGGCTGCAATCTGATTGCCACTACAGGAGTAAACCTTACTGAGCTCCGATAGACAGGATGGCACTGCTAGCTGTAATCCTAAAAACTGGCTTCAGCTGTTGAAAATAGTGGGAATTAATTGTGTGAACCATGTAGAGTCTGGGCTGATTTTAAGTTAAGGAGATATGATAGCCCTGTTCAATATTTGAAGGATGTCATATTGAGGAGGGAGCAAGCTTGTTTTCTGCTGCTCCAGAGACTAGGACCAAAGCAATGGATGCAAACTGGCAGGAAAAGAGATTCCACTCAATATTAGGAGGAACTTCTGACAGTAAGGGTGTCGACATGGAACAAACTCCCTCGGAGTGTAGTGGAGTCTCCTCCTTGGAGGTCTTCAAGCAGAGGCTGGATGGCCATCTGTCGGGGATGCTTTGATTGTGCTTTTTCCCTGCATGGGCATGGGGTTTGACTGGATGGCCCCTGTGGTCTCTTCCAACTCTATTCATATTTCTATGTGTGTGCCTATACATCAAATTCCACTAATGGTGAAATCATGGAGTAGTAGCTTTAAAATAGCCACTTGTTTAAATTAGTTCTCTTGCTGACCTGGACTAATGCTACAGTTCTAAATCCAGGTGGGTGCTGTGAATCTGAAGTTTTCGGACTTCTTTAACATAGGTTACAATGCCTTAAAATCAACATTAGGGTTGGGGGCATTCTTCAGTACCAGAACACTTTTCATAATGCATATGCTCCCTCCTAATCCTGAGTTGTTTTTAGTTGAAAATTAGATTCCAGGTTGGCCTCTGGTGTGAAACCATAGGTTGGTGCATTCTGCCCTAAGGGGGCTTCCGTTTTACCCTCGTGCAAGAGAGGCTATCCATTCTCTCTGATACCACTGTGCAAGCATGGACTTTGGTGCTAGATGCAAAATTCTAGCAACAACACAGGGCAGTGGTCCCCAAACTGTGCTCTTTAGGGAATTTTGGACATCAGCTCCCAGAATCCCAGACTATTGGCCAACATGGTTGAGGCTTCTGGGATTTGAAGTCCAAAATCTCCACAACCAACTAGTATTCCAGAATTCCACAGCATGGAGCCAGGGCAGTTAAAGTGAAGTCAAAACCGGTTTATTTCTCCAGTGAAGAGGCAACCTTGAAGACCCTTCTTTCCCCTCACTCCTCTGGAAGGCACAAGGGAGCCAAGGTGGCCTCTGGAGCCCTGGGCCTTTTGGGGCTTGCAGCGGGATAAACATTGACAGATACAGAGACTGCAGCCAGGAAGTCAGAAGATTAGAAATGGAAAGAGTGGCATGAAAGTACCAAAAAAGATGCTAAAATGCAGACCACAACTCAGCACCAAAGTCCAAATCATACAAGCCACCGTATTCCCTATACCATGAATGGATGTAAAGAGCTGGACAGCGAAGCAAGAAGATAGGAAGAAAATCAATTCATTGGAGATGTGGTGCTGAAGGAGAAGATGCTAAGGATTCTGTGGACAGCCAAAAGGCAAACAAATGGGTTCTAGAGTAGTTCAAGCCAGAAATCTCTCTGGAAGCCAAGAGGACAAATCTTATGCTGGTGTATTTGGACACGTCTTAAGAAGGCATGAATTATTGGGAAAACAACAATAACTAGGAAGCTGGAGGGAAGTAGAAAGAGAGGAAGGCCACATGCTAGATGGATGGAGTGTATTAAAGGGTCGCGAGTATGAGTTGCAGGAGCTGGACAGAGCAGCGGAGGGCGGGGGGGGGGGCTTGGGGATGTCTCCTTCCTCAGAGGCCTGTGGAGCAGAGCAGAGGGGCGCAGGAGGGCTGGGACTTTGGGGGGAACCTGGAACAGAACCTGGACAGAGCCTGGGGTTATCCAGGTGTGTTAGGCACAATTTCGCAATTTTGCTTTTGCGGAGACGCTGTATGTAAACAGAAAGCAACATTTTCCGGACATTTCCATTTCACGAACAGAGATGTCCCTCCACAGAAAGAAAAAGAAGAAGGTTGGCCATGGTCGAGAGAGTGGAGTGGAGGGCGGTTCCCAGGAGCCACAAGCGTTGCCTCGGGTGGTGCCAAGAGAAGGAGGAAAGCAAGAGAAAGGGCGCGTGGCTGCCTGCCTGCCTCCGCGGGGCTCCTTGGGCCGGGCTCCCTGAGGCCGTGCCAATGCGGGCGGGCTGCTGGCGCGCTGGGTCGAGAGGCGTGGCTGCCGGGGAGGGAGGCACGCGCCGGGCGTGCGAACGGCCCTGGGGCTCTGCTCTTGGGCGGGGCCGAGCATGGAGCAAGCCCAAGGGGAGGGGCTGGGGCGGGGGGGGGAGGGGCGTGGTGGCGCGCGGCGCGTCGCGTGCTGCTCCCGGGGCATCCTCCTCCTCCTCCTCCTCCCGCGCGCGGGGCGGATAAAGGGTCCGCGCCGGGCAGCAGCTGCCCTCAGAGCAGCCCGGACACAGAGAGGGAAGGGACCGCTGCTCCTTCCCCGGGACCCCTTCGCCCCGCTTTGCAGCCTTCCTCCGCCAAGGGCGCCGCGTCGATGCGCCAAGATGAACGGCGTCGTCGGAGCGGGGCGGGAGGCCATGCTTTCCGCTGAGGGCGGAGCTGTTACCCGCTGCCGGGCCGGGCTTCGCGGGGCTCAAGGGCTGCCCCTCCGCCCCCGGCACCACCCCCAGCCCCCCTGGGACGCCGCCGCCGCCGCCAAGGGATGCCCGACCCGGCCAGGGCTTGGCTGCTGCTGGGGCCGCTGCTCCGTCGGGGCGCTGCAAAGGCTCCTCCAAGCGCGCCGCCGCCGCCGCTCCAGCTCCCCGGAGCTGCTCCGTTGCAAGCGGCGCCTGGCCTTCCCGGCGGGGCTGGCGGCGGCACAAGGAGGAGGAGGAGGAGGAGGAGGCCCGGGCTCTGCGGCGGTGGCGCGCCGGAACGAGCGGAGCGGAACCGGGTGAAGCTGGTCAACCTGGGCTTCCAGACCCTGCGGCAGCACGTGCCCAACGGGGCCCGCGCCAAGAAGATGAGCAAAGTGGAGACCCTCCGCCGGCCGTCGAGTACATCCGCGCCCTCCAGCAGCTCCTCCGCGAGCACGACGGCGCCCGGCCCTTCCTGCCCGCCCCGGGCCCGAGGCCAGCGCCGGCTCCCTCTCCTCCTCGGCCCCGTGCCCGCCTCGCCCCGCTCCGCCTACTCCTCCGACGAGAGCGGCTACGAGGGCGCCCTCAGCCCCGAGGAACAGGAGCTCCTCGACTTCACCTCCTGGTTCGGCAGCCTACTGAGCCCCCCCCCTCCTCCTCCTCCACGTCCCCCGGAGCAGGTTAAAAGTGGGCGCCAGCGGGATGGGGCGCAAGAGCTGGAAGGGAGCCCCAAAGGACTTCCAGCCAGCCCCATTCTGCCATGCAGGAACTCCCAATCAAAGCATCCTGACACATGGGCATCAGCCTCTGCTTAAAGACCTCCAAGGAAGGAGACTCCCACACTCCGAGGGAGTGTGTCTCACTGTCGAACAGCCCTTACTGTCAGGAAGTTCCTCCTAATGTTGAGGTGAATCTCTTTTCCTGGAGCTTGCATCCTTGCTCCAGGTCTAGTCTCTGAGCAGCAGAAAACAAGCTTGCTCCCTCCTCAATATGACATCCCTTCAAGTATTTAAACAGGCTATCATATCACTTCTTATTTGTCTCTTCTCCAAGCTAAACATATCCCCCCCCCAAACTTTTTCTCTCTCTGTCTCTTTTCCTGTAGTTTGAATCGGCTGCTCATGTCTCTGGAACAGCTTGCTCCATCCTCAGTATGGCACTGGCAGAATGGGGTGGGGCTCCATGCCCCC
>NC_056522.1:269108001-269114000 GCF_019175285.1 Sceloporus undulatus
CCCCCGTGGTCTTTTCCAACTCTGTGATTCTATTATATCCCTTCATATATTTCAACAGAGCTGTCATATCTCTCCTAAACCTTCCCTTTTGCCTCTGCTTTGAGTTGGCTGAGCTGGAGCCCCACTCAAGAGAGTGGTGCTTGTGGTGTACCTTCAAATCATTTCTGACTTAAGGCAAACCTGTCATAGGGTTTCCTTGGTAAGTTTCTTCAGAGAGGGTTTGCCATTGCCATCCTCTGAGGCTGAGATAGTGTGACTTGTTCCAGGTCACCTCAGTGGGTTTCCTTGGCCGAACTGGGATTCAAACCATGTCTCCAGAGTCCTGGTTCAACACTCAAACCTCTACAGCATGCTGGCTCTTACTCCTGATGAAACCTGTGGAGACTTGGTCTGTAATGCAAAGTTGAGCAGTTTCATAGGCTTTACATCTTATGGCTCCATCCCATGGAATCCTGGGATTCATAGTTGGTGAGGTGCTTAGACTTTTTGCTCTGGAGGCATTCCTTCACTCTCCGGATCCAGAGCAGACAGTCCTAAGAGCCTCCCCAAACTGCAAATCCCACAGTACCATAGGATGTGGGATCAAACAGTTTTGAATTTATAATGTAACTTTTGTCTGATCTGCAGCACCAGAGTAGTACAGTTTGACACCACTCTAACTGACATGGTTCAGGGCAATAAAATCTGGGATTTGTAGTTTTGTGAGATATTTATCCTTCTCTGTTAAGAGAGCTCTGATGCCAAAACAAACTACAAATCCCAGAATTCCATAGGGTGGTGCCATGACAGTTAAAGCAGTGTCAAACTGTCCTATTTCTACATTAGACCTTTGTCACAAATTTCCTGTGTCTTCCTACAGCCTTTACAGTGGTGCCTCTGAAGCAGTCATTGTGGGTGGCAGGCTTCCTACGTAGAAAGTGTAAAATGCTGTGCTTGTTTCTTATGTCACCCTTGGCAAGAGGACCCAAATGCGTGCTGTACCAGTGTTACTGGCCTGGCCCTGGCACACTGGGATTGTGTTTGGCAAATGATGGCAAAGGTGATTTAAAGCCAAACTGGGCAGAAGCTAGCCTGGGGTGGTAGCACACAAACCACTGGCTCACCTTGGCTGATGGGGATGGAAGTTCACATGGTTGATTTTGAACTACAACTCCCGCTGCTGTTGCTGCTGCTTCAGTCTCATACAGCTGGGGGAATCTGCCCCTAGAAGGCTGCAGATTGGGATCCAGTCCCAGAAAATAAAAATGGATGTCTGGTGGAGTCCAAAATCTTCAGGCTGCATGCAACAAGCATACAAATTGAATGTTCCCTTGAAATAAAGCAGTAGGTACCTTGTGGCTGGTAGGGCCTACGTACCCTAAAAGTACTGGATCCTGTCTGATCTTGGAAACTAAGCAGGATCAGCCCTGGTTAGTACTTGGATTGGACACTGCCAACAGATAACGGGGATGTAGGCAATATTTCAGAGGATGGACCTGGCAAAACCATTTCTGAAACCCTAGACGGTTCATGGGGGTTACCACAAGTCAACAGTGAATTGAAGACACACATACACCTCTTGTGGATGTGCTCAGAAGTAGTGACCTTGATGACTAGTTGGAAGCATTTCTGTCCCTGAAGAAGGGAGGAAGCAGTGGTGCTTGGGCTTGGGCTGAATTTACTTCACAGGCGTGTACCGGTTTAATTGCATAACTTCAAACAGTCCGCTCTCAGGCTGAAACTGCTGGCAGTTTAATTGTTTCTCATCCCAAGAAGATGTTGAGTTGGGGAGAGCTTTAATAATAATAATAATAATTTTTTTTATTTTTATACCGCCCTTCCATAGATCAGGGCGGTTCACAGCAAATATCAATAAAACAATTAAGAATACATAAAAACACCCCCATACAAATAGCAAGGTTCCACCCACTTTGTCTCTGGGGCTTAACTATAAGTTATTATTTGGACAGAACAATGGCATAGGTTGCCATAAACATTTGGTATAAGTTACCATAAACACTTACAAGTGATTTGCCCCATGCAATTCTGTAAATATTTAGGTAAGAAATAAACCAATAATTCTAGGGGACATACTTCCAGGTGAGGCTAGGACTGCAGTTTTAAACGTATCAATCCAACTAGATAGATTTTCTCTGCAGTAATGAGTGATATACAGTTGCCCCCTCCATTTGTGCAGACTTCAGATCTGTGACCCGCGCTTACTTGTGAGGAGCAAATGGAGGAGGTTAAAATGGGGCGCATGCCCATGGCATGCACCTGCAGTCGCTTGTGGGTACACACCCCCATTCAAGCCTATGGGGCTTGAATATCTGCGAGTTTCTGTTTTTTTTGGGGGGGGGGGGGCTGGAACAGATCCCTGCAAAAACAGAGGGCTGACTGCATTCTTTCTAGCTATGCCCAAACTTTTCAGTTGGTCATTGTTTTCCATCCCATCCCAAATCTTGTTTAAACCAGGAGGAAGGCAGATTTTAAAGAGAGCTTGCTTGCCCTGTTTGAAACAGAGGTAGCAACATTGGACAGGATCCAACAGTGTCATTCTGATGGCAGAATTCTTTTTCTTGGTGGAGAAAGAGTAGGAGAGATTTCCCCCTCTCCCTGTGCAGACCCCTGCCTGTGTACCCCCCCTTCTCAAAAAGCTGCTCAGGAGGGTTGGGAAACCTTAGAAACAGGTTTTCAGACATCATGGAAGGCTACTATGTGGGAGTGGAAGAAGAAAGTAGATGTCCACTAGAGTGACTTTGGATTTAGATCATTGACACAACATATAGTCCAAACTCTTTCTCATATAAGGCAACCCTTAGAAACAGTAAGTCACTTGATCAGAGCTTTGTACGGGGGACTGACAGAGCAGTGATTTGAGATCTTCACTGGAGGCCCTGTTGTGTGTCCCACCATCTCATGAACTTAGGTTGGTGGGTACATGCAACAGGGCTCTCTCTGGAGCAGCGCCTCGATTGTGGAACTCTCTGTCCAAAGAAGTTTGGCTGGCCCCTATCTTTTAAAATTCTAGTGAGCAGTGAAAACAGCACTGTTCTGCATCGCATTCAGTATTTGAAATTACTTTTTTAACTGTTTAAAAACTTGATTCTAGGATAGTTTTTAGACCGCTAGTTTTTAGACCACTAGAGTTTTAAAAGAGTATTTTAATGTGTTTTTTAAAAAAATATTTTTAAAAACTTTACCTTGCTCTAATTGTTTTTTATTTGTTTATCACATTGTTGCTTACTCGTGAGGAGCAAATGGAGGAGGTTAAAATGGGGCCCTTGTGGTAATGGAGGAAATATAAAAATGTTTTAAATACAAATAATTAAATAAAAATAAAGGCGGGTGACCAGAGGATCTATATCAGGTACATGTTTCTAATGGCCTTTCTTTTTTCTTTTTGTAGCAGTATAGAAGGCAGCGCTGCATAGAACCTCAGTACCTCATTGTCCCAGCCGCCTGTTAAGATGCAGCAGAAGAGCAGTAGGATTCTTGTGTAACATGTTTCCTACTTTCCTCGAGCTTCATTACAAGGGTGGTTTGATGACCAGATCATTGTGATATCTGACATTGCTGTTTCGTTGTTCTTTTGAAAAACAGAACACTGGTGTCTTGTGATAGTTCTCCTTCTCTTTTAAAAAAAGTGCAATTATGTAAATAATAGGGGCCAACATTTTTACCTGCTGTTGTACAGTAGTTTATGGTTCCCTCTGACTCTTGAACTTCCAATGAAAAGGCTTATTTCTGATTTCAGTGTCAGATGGAGATTTACTGGGCTTCCACTTTTAAATGTATGTGTGTGTTTTTATATGGGAAGAGCTGAAATAGCTAAAACTTGATGCTTCCTTTTTCGGAATGGGAAGGGGGAATATTGTAATGTCAAAAATAGACTTTATATGTGTAACTTGAACTCTCTGTGGAACACTGTTGATATGAAGACGTATTTTTGTACAAAAAATCATTAGAGATTGCAAGAAGAGAGTAAACATTTGTAGAAGTCCACTTGACCCTTGGCTTCTTAACACTGCCATTTAGGATGTTTTGAGAACTTACCCAATTTAGATGAGTTTCCTAACATTTTATATTAAATGAGGGTAAAAGTGTTCATCTTAAATAGTTTCCAAGTTTTTGTTTTCTTGGATCTGCTGCGAAGGTTCATTTATGGAGGGGGGAAGGGGAGAAGAAGAAAAACCCTGAAGTTTTATTTTTTAATGTATTGAAGGTATTTTTGTATGCACTTGTTAGGATTTGTCAAGTTGTATATATGCGTTTTTAAAGAGTATCCTATTTTATGTAAATCAACTTTATAAATAAAATCTATTTATAAGTAATTTTTGTTATCATAGTTATGCCCTTTTGTCTTCCCGGATGTTGCAAAGGGGAAAGTTACAGAAAATAAATTTGCCTCTTAGTCTTCCCTCTTCTCTCTGACACAAACACACATAGTGTGGATCTTTTTTTTTACTTACACAGAGACAGTGGTATCATTAGGAGGTGCAAGGGATGTGCAGCATGCTGGGTGACACCCAGAAGGGAGCTGTATACCTGGGGCTGGTAAGGTTGTGAGAACTGGTGCCACATCCCTTTCTCGCTTACCTGGCAGCTGCATAAGTCCCCAAACAGCCTTCCAAAGGCTGCAGCACTGCGCCCCCTCAAGCAGCAAGCTCTGCTTTTGGGTGGAAGTGTCATTTGTTTAGGGTCCAGAGTGGCTGTTCTTCTGAGCAGTTGCTTCTGATGCTAAAAAGCTGCTGGGAGGCTGCAGCATTGTACACAAGCAGCAGGCACTACTTGGCTAGGTGGAGGCCGAGTACCTTTCATTTGGGGCCTGACAAGGCTGCTCTAGATCCCAAATGGCATGTGCCATTTGTTTGGGGGTACTGCAGCTGCTCCCGTGAGCCACTGCACAGGGCCCCAAATGGTCATCCAGAGGTTGCTGCAAGCCCCCACCCAACAACAGTCTTGCTGGGCAGTGTCAGGGTGGTCAGGGGGTCAGGCAAGCAAGGCATTGGGAGGGAGAGGTGGGGCAGTCAGCCTTCACCACTGTCCCCCTACTGCAGATGGGGGGGGGGACATCAGGCATGAGGATGGCACTGCACAGAGAAGATATGTGAGGAACGTGCTGACAGTTGCTGATATCAAGCTGGCTAGGTAATTGAAGTCAAGTAAAAACTAGTGTCATTATCCTAGATAAAGGCCACATAGCTTAACAGACATTTTAAGATTTATATGCCATACCATTACATCAAACAGCTATAGTTTTGAAGCAGCAACTATGATTATTATTTTTTTGTGGGAAATACTTTTAAATATACTGGGTGATTCAAAAAGAATAGTGCAAAAGTAAAACTGTTCTTACTCAGTTTTGCACCATTCCTTTTGAATCATCCTGTACATGCCACCTCAGGTGAGAAAGGTTTAAATGAAAGCCAATTTCTCTTTGAAGTTGACAGAGTGTAAAGTTCCACCAGGGTACTTTTGTAAATAAACTAGGAGGGTGGTGGCCAGCTAGCATGAGCGACGTCCCTGGAGTCTTTTCACACTACAGGTTTGTAGTACTGTATGATTCTACTCTTAAGGGCCATGGTTCACTCCTATGGCTTCTGGGATTGGCAGTTTAGGGAGAGATATTTAGAAATCAGTGCCCCAGAACTTCTCCAGTGCCCCTTCCAGGATTCCATTGGATGTTGCCAGGGTAGTTAAAGTGGAATTGTAGTGGTATATCTGTGTAGTGTGAAAGGCTCCATGGTGTACCTCCATAGCTATTTGGATCATGGAGTGAAGCTGTGCCCGCAGACCATCCAACAGTTATTTCACAGTCTAGAAAAAAATTGCATGAGGAAGTACTGTGTAGCTCCTTATCCAATGTCAGAAAATAAAAAAAAACAACAGTTACACTAGCATAAGTCACTACTGTATCAGTATTCTGGTCATAGAGTTTAGTTATCAAAGGGGCCATTCAGACTACAGAAAAAACTGGGTTTGAAAGCGATTCTTGCATGTGAAGTTCATATTGGATC
>NC_056522.1:269114025-269117336 GCF_019175285.1 Sceloporus undulatus
TATTGGATCCGAATCCATCACAATCCATGTCGGGGCTTGCACGGAAATGCCCCATACACTGAGGTATCCGATTCGCGGCTAAATCCGTCTTTTCCCAAAAAACTCGGGTGGTTGCCCAAAATTTGAACTTGCCCTCAATCACCGCAGGGCAAATTAGGGAGGGATTAGGTCAGGGGGCTGCAGAGGTCAGAGCATTCCTCCATCATCAGAAGAGGGGAGGGGGGGAGGAGGAGGAGAGGAAAGAGCCAAAAAAAGGGGAATCTGGATGCAAAGGGGGTGACAGGAGAAAGGGGGAAATCAGGGGGACTTTTGGGCTGCAGAAGGCTGTCAGAGAGAGGTGGGGGTGGAGAAAGTGATGAAGGAGGAGAGGAGGAAGGGAGGAGGAGGAGGAGGAGGAGGAGGAGAAAGGGGCGTGGGAGGAGGGAGCCATGGAGGGGATCCTAAAACGGAGCAGGAGGAGGAGGAGGAGAAGGAGCTGGGGGAAAGGGTCAGTGGGCATCCCGAGGAAGGAGAGGGTCTGAAGGAAGGAAGGAGGAGGAGGAGGAGGAGGAGGAGGAGGAGGAGGATTTCCAGGGGCAATTGGGTTGCGGGCTACGCTGGGGCATGTAGGGAAATCAGGCTGTTGTTCTACTTTCATCTTGCTCCTGGATTTTGTCAGAGGGAGGGGTGGGGGGTGGGGAGAAAGCTCAAAGGGAGGTGGGGTCGGAAGGAAGGAGGATTGCCCAGGGAAGTGGGCTGTGGGTCCAGCTGGGGATGTAGGTAAATCAGCCTCTTTTGACATTTATGCGCATTATTTTTTGGGTGCTTGCTTGTTCTACTTGCTCTGGACATTATTATTTATTATTTGTGTTATATGAGGATGCTACGGATGCGTGTTGCATTTCCCATTTTATTCCCAATTGATTCCATGGGTCTACTTTAGTTGGAACTGACAGGTCACACTCTCTCAGCCTCAGTGGAAGGCAATGGCAAGCTCCTCTACCAGGAGGAAAAAGTTCCGGTCAGGTCAGGTCAAAAGGCCGGGCACGAACGGAGCTCCACATCAGGCACCCCCCCCTTTCATATTTTTTAAAATTTTTTTGACCAAATATGCCATGATTTGTTTTCTTGAGGCAGATAGGCAGGGCTAGCAGCTTGTGCACTTTCCCTTTCATCTGCTCGCTTCCAGCAAAGGGGAAGTGTTACAATGTTGCAAAGGGCTAGACTTACAATCGATGGTACATTTTTTGCTCTTGTCAATTAGATAATGATACATGCTTTTGCTACTGAATCAGAGGCAGCCGTTGCTTTTAATAGAAAAAAAAAACAAGGAATGCAGGCATCGACTCCTTTTCTGGCATTTTCAAGTGAGAATTTATTCTTATCATCATTCATCTTATTTTTACATGTAAGAGGCATTCTGGGGTGCAAGAGTGGGGGATGCATTGCTTGCATGGGATTGAATTGGCACCGGGGCAGATCTGACCCATGCCCACCTAACCACCACACAAAAAAGAGTTTTTTAAAAATTGACACTAAAGAGCATGGCTCTTAAAAAAGGAGGGGGGAGGACACTTGGAGTAATATATATGGTGAATAGTTACAAATCTTAAGGGAGAGAGGGGAATCTTGCTTTAGAGGAGTCATATCCAGCATCATCAAGAACATAATACTTAGTTGTCAGTCTTTAATGTGGACTGCAGAGCAGAGGACAAGAAAGGAAGCATGGCTATTCCATCATCTTTCTTGAGATGCTCATAGCCTTTGGCTTTTTCCAATTAACACTTATCCAGCAAGTATTTCATTTGGCTATCTGATCTCTTCATCTTGTCCAACCATGATAAGACCCATACCTGTAACAACTAGTGTCCTAGGTCAGACAGATGGGCAGCTTGGAATAGCCAGAGCTGTGGTCAGCCCATGATCAGCCTGGGACTGTGGTGACCAAATGCCACAGTCCCAAAGCCAGCTGCTGCCTCAGTCCTAAAAGAGCTGCCGGTGAAGAGTGACTTTTTGCCACTCATTTTCTGTCTGGTTTCGGAATGCCTTAGGCAGCCCTAGAGCAGCTTCTGGCTGATCCAGGGGCTTGCATAGTTTTCATGCCACATCCCCAACACAGCCTGAAGCTGGCACTTTTTGCCCATCTGCTTTGGGCTCTTGTTTGCTTTTTCCTTCTTCCTGCTGCCCAATTCCCCTTTTCTTGTGTAGCATGATGTTTTTTACTATAAGCTGGAAGGGAGGGACTGTGTGGTTACCACTGATATTTGAAAGTGACATGGAAGCCTTTTTGGTTAAAAATAGTATGTATATATGTGTGGGATAAAAATAACAAACAATTGGCCCTCAGACATAGACCAGGCAGCACTCAATAACCCGTTCTGAGTGAATTCTTGTACTCAGGCTTCATAAAATGAAAACAGAAAACTGGGAGATAAGGCTTCCTTGTGGTCTGAGCATTCTGTGGGACTACTTGTCTAACCATCATAACATCAGAGCATTTAAAATTCTCTAACTGGTTTCTGAGAGTTACCTGAAGTCTACAAATATGTATATATGACTTCTCTTTGGAAGGCTGTTTCTTCTAAACAGTTGCTGTCGAAGGTGCAATGCTAGTATGTGATATAGTATGGCTGTGATGAAAGATTCATGTGGAAGCATTATATTCTGTCCCAATGCATATAGCAGTTTTATAGATTTTGGATTTGCTTTGATCTCCTTCTGCATCTTCTGGTATTTGTAGTTTTAAGAGATATTTAGCCTTCCCTGTCAGAGAGCTTTGGTGCCCCACCTAACTACAGATCCAAGAATTCCACAGCATTGAGCCATGGAAGTTAAACTATTGTCAAATTGCTTTATTTCTGCAGTGTGGCAGCAGCCACTGACTCTAAGTTCTTTAAAGTGAAGACATACAGCTATATAAAGTGGACCAGAACCAGAAAAAAAAATCAAAACCTCTCAGGTGATATGACTATAAAACACTGCAAAAGGTTTACCAGTTGTCATATTTTGCTTGGCATTCTGATCAAATTCAAAACATTGTCATTCTTTCTCAAAATGTTGAGTACACTGCTACCTCGGGTTACGAAATTAATTCGTTCCGCCATTCCTTTCGTAACCCGAAAATTTCGTAACCCGAAACACTTTTTCCATTGAAAATAACTAATGCGTTCTATGACCTCAGACTGAACCTGCAAGTCAAAACAAAGTTACAATAGAGGCCTATTAAGCTAAGTACCCTACAATACAATGTAATGCAAAGTTGCCTGAGGCACTAAAGAGCTTAAGAATGACTTGCAGGTCCAGTCTGAGGTCATAGAACGCATTAGTTATTT
>NC_056522.1:269117361-269123106 GCF_019175285.1 Sceloporus undulatus
TTTTTGTTTTGGTTTTTTTGGCATCATGGTGGTGCAGTGGTTAAATGTGGGAACTGCCAGCCATTCACAGCCACAAGGTTGTAAATTCAATCCCAGCAGGGGTTCAAGGTTTCCCTCAGCCTTGCATACTTCCATGGTCACTAAAATGAGTACCCGGCTTGTTGGGGACAATTAACTGACTCGTAAACTGCTTCGCAGTGCTTAAGTGCACTGATAAATGGTATAGAAATGTATGTATGTTTCTTCAGAGGAGGTTTGCCATGGCCATCCTCTGGGGCTGAGATAATGTGACTTACTCAAGTTCACCCAGTGGGTCACATGGCCATCATCATCATCATCATCAACAACAACATCATCATCCATTTATTATAGGTGCTGTGGGATTTGCACAGTGCTTTACATAGTAGGAATAACTGGAGGCTGGTGAAGAAAATTGCACTCCTGATGTCTACCTGTAACCCTTTATTTAAATAGGAGAGGGCAAAAGGCTGCCCTCTGGCAGCATTACCCACTCCCTTGAATCCACAATTCCCAAATAGGGAAAGTAGATGAGAACAGGAGAAGGAGTGGAGAGAGATTATAGAGAGGGAAGGTTAAGGAAAGACATTGTGATAGAGGAAGCAGAAGAGGAAAAGAAGAAAAGAAGGGAAAGAGGAAGAGGTAGAGGAGAAAGGAGAAGAGGAAAGGAAGATAAGGGGGGACGAATCAATAATTGGGTATAAAGTTGTATTTTAAAGTATTTAATGTGATCAGAGACTTGTATAATCGTGATGATTTTAATGTGCTGGTATTTTTGTTTTGTATATTTTTACTTTGTACATTTTGAATATTAATAAAATATGTATTAAAAAAGTAACCTCCCTACTGCTTTGAACAAAACCTTCTAGGATTGCTAAATTCTAGGACTCTTAATAAGAAGCAGGAGAGATTCATGTTCATTTACACCATGGGGGTCTAGCACTCAGGTGAAACCTTTCAACGCTTAGGTAACATTCCCAGTGGCTATTCACCATACATGTGCTATGCATCTGCATGCTAACAAGTAATTAGAATTAGGGGAGAAGATATAAATAGCAGCTGTCGCCAGAACTTTGAGCTACATTCCTATCATATTTAGACATTCAGATACCACATGGATGAGTATGTTATTAATGCTAGGAAAGGAAAGTTTTAAAGTTGGCCTCACGATCACATAAAAATGCAAGACAGGTGCATTTTAATAACATTCTTGGAGCACTAATACTCCAAAGGAATACTTGCCATTCACACTGCTAATTTAATCTAGAGAAGAAAACCATAAAGATTTCAATGTATAGTATTTAAAGATCTGTGAACAAAAGAACACAGGGAGATACTCTCTGTTTCCCAAAATGGAGTTGTTGCAAAGATATCTGTTGGCCCCATATAGACTGCCAAAATAAAGCTGCTTCGGGTCACTTTGGAGGTATGCTGTTTAAATGATGCATGCATCCTAAGAGTCTCTGAAGCTACGCCAAAGCTGCACTCCAGTCCTGGAGTGCGGCTTTGGCGTGGCTTCCAGACTCTTAGATGCATGCATCAATTTAAACAGCCTCCTCCAAAGTGACCCGAAGCAGCTTTATTTTGGCCTTGGCCTGTCTGTATGGGGCCTAAGAGAATTTGAGGGGAAGTAACATATCCACATGTATGTGTCCAAACAAGGGAGTGACACATGCTGCAAAACAACTTCAAATGGCTTTTGAAATGGAAAAGATTTTGTTTTGGTTTTGATAGTGATCCTTCTTTCAAGAAAAGAGTTCACAACTATGAAACTAAACCAAACTTCTCTTGCATGTTTTTTTGAAAGTGCAAGGGAGAGAGGTCTCTAAGTTTTGGACATTTATGGAGATTATCATATTTCCTTTTTTGCCTGATCTGGGCACGAGATGGGATTGGGCCGGAATGGGGGGAAATGGGTGTTATCGCACATGAAAATACTGCTACGCTGCTGGCCAACCACCATCTGTCCCCGAGCCGGATGATTTTGAAGGACAGAAGGGTTCTGTACTACCAAAATTGGTGGGATAAGTATTGCTCAGGAATGGGTCGCCCAGCAGCGCAGCAGCAATTTGGTGTGAGATAAGACCCATTTCCCCCCTGTGCAGCCCAATTCTGTCCTGTGCCCAGATTGGGCAAAAAATGTGCATGAAATAATCTCCTATGATAGCCGTTAATCACACATGCCTGAACATCTCTCTGCATTGCAGTTTTGTTCCTTTGAACAAATTCTGCCTCTCGGGTGGTCAACATAATTGTTCAGAATGAAGCAGATGACCGAAACATGGTAATATTTTACCTTTCCAGACAGAAAAGTACATATTTTCACCCAGTGGAGAAGCAAGCTGTTTGGCTGTGATCTGACACTTGAGTCTGAATCTGTGGTTGTCACGACTCCACTCTGTCTGAGAAGGTAAACAGAAACAGTTGGTGATACTCTCCTCACTGTGAAGAGAAAATTTAAAAATAAAATAATAATAAAACGGTGGTCTCCCTTTAGGTGCCAAAATTGTGGCCATGTTATTGATATCAGCCAGCTGGAGAGATCTTAGGGTGCAACAGGTGGGTCATAATACACTGTCTTCTACCTTTCCCAGAATACCCCCCCTCCCACACACGCACAAAAAACAAAACAAAACAAAACAAAAACCAGCCTCTACAGATTCACTCCATTAAATAGTAACAGTTTTTAGCTTAGCCCTTGCCACTACCTGGGTCTGACCAGGGGCACTATTGAAAGATGGAGAGAACAAAGCTCAGAAGTCAGAAGTTACTTTTTGGATTAGAACTCCCTGAATCCCCCGTAATTTTCCTGAACTCTGGGAGGAAATTCCCCCTAATCTTGATTACAGACCATTTATGATTATGCATCAAGAACACATGTTCCTCTTAATATTTGTATTCACTATGTTTCCATGTATTAAACTATATGTATCAAGCTATATGTATTGTTATATGTACCAAAAAACAAACAAAAGAAAAAATCAAAACAAACACCACCACCACAAAACCCACATCCCAAACCCACCCAAGTTTTGTTTACATGGATATAGTGATCAGATATTTTCTAATATCTTGCTGCTTTTGTACAGTATAATTTGGAACGTGCCCTAGATCTGGTCTTCAGATTGGTCTGAAGACCAGTCTGGCTGTCCCCAGTATACAACATCATCCTTTAAATGAGATGATAAAGAACACCATTTCTGTTCAGTTTTTAGATACAAGAGCAGGGACTGAAATCTTTCCCATCCACCCACACACAATAGTAATAACCTTTAGCCACAGCAGAGAAGCACCGACTGCATTGACTGTGATTAAGGCTGTCTATTCATTTTGCTACTTTAAGAAGCTATACATATTGCAATGAATTTGGAGGGGGAAGAGTTGGTTAATGCCCACACATCAAACTCTCTCACTCACTCACATTAGCTTGTCTGGCAGAGATCCATGGCACAGTGTGTTTCTTGACTGGAGACTAGAAGTCAGATAGATTGGTCCCTATTGTTTAAGAACAACTCCTTCACCCCATTTGTGCATAAATGACTTGGTACATTCCTCTTTAAACCCAACCATTGGGGGAAAGGGTTTACTACAGGGACAGATGGGTTTCAGTCTTAAGTTGTATACCAATGAAGAGGCCAGAACCACTTCCTCCTAAAATGCTTAGTCTGAGAAGGGAGGGAGTGAAAGCAGCCCAGTGGAGAGGAAAATGTTTTATATTGCCAAGGTAATGCATCCCAAACTCAGATGCTAGGAAACAGTCTTTCTCAATGCACTTGTAGTTCAAGATCCCTTCTTGCATGGATGTCTGGGACACCTAACACCAGTACCATGTTCAATATCATCACAGGTTTTAACTAGAATATGTCTCTCCATGGTTGTTTTGGAGCTGCATGGACTTTCCTCACTAAAGAAATAGCACAGATGAGATTTTCAGTTCCTAGAAGCCTCCAGGAATAGGCAATGCTCTCCCCCAGTAGGCCCATACTGTCACAGCATCTTGTTGTATGCCTGAAGGAATTTGGGAAAATGGGAAGTGGACTTTGGCAATTTCCTTCTGGGTGCGTGCCTCGTTCCCACAGCTAGAAAATGGCTGCAGGAATGATGCCAGGGAGAAAGGGGCCAGGTGGCCCCTTTTCCCCATGGCTGCGGCTCCAAGGGTGTCCATTTTGCCGCTTCTCCGTGGTCTGGAAAAACTCCGGATTGGGGCTGCAGGTGAGGCTGCCCTGCCCCCAACCTGGAGCTGAAAGGGGCAGGTGCAGGCTGCTCCAAAGGGGTGGTATATACCACACCTATTTTACTTTATTTAGACTTAAACCTGAATGCAAAACAAGGAAATGTTTTCATTTGTCACAGTTCAATATGTGAAATGGAGGTTGCCTTCATAGAATCTGCTTTGATTTTTACCCTTCCCTGCCCTAATATTTCTTCTGTATCTGCCACTGGAGAAAGATGGGAAGAATCAAGGTACAAAGACAGTGACATTCATCACCTGATGTCTCACAGAGGGCATATCCTTGATTCAAGATTCCTTGATCTCCACATGGTACTTTTCAACATTTCCAGCATCCAAATACATGATCAGCATTGTGTAATCCAGGGTCAAGTTCAGGGAAGGGAATTAGGTCAGAGGGAGGGCATAGAATGGAACAAGCTTCCCTCTTGCACCAGGCAGCTTTCTCTCTCTCTTTTTAGTTTTTAAAATTTGACAGACTATGTGAATGTTTTTTGCTATAGGTAGATAGATATATAGATAGAATGTGCCTGTCTGCCTGTTCACTTTCCCTTCATTTCCTTGCTTCCAGCAGCAGGGCACTTTGCAGGAGGCTTTTTTTCTTTGTGAATGCTACAATGCAAATGTTACAAATGTTTCTCTTTCCAGTTTGGCAAATTGATACAGAATGCTTTTGCTACTGTCTGTAAGGAATTCAGGGGTAGCTGAGGGAAAGCAAAGAATGCATGGCATCCTTTTCTGGCATTGTCATGGCCAGCCAAGATGAGCTCTCGGAGGAGGAGGAGGATGAGCCTCCTCCAGAGCAAGGGCTGATTGAGGCTACGCTAGGTGTTAGTTCTACTCTGCCAGGTCCCAGCTGTGCTTCCCCAGCCCCAGAGCAGGAGGTCCAACCAGGTCCTAGTGCTGAGGAGAGGCCTCCTATGGTGCCACAGCCTAGTGGTGACTCTGGAGACGAGGCTTGCCTGCAGGTGCCTTCTTATCAAGAGAGAAGGGCCGAGAGTGCTTGCAGGCGCAGATCCAGGAGGATTGCAGAAAGACAATTAGCAAACCAGCCTCAGGTGGCTTGAGGGAGAGTTTCCCTGATTTAAGTGGGAGAGAGGCTTGAGTTTGTTGCTAGAGTTTATTGCATTAGTCCTTGGTGTGATTGCTGTTGCTCTAGCTCCTGACATCTTGTTACCTTGCTACCTTGACCTCGGACTGGACCTCTGTTATCTCTTGGCTATTGTGACCTTGGACTGTTTTGACCACGTTGCTTTCTGGCTTCCTGACTTCGGCTCATCTTTCGGTACGCTTGACTTTCTGGAACCCTGACATCGGCTTGCTTCCTTGGCCTGCTCTTAGACTGCTTCTCCACAAGGTTTGTTTTGCCTACACGCGTTGGCTGCAGGCTTGGTTATCAGCATAAGTCAGAGATTGCTGGCAGCAATCCTGGACAGGCATTCTGATGTGAAGAACTTATTATTATTATTATTATTATTATTATTATTATTATTATT
>NC_056522.1:269123131-269151673 GCF_019175285.1 Sceloporus undulatus
CCAGTGTTTGAGGGGAATTGTGTGTTTGCAGAGGGACTCCGTATAGCTGTCTGTGATACCTCTTCCCTTTAGTTAAGAATGTTAACCCTGCTGTGGAACTTTTTATTTGGGGGGTGCCTTAGAGTCCCTGGGTGTTAGCTCCTTGTTGGGAAGATGAAGGCTCCATTCCTACTACAAATAAATCAGTGTGCACTCCGACTCGATGGCTCGATTCGACAGGTGGCGCATGGTTTTCATTTCTCCCACAAACATTTGCTCCACTCACTTTTTTTCCTCTAAAAATAATCCACTTGTGGTTCCCATTCAGGAATTAATGGATTCAAAATGATTCAGATCCCGCCAGCTGAAGAGGAGGAACATTTCAATTTATTCCAATCTGCATCGTGGGTTCTCACTTGTGCAGATTCGATTTATCAAAAGAAGAAGTGGAAAAAATCAGTGTCAAAACGACAAGGGTTAAATCGGGTCTCGCACATTCCCACTCTCAGACTCACTCAGTGATTCAGTTAGTGGGGAACCAGGGGTATTTGAACTGATTCACAGTTATGATTTAAAAGGTAGTGGGAATAAGTCTGAGGGACTGGTTCAATCAGTTCCTTCAGCAGTGTTCTAAACAAACCGAATCTCTTGTGTCCCACTGAAAGTAACTTCGCAAAATGAAAACAAACGCAGTATGCAAATACTTAACTCGAGTTTACTATCTGCATTGGAAAGTATTTTTGAAACATCTGTATACAGATGGCTAACCCATTGTTAACGAAAGGAAGTTTCAAGTAGCGGAGCTCTCAGCCGAGCTGGCATCACCATTTTAGGGAGGCAGAAAGAGAAGATGAAAGGAGGAGTTTTATATTGGTCAACAGATTTACCTGGAGGTTTTTATGGCTTACCATAGTGTCATGCTTAGCTATAGTCACATGACAGTCATGCTATACACTGGGAGATTGAGCAAATGGGGAACGCTTCTAGAAAAGGCTCTCTTATATGTCCTAATGGCAAATGGGAGAAAGGGATTGGCGCGAGAATGCTTCATTGAGCAGTATTCTCCACCAAAGGAAGATTACACCATACCTCTTGCCGGTTGCAATACTTTGGCTGAACCTTGCCACTGGGGTTTGGAACTAATTTTTTGTCAGCTCATTATGAGAGACTGGAGCAAGGGCCAGAGAGTGAATAAAAAGCAGCAGCTGACTGAGCATAACCGAGGAAAGAACTGTGACAAAATGGCCTCATTACAGCTTTATCTAGCAGGGCAACTCGAGGATACAAGCTATAGAGAATGAGACCTACAGAAGCCTTCTGTCCAGAGGGGCCTAAAGATCGGACCCTAATCTCTCTGTAGGGTTGCTAACAAATTGAGCAGATTTCCATCCACTCCTTGTTTGCTTAGAGGCTGCCTTAAAATTATACAGTTATATAAATTGTTCCTCTTGTTTTATATGCTCTGTCGCTTCTTTTGGAAAACATGAACCAGAATTGTGTATCAAGGTAAACTTAAGTACTTAATTAAGTAATTCTCCTGACTCCTTCCCATCTTAAACTTGACAATTATGGTTGATAACTGTTTCGTGTCTCACTATTCCTACTTACCATTGCACAATTTCCCACTATTGTAGTTTGCCCCGCAAACCTACTTTCCCAGGTGTCAGCGCCCGGGAAAAAGGAGGACTAGTTTGCTTACGATCAGAGCATGTTGAAGACGTTTCCTTTTACATTTGAGGGACTGGGCCAGTAGATCGCAGTACTTAGTTAAGCTTGTAGATTACGGCTTCTTTAACCATTTCAGCCTGGCTTAGATCACAAAGGAAAGTTCTGAGTGTATAATGGAGGGAGATGTGAAAAAAGGACAGAATGAAGCAGGATCGCTCCCATCTTATCTCGTTCCTTGTCACGCCAATTTGCCGAAGAAGAGTATACAATGTCGCCTCCTTATCCATTCATCCCATCAATTGAGTGGAATTGCCCTTGTCCACTTTTCATTAATGGAAATGACCCTGGACCATTCCACTCATTGATGGGATTAATGCCAAGAATATGAACAAAATGTATTGATTAATCTTCATGTTATTGTGTGATAGCAACAGGGAGTGAATCTGCTTCGCTCCTGTCCTTTTTCTTGTGTGAAAATCTTCACAGAGTTATACATTTTGTGACTGGTTTGTATTCATATCCCCACATATCTGTTGTTTAAGAAATAACATAGGACTTTTTTTACACGGGGTGCTTCTATCCCAAAAATGGTTAAAGTGTTGACATCCCAAGAAAAGCAAGCACATTTGCTAATGCTTATCACACACAGGAGCACAACAAGAGGATAAATCACATTACTTATGCAGTGTCAAGTGGGGTCGAATGCGAATTTGGGTTTCAAAAACTAATCGAGGACAAATTCTATTGCTAGTGGAAACTACCCCTTTTTTTGCATATGCTCCAAACTGTCATTTCCCCAAGTTGCTACACACACATGACTCCAGAGATGGAAGGAAGCCGGGGAGGAAAATACTCTTTGTCCAGAAAGCTTGTTTCAGCGGATGGAGGCTGAGGTTTCCCCTTGCAACTCCCTTAAAAACAACACACACACACTAGAGGGAAAGAGGAAGATAAGCCTGCAGTCCATAAAACTTGGCCTGATTTCAGTGAGGGCTGAACCTCCCAGATGCCCTCCTTTTCCAGGACATATCCTCCATTTCTCCCTCCTGTACAGAAGGAATTCCAAAACCTCCTCTCTTCTTGATGTCCCATCAGCTGTTTCCTGCTGCAGGGGCGGAGAGCAGCGGAGAGCAGCCCTTGCCAGGAAAATGAGGGGCACATGTGTGTATATCCTTTACGGACCAGCCTGCCTTCCTCTGGCACAGCAAGGAACATGAGAAAATCTGGCCACAAGGATAATCCAGGACATGGTTTTCAGATGGCTGCTATGACGTGAAGAGAGAGAGAGAATTCTGTGATGAACTGAAATGAAAACACGTATTTTTGTTGAAAATGCTTATCCCACATTCACCTCACTTCTGTCTGGATTCTGATGGTTTGCGCAAACATTCATCTGAAAAAGCACTGCGAAATTCCCTAAATAACCTGGATATGCCCTGCATTGTTGCTCAGTTAACTTCCATTTTCCCAGTGTTGAAAAAGTCCATAGTGCCTGTGACAGTCTCCCAGTTCTCCAGTTTACTGTACAGCATCCCATTGTGAGTGAGAAGGCTCTTGCATCATCGATTGGGAAGCAGCTGGATGATTTGTTTCCCACCCATATCCCCTGTGCGCAATTCATGGGCGGGAGGAGAATTGCAACAAAGGGGGGCCTCTACATTACGGGATAATCCGGTTTATTTGGACACACTTTAACTGTACTGGCTCCATGCTATGGGAATTCTGGGTTGTTATAGTTGCTGTGATCCCAGAGATCTGGGACCAACAAATTTACATCATCCAGAAGGAAGATTAAGTATTGTAGTAGGGTGATCCAAAAAATCGCCTCCACTATTGGGATCTGTAAGTGGTATTGTTTGTATTTCAAAGTTCCGCTGGTGTTTTTTTCCTGAAACAGCGGTATGTTTGGATTAGATAATTTTCCGGTGGTGTTTTAATGATTAACTTCATTTAAAAAAAACTAAAAACTAAATGAGACTGAAACTACTTATATTGGGTTAAAACAGACTTTTTACAAAAAACAAAAAGCACAATTATATTATTATCTCATTAAACTTTATTTCTAAAGCGCTGTAATTATACACAGCGCTTTCCAAAGTCGGTAAAATTAAAGGAGATATAAAGCCTGCCCAAGGCGTACATTCTAAGATAAAACAATTAAACAGCGGAATAGATAAAATTCCAATATATAGAAAAGAAAAAAACAATTAAAAACATTCAAATATCACAAATACATCACATCACATCACATATTATCAGGACACGCCAGGATGACAATCACAAATTCCTGAGACACGCTTCCCTACACAATAGGTTTTTCCGCTCAGCCTGAAGCTGTTTAGGGAAAGTGATGAGCCGTGCATGCAGAGGAAGAAGGTTCCAGGCAATGAGGGGAGCAAGAGCAGAATGGCCAGATCCTGGATGGGCAGAGAAGATCCTGGGTGAGAGAGGAGACTTGGCTACCAGAGCGGCGCGAGTGCAAGTCGGGATGTTGTAGGAGAGAGAAGATCGGTTTTAAATAAAAGGGGCCAGCCCTGCAGGGCTTTAAAGTGAGTTAGCAAAAGTTTGTTACCTGATGCGGAAAGGTACAAGGAGCAGTGAAGGGCTGACAACAGAGGGGGAGAGACCTGATCATAACGGCGAGCGATGCAAAAATGCGTGCAGCTGAAAAATGCTGAACAGACATTAATGGGTGGAGAGAGAGAGGGGAAGCCCTGCCAAGAGCGGAGGTACCGTAGTCTATCGTGCGACCACTAGGGCTATGGACCAGTGTCTTTGCCGGTAGAAGCTGGAGAGATATGGACGTCTTTTGCGATATTAATAGAGAACAATCTGCAGACTTTGCTGTAGTCTGGATCTGAGGAATTAAATGACAAAAGCGGAGTCAGAGATGAACCAAGACTGGGGCTCCTGGACCGGCTGCGTAGCGACGTTATGACAGAAATAGAAAGGATTAGTGATGAATTGTGGGCTTAAGGCGGGAAAACAAGAAGGCTCGGTCTTGGACATATTGAGCTTCGACGCCGATGGTGCATTCCACGTGGGCGACAGCTGTTTACACAGGGATGACACTTGCTGCTCTAGCTCTGGCGAAGATTTAGGGTTGCGAAAGGTACAGTTGCGTATCATCGGGGCGTTACAGATGGTCAGGCGAACCCAAAAAAGAATGATAAGTTTGCCAAGGGAAAGTTGTTGTATAAAGCGAAAAGAAGGGGGCCCAAAACCGAGCCCTGCGGAACTCCAAAACATCTATAAGGGGGACAGAAGACGCGAGTCGACCACCCGCGAGACCACTGAAAAAGTCGATCTGACAAGTAAGTGTGAACCAATGAGCACAAGGCCCGAGCAACCCATGTCAGAGAGTACATCTATTAGGAGACAGTGTCCACGGTTTCGAAGGCCCGCAGGGACGATCGAGTATGCCATTGCCTTGGCCCGCTAACGATCATCCTAGGCAAGCTCCAATAAACACACAGCCTTTTATTTCTGTGTCAATTGGTAGACATAATGTGATAACCCATGGCTTGAATTTAAAAAAGAAACGTAAACCCGGCACTCAAGTTGCACAAAGTTCTTATTTCTCTGTTTGTCAAACAGGAAATGCAAAATTACAAAAGTAATGCAACATATATGGTATTTGTCACGCATATCTTCCAGGTGACTGAATGTAGACTGGGGTACATGCAGGAAAACCCTGTGTGTGAACATGTATTACCTTTAATCACATGTGAACATCTGTACCTTGCATTACTGGATTACAGTCAAAAATCAAAGCCTATGTGCAATGTTATATTACCAAACGTATTCGTGTACAGGTCACCCGACTGTACATATGCTGAAGTTACATCTGTTCTACTGTTCTTTTGAAGCTCTCCAACACCACTGGCTTATGTGAAAGGAAAAAACAAGGAGAGGAAATAAGTCTTCTTCATTGAGAGTAGGTTTGCTTGATATTTTTTTTCTTTAGTTTTCTTACGGATCCTAGTTCATCAAGTCAACAGGCTATTTGTCCCACATGTTAAAACGCATATCCAGTACAGTTTTCTGAATTGGTTGGGAGCAGTAGTAACACCACTTGTCAAACGAGTACCAAAGTAATTAAAGGGCTGGGTAGGTAAGTTACTCACCTGACAGAGAGTATCACTGATGGAGGGGATATGAAAGGCTGAATGGGATCTTGGGCAAGTCTGTATTGACACTAAGGGACTGGTTTACCCATGGTGATTATGCACGCTGGTGTGGATTTCCTGTTCTTGCAATCAAACATTCATTTCCTACCCTTCTCTGCATGCATTCCTACCTATTCACATTTGTGTAGTTCTGCTGGCCACATGCAGTTGCAAATCACAGGGTGTGGACATGGCTCTTCTGCATGTAATTGCTACCTGTTCCCATTGTGTATATGATATTGGCTTTAATAAGTTTTTCATCCAAAATGTAGTATTCCCCTCTGTCTCAGAACCAAAAATATAAAGCCTCACTGGTGTTCTCTCCCCCACCACACCACCCACAACACACACACACACACACCACCACACCGATTATGATCTTGAAGAACTAAGGGCAAGGTTTCAATATTAATTCGCCTCTCTTTCTTTCAGGTGGTGAACTAATAGAACTAATAATAAATTCAACAGGGGGATCTAGGAAAAAATCAGTGATTAAAAGCCCCTTCTGTTTAGGACCAGTGTTAAGGCTGTTCATGAAGCCAGGGAAAAGTCAAAGCTGATACCTTAGCAGACATTGTCCCATGACCAGGAGTGATGTGTACGTACACAATAAACTTGTGCTGCTTTCAACTTTTCCTCCATACATCCACTTTGTGTGCATGGTGGGTGTTTGTTTCTTTTGGTTCAGAAGAGTGATCTTTCAGGCCCCAGCCAAAGAGTGCTTCACCTTGTCCTCGTTTTGTCCTGTTGATGTTTGACCCATTGCCTGTTTGCATGCTTACATCTGCAGCTAGAAGGGTGGATAATATAAAAAAGTCAGATGGGGGCTCTAACAATCCTAATTGGTTTGTTTCCCAAGTAGGAATAGACCCCTTTTTATCAAAGTCGTTGAACTAGGCTTTGGAGTCAACTTGGTTGTATAAATTCCATTGATTCAATTGGTGTCCATTCCCAGTTGGGGACTAAAAAACGGGGTTTTCAAGTCAGCGAGGCCTTCTTTCATTGCATGTAGGAGCTTGAGAAAGAGAGTCCATTGACATAGTTTGGGTTTTTTTTTCAATCTGTTTACAGCAGCACCCACTTTACGCACTGTTTTATACTCGGCAACAATGCCAGTTCTTGAAACAATCAAAGCTTACTTTAAAGAAATTAATCTTGTTCTATACATTCTCTTACAGGGGCCTCAAGAAACAACCAGCATCCTTGCCAGCCTTGGAGAAATACTGATTTTCTGAGCATATACTGGTTTCTTTCACGAAGTGTGATCTATGAGGGCATTGCCCACCACAATAAGCATTTCTGTCTCCTCAAATGAATTTTTCCTTCTGTCCCAAACTGCTACGCATTGGGGTGAGTTTGACCATAACCATTCACACTCGTAGAACACTTTGTCGTTGTGCTGTGTTTTACTGCTACATTTTGTCCAGTCTCTTTTGTTGTCTGCACTGACCTGTATATTTCTAAATATTTCTATTTTCTAACAGAAGAAAAGAGCTCTCCCTTCAAGCCACCATCTGTCGGGGGGACGAGAGGCAGGCTAGCCTTCCAAACTGGCCTGCGCTGAAAGAAGAAAAAAAAAGCCCTCCTTCCGACCAACCATTCTTGGGGGAGAGAGGCAGCTGTCAGCTCCCAACTGCCTGCCTGAAACGAAGGAAACAAGCCCTCCTTCCTGACCACCATCTTGGGGGTAGGGGGAGAGAGGCAGGCTAGCTCACCAACTGTCCTTGCCTGAAAGAAGAAAAAGCACCTCACTTCCGACCACCATCTGGGGCTGGGGGGACCGGCAGAGGGCAGGCTAGCTCACACTATGCCTGCCTGAAAGAAGAAAAAGCCCCTCCTTCCGACCACCACTTTGGGGGGAGAGAGCAGGGCAGGCATCGCTCACACTGCCTGCGCTGAACAGAAGAACAAGACAAAAGCCCTCCTTCCGACCCACCATCCTTGGGGGGGAGTGGGGAGGGGGAGAGAGGCAGGCTAGTCTCCAACTGCCTGCCTGATAAGAAGAGAGGAAAAAGCCCTCCTTCCGACCACCACTCTTGGGGGTGAGGAGCGAGAGGCAGGCTAGCATCCAAACTGCCTGCCTTGAAAGCAAGAAAACAAAAAGCCCTCCTTTCCGACCCACCATCTTTGGGGGAGCGGCAGAGCAGGCAGGCTAGCTCCAAACTGCCTGCCTGAAAGAAGACAAAAAGCCTCCTTCCGACCACCATCTTGGTGGCATAGAGGATGGGGAGAGAGGCCGGCTACGCTTCCAACTGCCTGCCTGAAAGAAGAAAGAAAAAAGCCCTCCTTCCGACCACCATCTTGGGGGGAGTGAGAGAGGCAGTGCTACGCTCACAACTGCCTGCCTGAAAGACAGAGAACAAATCGCCCTCCTTCCGACCCACCATCTTGGGCGGTGAGGGAAGAGGTCAAGGCTAGCTCCAACTGCCTGCCTGAAAGAACGAAGATAGAAACAGCCCTCCTTCCGCCACACCAATCCTTGGGGGGAGAGAGATGCAGGCTAGCTCCCACACTGCCTGCCTGAAAGAGAAAAGAGAAAAAGCCCTCCTTCCGACCACCATCTTGGGGGGAGTGAGACGAGCAGGGCAGCTCCAACTGCCCTGCCTGCTGAAAAACGAAGAAAAAGCCCTCCTTCCGACCACCCATCTTGGGGGGGCGTGGATGTAGACGAGGCAACGGCTAGCTCCAAACTGGCCTGCCTGTGAAAGAAGAAAAAAGCCCTCACTTCCGACCCACCATCTTGTGGGGCGGACGAGAGTGCAGGCTAGCTCCAACTGCCCTGCCTTGTGAAAGGACAGAAAAAGCCCTCCTTCCGACCACCATCTTGGGGGGAGGAGAGAGGCAGGCTAGCTCCCAACTGCCTGCCTGAAAGAAGAAAAAAGCCCTCCTTCCGTCCCACCATCCTTGGGGGAGAGAGGCAGGCTAGCTCCAACTGCCTGCCTGAAAGAAGAAAAAGCCCTCCTTCCGACCACCATCTTGGGGAGAGAGAGGGAGGCTAGCTCAACTGCCTGCCTGAAAGAAGAAAAAGACCTCCTTCCGACCACCATCTTGAGGGGGAGAGAGTGCCTGCCTGAAAGACTAAGACCCCTCCTTCTGACCACCATCTTTAGGAGGAGAGAGGAGGCTTGCTGAGAAGACTAAGACCCCTCCTTTCGACCACCATCTGAGGGGGAGAGAGGCCTGGCCTGAAAGACTAAGACCCCTCCTTCTGACCACCATCTTTGAGGGGGAGAGAGGCGGCCCCCTGTTATGTTTTATTGACTTTGTTTGTACTTCTGTTGTAACCGCTGTGATCTAATTTGGAAAAGCGGATGTGGTATATAAATAAATTTTATTATTTTATTATTATTATTATTAGAAATGTTCAACTGAAGTTTACATTATTGCAATAGTGAACATGGGGGACTGAGGACCGTAGGGGCAGAATCTTATTTGGGGAGCACCCTATCCCATGGCTACCAAACCTGGTTTCTTTAATTAATTATATTTCGTGCCTTGTGAACCAGTTCATCTGTTTTTTAAAACGGGAGTGACAGAGAGCCACTTTACAGATGAAAATTATCCTGATGGAAATCTGCAGTAGTGGTCGATGATTTTTTTCTCCATTCATCATGTTGCAATCTAGAACCCAAAAGAAAAAAAAATGAAGGCTCATATCATTCTTCCTTATTGTATTCTGTCTTGTGCCAAAACACACACACACATCCTTTACCCTTCGCTGGGGGTTAGAGGGACCCCATGAGTGATATTATGCTTACAGGGAATCTGGAGCCAAGGCATATAATACAATGTATGCTTTACACAATTCCTTCTTGAAGAAAGATGACTAATTTAGCAAACCTAATGTTGAATAATCTCACTTCTTAAATAACACTGTGGAAATTGTGCTGTTTTCAAATTTTATTTGACTTTACGATTTATTCTGCACAAAATCCACAGCTGGTTTTTAGTGCAAAAAGCAGCACTTCTGCACAGAAAAAAAATGTTCTGTACAGAAATATTATTTTGTCTGCAGAACACCTTTGCAGGAAAATGTTGTTTTCTGTGCAGACAACCTTTGTGTGGATTTTGCACAGAATATGTCCCCAACTATAGAGTTTTCTGTACAAAAAATATTACTGTGCAGACATGTTATTTTCTGTGCAGCAAATACTGGCTAGAATTCTTAGTCCCAGCTGCTAGAGTAGACCCATTCAATGAATTATTGACTGGTAGTCAACCATATGCAAATCCCATTGATTCCGTGGTTCTACTTTAGGTAGGGCTAGCAACAGAATTCAGGCCAGTTTTCTGCAGGAAAAACAACTATGTCTTTATTTTGCATAGAATAAGTCCTAAACTGTGAAAATTCTCACCAATCCAGGTTTTTTATCCTATTTTCAAATGTCTTATCATCACTACCAAATAAATTGCAGAAAAACCGTATTTTACTGACTGCATGTAATAAGGTGAACTCCATGTCAAAAAAATAGTAGAGGAAACCTGTGGGGGGTTTCTACCTTGTTGCTAGTGGTTGTAAATCTCTGAGTCCAAACTGGCTCAGCTTGCTGTGTTTTGGAATGTTTATCCATATTCCAATGTGCATGCTTTTGCATGTGTAAAATCTGTGAACACAACAAAAGCAAGGAAGATGACTGATGTTAAAGAGATTCAAAGCAGAGAAGGGTCTTAAATAAGGTTTGCTACAACACAATCAGGCCCTCTGTCCACCACCACCAAGACATCCTTGTGTCTGTGATTTGGAAATGAATTATTATGTAAGTGGGAGAGGAAGGAGTGTAAGTATTGAAACAATCATAACACCCCACACACATACACACATTTTTGCATGGTCTCTATTTGTTTCCATGTAAATTTCAGCCTTTAGCTAGAACCTAAACTTTAGGCTCTAAAGATACGTGATGGTTTGATACTGGGCACTTTGCTTGCCTGCTGCATTACCGATCATGGAAAAAGTGGGTTAAGGAACTCAGCCTTAAAACCTTCTTGGCGAGGGGAGTGGATTTTTTTGTCCCCCTGTCAGTGTTAGTATTACTCTGGCAAAATGGCCCAAGGCTTTAGCTTGAGCTAATCCAACCTTGGCTTTCCATAGCAGGCACCCGCAGACCAAAGAAAAGAAAATAAAGCTCAACAGCCCATTGGTTGGGTTTCTTGCTAAATCACCAGCCAGGTGCAGCAGAAGTTCAGCTCAGCAACGTTTGCAGGCTTTTTGGGGAGAAGCAACTGTTTCCAGACACAAGCAGGCATCTTTGGTGAGGGCCGTAATTCATTCTATGAGAGAAAGCCAACTAGACCTTTCTCACTTCAATTTGTTTTGAAAAACATTGTCCTCAGCATCTTCTTTCTCAAACATAACAGTATTTGGTGAGCGACTGAGCTTTAAGTCACAAGCTTCCCATAATTTATTATCCTTGGTTATATTTTTTTTGATACGGAAATATATTGACCATTTTTAAAATCTCTTGTACCCCTCAACTTAAGTATGTCTTGGTCAGTGAAACTCCTATTTATTTATGTCTGATTAACCTAAAAAACTTTTGTTTAAATGCCTTGATTTGCTAACTGAATGTTATGTGATTTGAATTATATACAAAAAAGAATCAGTTCACCAGCATCACACTAAGAGGTCAAGAGAGAGCCTTATACACATTGAGCTATGTTGCACATTGTGGCTGGCAGACCCCAAAACTTCTTCATCAAGAAGTTAGCTCCGCTTTTAACCCGTTTCATTGCTGTTGTGTATTCAAGTCATTTCTGACTTATGGTGACCCTAAGGCCAAACCTATCATGGGGTTTTCCTGGCAAGTTTCTTCAGTATAACGACATAACAGTTTTATCAGGCAGGAGATGGGAGTGGAAGCAGATCACTCTCCTGTCCTTATCCCGTCTTTATTCCGATTGTGTGAAAGACTGTCATAACATGTCGTATTTATCTGTCCATTATCATGTTAAGAGAAGTGCAATTGTCCTGTCATAGTACTTAATGGGTTATTCTGTTGTTCAAAAATGAAAAGAAATCACGGATTAATTTCTTCTCACTGATTCGGGACCATGACAGGATAACATGACGTTTATGATAGCCTTTCACGTGATCGGGATAAGGACAGGACAGTGATCCACTTCACTCCCATCTCCATCTGATAATCGCCTATATCTTATACTTGAAGAAAACTGCAATGATTTTAAATCCACTAGAGAGCATCTTGTCTCCCACTGGCAGTATTTCTGACTTGGATCAGTTTTAAATTAATACCCATATATTTTACCAAAAATTATTAATTAATTAAAATGATTAATCAACTGCCATCAAAATGGGTATTCAACTGCTGGGGGCTTTGAAATGAACAAAAAATAATTATGATAATGAGTATTTTAAAATTCTAAACTAAACTCCTCAAAATACATTGATCCTGGAACCTTTTGTCTAACAGCACATGCTAAGAATTCCACCAAGAACAAAATTGGAATATTAAAGGGGGTGGGCACATGGATATCCTTTGCCTTCGTACCCCTGCTTCCATATTTTAAAAGGATGAGTAAACACAAATGTACTAATTCATGCTCTTGGTGCTGAATATGAAATTTTTTATCCATTTCAAAATTAAGAAACCCAGGACATTTACCTTTTGATTATCTTGAGATGTTGTCTTCATTTTATTCTCTGGTGTTTAAAGGAAAACTTGTCTGAAGTAAGAAAAACATTCACCTCTCTTCTAAAGCTACTCAAACTCTACTCCATGGAAATTATTTTCAAAGATAGGTAAAGTTTTCAATATTAAATTTCTGTTCTTTATCTTGACTGAAAAACACGAGGGTTGGGTAATTTGAACGTACCTCCATGGGAATCTGGGAAATGCAGTAGTGTACTTGTTAGGAAACAAAGCATGTAGAGCATGTTTCTCAGCAGGACACTTACCTAGGTTGAATGGTTGACAGATGGCCCCCTTTCATACACAGACATATCATACTACCATTATTCCACTTTAAATACCATGGTTTACATCCTATGAATCCTGGGACTGACTGTGTCAAAGCGGGTCAAATTAGAATTCTCAACTAGAATGTTCCAGTTTCATTGCTGTTTGTTGTGTTCCTGCAAGTCATTTCCAACTGTAAGGTGACCTAAGGCTTTACCCAAACTACAAAACTCCACGGATTTCACACAAGTTCCCAACCACTGGCAGCTAAAGTGTTATAAAATGAGCCCTGAACCATAGTGATGAGAATGACCTATGGGGTTGCAAAATTGTCCAAACCTAATTGTTGACTGTACCACTATAACATTAACAGGAGCAATACCTCTAAAACCTGGCCGCCGACCCGAATAGCAGATAGGCAGTCCAGTACAGTCCCCTCGGCAAAAAGCCTGCTGAAAAAGGACAAACCCATCCCACACCAAACAGACAAGCTCCCACATTCTGCCACCACCTGAAGCTTCCCAAACCAGCTATATGGATCCGACCCTGATGTTGAATATTTTACGTGCATAGTTTAATAAGTAATTTATATAAAATAGCCTTAAGGTACATTTCTCCAGCTTGTTTTTGATGGGTCAAAAATCACTGCGATTGTAACCTTACCTTGTTTATTTGACTTTAGGAATGTTTTTGCTAGAATGAGCCCTCATGTGGAGAGGACTGGTATTTATCTCATCAAGGATTAACACAAGAAAAAAAGATGTCTTGACACCGGCTGAATCGACAAAGGCAAAAAATGCATCTTGACCTCACCCTCAGTCTGGGGTGGAACACATATATTCCTCTTATTTGGATTATTTTTGAGGCCTGGGGGTTTTTTTTAAAGCAATTTTTCTTTAAAAAAAAAACCTGGTTTTCTTCATTACTTTGGGGTGGTAACTGTCTGGTGGGTGGCTGGCACAGAGTCACCAGAGATTGTGTCACCGCAGCCATTGCTCACCAACGAAGGGCTGGAAAATCGCAGCATCATTCTTTCTTTCTTTTTCTTCTTCTTTGCACTCGCGACATATGTGCAGCTATGAAGCTTTGATCTTTGAATATTTCCTGCCTTTAGATGTCCTTCTGAGTAGGGTGATGGGATGGGGGGGGTGTCTCATGGGCAACACATATAAAACAAAATACATGTGGAATAAGTACTATTGAAATGCACAGGACTTATGTCTAAGTGTAACACATGCCTCATCCTACACCCACTTTCTGGCAATTACATTTAAGAATGAAGCGCAACGTGTGAGACTTGGCCAGGTATTTACCCAATCCAATAGAAGTGTTAGGTGGGAAGACGAATGACAGAAAACAGTGTGAAAGGCTGTTTGATAATGCAAATATGTACATGCCATGTCAGGAACAAAAAATACCCTGCACCACTGTGGTCGTGTGACCAGACATAGACCAGTGTGGGGTCCCATGTGATGTACCATTGTGTCTACATGAGTTCCCAGGGTTTTCCAAACTGATTTAAGTTTGCATTAAAACAGGTGTTGATAGGATTGTAAAGGGATCAAACTGGGGTAGGTACTAGGCAATGGGAGCGAGGGATACAGCCCTTCTGTAGTTTGGCCATAATTACCTATTGTCCTCAGCAAATTGATTGATGCACTCAAAATAACAAAATAAATCCTCTCATGGAGACAAATATATTTTAAATAACTTCGGACTGGAGCAGGCTTTGTACCGTAAAATACCAGATGAAGACTAATACTCCAAATCAATGCTTTTGCACCACTCTGGTTGTTTCTTTATATTTTCTAGTTCATTCGTTTCAGGAGGAAAAGGGCTTGGTTTTCTTTTCTCCATGTGCTTTTGGTGAGATCTAACCTTATACTTGATTATTGCATTTTGGGGGTCACTGCTGGGAGGAGTTGAACCTAAACTCTACAGAAGGTTGTAGAGGTCGCGCCTAATGGCGCAAAAATTTTATTTTTATTTTTTCTACATATCAGGGAGGTTTTGGAGAATAGGAGAGAAGCTGACCTGAAAACAGGGGGCTCTTTATTTTTCACTTTTCTTCTCCCTTTTTCCTTAAGGGGTTTGTGGGGACTTTTCCTCAGAGGAAGCGAGTCAGAGACTTTCCTCTGGAAGGAGCTTGTAACCAGGAGCTCTACATAATATAGGCCCAGTGAGAGATCTTGGGGACAAAGGCCAAGTTAGCAGGGGAAGCCACACAGTCTTGTTTCAGTGTCTCTTAGACTTTCAGTATGGACCACTGAAGGCCCCTGCTGCAGTCACCTGCAAACCTTGTGGGATGTTTGCTCTTCTTGCCTAGGGTTATCGGGAACTTCACCTGCCCCGAGTGCAAGTGGCAGCCCTCTTAGAGAAGAAAGTACAGCAGCTGGAGGCCCAGGTCGCTACACTTCAGCCTCATAGGGAACAAGAGGTTTTCCTGACCGAACGGCGACCAGACGGTCCTGGACAGAAAACACAGCAGGAGGTTGTTGGGGAGGAGGAGGGTCACTTCACACCAACCAAGAGGGATAGTTGGAGTAAGGTCAACACACAGAAGTAGGGAACCAAGGAACATTCTGTAAGCTTGCAGCTCAGAATCAATTTCAGTCTCTCTCTTACTATCAAGGATGATGAGGAACAGCAGCAGGGACAGACCTCAGGAGACAAGAGGGGAACCCAGAGAGCTCCACCAAAGGGGAACAGCCGCTGTCAGCCTCGGCGGAGGCGTGTGGTGGTCGTTGGGGATTCTTGTGAGAGGCACTAACCGTGTTTGTGGCCTGACAGATTCTGGGAGGTGTGCTGTCTCCTTGGGGAAGAGCCGTGATGTGACAGAGAGGTGACAAGACTTGTCAAGCCTACTGACCATATCCCTTTCTTTGGTTCTGTGGGAACCACTGATACTGCAAGGCACGCCTTCAGAATTCTAAGGGATTATAAGGTTTGGGTAGGAAGTTTGAAAAAGATGGATGCAGGTTGTCATTCATCTCTTCTCCCCGTTGAAGGGCATGGTCCAGGAGGGAAAAGAAAATAGCAGGTGTTAAATAACTGGCTCCGTATATGGTGCCGCCAAGCATGGTTTTGGATTCTTGACCATGGGCTGCGTTCCATGAGGAGGGCCTTCTTTTGAACAGATGGGTTGCATCTCAGCCAGTTGGCAAAAAACGTTTTGCCATAGTCTCAAGAAATTTGCTCAGGGGGCTTTAAACTGAGTTATGTGGGGGAGGAGACAGTATTCTGCAAGGCAAAGGGGCTGGAGGACTAGTCAAACTGACACAGAGGGAACAAGGCAAGCAGTGCAAGGACCCAAAAGTGGGAGGGCAAAAGAACTTGCACAGGCGAGTAAGTAAAGGGACACATGGTCTTAGATGTCTCTTACTAATGCACAGGCATGGGAAATAAGCAGATGCTTCACTCCTGCACAACAAAGCAATAGTATAATAGGCCTCACTGAAAACCTGGTGGGATGAGTTCACATGATGTAGCACCAAACCACAAACAGGCACGAACGCCCACCAGAAATAGAGGGTATAACTTTTTAAGAGAAATAGGCCAAAACAGAAAGGAGGAGGAAATCATATGTCAGGGACCATTTTACACCAGTGAGAGATCCAGGACATCAATCATGGAGGAAGCCAGGTGAGGATTGGATAAAAATTAAAGGGCAGGGGGAAACAACGGATGTTTATTGTGGGAGTCTACTCACCGACCCCAAAGTCAGATGGAGGAATTGGATGATGTCTTTCTAGAACAGATCCACACACTCAGAACGGAGAGATGTAGTAGTGATGGGTGACTTCAACTATCCTGGTATTTGCTGGAAGGCAAACTGAGCCAATCCTCCAGGTCTAGTAAATTCTCACTTGCCTTGGAGACAACTCATTATCCAAAGATGGAAGAGGCAACAAGGAGATCAGCTATTTTGGATCTGATCCTATCCAACAAGGAGAACCTAGTTAATGGAGTGTCAAGTGTGGTGGTGGGATCATTAGGTGGAAGTGACCATGTTCTCTGGAGTTTGTTATACAATTGGAAAGGCGAAGCCAGGCATAGTCAGACACGCATTCCAGACTTTAGGGAAAGCCGGTTTTAGTAACTTAAAGAAATCCTGGATGTGCCCATGGTCAGCAATCTAAAAGAGAAGGGAGTTCAAGACGGATGGGAGTTTCTAAAAAGGGAGATACTGAGGCACAATTTCCAAACATTCCAATCAGGAATAAAATGGGAGATGTCTCAAGAAACCAGGATGGATGACTAAAGAACTTTCAACTGAGCTAAGTTTTTTAAGGGCATGTATAAGAAATAGAAAAAAAAATGGGGAAGGGAAATCACCAACGAGGCAATTCAAACAAATAGGGACCCTGTGTAGGGGTTAAAGTCAGAAAAGAAAAGCCAAGGCACACAATGAACTCAGGCTTGCTAGAGAGGTATAAGAACAACAAAAAAAGGCTTTTTTTGGATATGTCTGAAGCAAAGGAGAAAAAGAGGAAACGGTAGGGCCACTGCGTGCAGAAGATGGCAAAATGCTAACAGGACAGAGAAAAGGCAGAATTACTCAACCACCTTCTTTGCCTCAGTCTTCTCAGAAAAGGCAAAGGGTGCTCAACCTGAGGATACTGGGTTGAGGACAGAAAAGAGGAATTTCAGCACAGAAGTAAAAGAGTATTACAGGCATACTTGTTTAACCTAAACGAATACAAGTCTCCAGGACCAGATGAACTACACCCAAGAGTATTATAAAGAGCTGGCCAATGTATTATCAGAGCCATTGGAATAATCTTTAGAACTCCTGGAGAAACAGGAGAGTCCAGCAGACTGGAGGAGGGCAATGTTGTTCCCATCTTCAAAAAGAGGAAAAAAGAGGATCCAAACAATTATCGTCCAGTTAGTCTGACACTCTATACCAGGAAGATTCTAGAGCAGATCATTAAAAAGAGAGTCTGTGAAACATCTAGAAAGCAATTTCATAATCACAAAAGTCAACCTGGATTTCAGAGAAAGAAGTCATGCCAGACAAACCTTATCTCTTTCTTGATAAAAATTACCAGCTGGTAGATGAAGGGAATGCTGTGGATATATATATCTTTATTTTAGTAAGGCCTTTGACCAAGTTCCCCATGATATTCTTGTAAACAAGCTTGTAAAAATGTGGGCTGCACAAAGTAACTGTTACATGGATTTGTAATTGGTTGACCGGCCGAACCCAAAGGGTGCTCAACAATGGCACCATTTCATCCTGGGAGAGAAGTGACCAGTGGAGTCCCACAGGGCTCTGTCCTGGGCCCAGTGCTATTCAACATCTTTATTAATGACTTGGGGACAAATTGGGGCCCATACTTATCAAATTTGCAGATGACACCAAAATTAGGGAGTAGCTAATACCCACGAGGACCGGATCACAGATTCAAAATGACTGAACAGACTAGAAAACTGGGCCAAAGCTAACAAAATGAAATTCAAACATGGAGAATGTAAGGTACTGCACTTAGGGCAAAAAAAAAATGCAACGCACATAAGGATGGGGGACACCTGGCTGAATGAAAACTACTGTGAAAGGGATCTTGGGAGTCCAAGCAGACCATAAGTTGAATTGAGTCAACAGTGCGATGTGGCAGCTAACAAGGCCAATGTGATTTTAGGCTGCATCAATAGAAGTATAGTGTCTAGCTCAAGGGAAATAATAGTGCACTCTATTCATCTTTGGTCAAGGCCCCACTGGAATACTGTGTCCAGTTCTGGGCACCACAATTCAAAAAAGGACATTGAGAAACTGGGCGTGTCCAAAGGAGGGCCAACTAAAATGGTGATGAAGAAATGTCTGGAAAAACACCATGCCCTATGAGGACGATTTTAGGGAGTTGGGATGTTTCGTCTGGAGAGAAAGGTTAAGAGGTGATATGATAGCCCTATTTAAATATTTGAAGGGATGTCCTATTCGAGAGGGAAACAAGCTTGTTTTCTGCTGCTCCAGCGACTCAGAACACGGAAACCATGGATGCAAGCTACAGGAAAAAGAGTTCCACCTCAACATTAGGAAGGAACTTCCTGACCAGTAGGGCTGTTCCACAGTGGAACAAATCCCTCGGTGTGTAATGGAGAAGGTTATCGCATCAGTGCCTGAAAGTTCTATTCTGTTCCCAAAACGTTTCAAGATGTAACGTTATGGGAACGGATATTATCGCATTCGAAAATGTTTTAAAGCGTTCCGAGAAACGTAACGGGAACACAATTTACCGCATTTGTCCTTCTAGGAAGCGTTGATAAAGTATGAGAACGTTTCAATATTTGCACATGCGTATTTGTTAACAGTGTATTCTTGTTCATGAGTACCACATACCCAGAACAAAGGCTTTTCAAGGAGATATTTGTGCAAACACAACCTAATCTTTTTATTATACAAGATAACATATAGACACACACCACACACACACACATGTATACACACATATATCGCAATCTATATATACAAAAATTTATATATATATCTATATATATATATTATTATAATATGATTTGTTGTAATATATTATATTCTATATAATATTATTTTGTTTATATTACATATTTAAATATGTATATTGTATATATATGTATGTTACTTTAGACACCCCCACACACACACACACACACATAATATATATAAATTATATAAATGTTATACATATACATATAAACATAGGGTTGCCATCCCTGGGGACCTCAAAACTGGGAAACATGTAGGACAATGTTTTAAAATGTAGCACTTTTAAAAAAAATTCCTGGCCAGGAAATTTAAAAAGAAGGTCCTACATTTTTTAAACCTTGGCCAGGGCCAGGCTAGAGCTGGGGAGACAGGCTCTCTCAAGTCCCTGCCAGGCTTTGGAGGACCTCTGCAATCGAGGAGCCAGCCAGGGCAGGCTAGAGCTTGAGAGACAGCCTCTCTCAGCTCCAGCCAGGCTTTGGAGGACTCTGTAGTCAAGGCCCCCGCCAGGGCCAGGTAGAAGCTGGAGAGACAGCCTCTCTCAAGTCCAGCCAGCCGGCTTTGGAGGACTCTGCCGTCGAGGAGCCCAGCCAGGGCCGGCTAGAGCTTGGGAAGAGGAGGTGACATCGCTTCTCTCAAGCTCCCAGCCAGGCTTTGGAGGACTCTTGCAGTCAGAGGAGCCCCCCAGCCAGGGCACAGGCATAGTAGACGCTGGGGAGGAGGACACGCCTTTCTCTCACAGCTTCCAGCGCAGGCTTGGAGGACTCTGCAGTCGAGGAGCGCCCAGCCAGGGCCAAGGCTTAGAGCTTGGGAGGCGAGACAGCCCCTCTCAAGCTCTCCAGCCAGTGCTTTGGAGGGACTCTGCAGTCGAGGAAAAGCCCCAGCCAGGGCCAGGCTAGAGCTTGGGAGACAGCCTCTCTCAAGCTCCCAGCCAGGCTTTGGAGGGACTCTCTGCAGTCGAGGAGCCCCAGCCAGGGTCCAGGCTAGAGGCTTGGGGAAGGAGACCAGCCTCTCTCAAGCTCCAAGCAGGCTTTGGAGGAGCTCTGCAGTCGATGGAGCCCCAGCCAGGGCCCAGGCCTAGTAGAGCTGGGGAGAGAGACAGCCTCCTCTCTCAAGCTCCAGCCCCAAGGCTTTGGAGGGACTCTCTGGCAGTCGAGGAGGAGCCCCAGCCAGGGCCAGGCTACGAGCTTGCGGAGACCAGGCCTCTCTCAAACTCCAGCCAGGGCTCTTGGAGGAAACCTCTGCAGTCGCGGGAACAAAAGGGCAGCCCAGCCAAGCCAGGGCCAGGCTAGAGCTTGGGAAAAACAGGGAAACAGAATGCCAGGGCGGGAATGTCCTTTCAGCCAATCACAACAAGGCAGAGAACATGGGAAAACAGCAAGGAGAACGGATTAACATTACCGCCTCTGACAGTTTCTTGGACCGTTTATCAAAACCGTTTACCACAACGCTATTGGATCACTTTCTTATCCGTTCCCTCTCGCGGAGGAAACACATATGGACACACTTTTGAGGGGTATGTAGAACCCGATGGGAAACCCTGAGTGGGGAAATGACCCCCAACAAACGTTGCGGTGGGTAAAGATTGAAAGTGTTTCCGTTTCCCAATCGGGTTCCAAAAATCTGTTCTTCGGAACGCGATGCGATAAACTCCGGCGGTCTCCTTCCTTAGAGTCTTCACAAACAGAGCTGGATGGCATCTGTCGGGATGCTTTGATTTGGATTCCTTTTTTTTCCCTGCATGGTAGGGGGTTGGACTGGATGGCCTCGTGGTCTCTATTCCAAACTCTACGATTCTCTGATTCTCTTCCAAAATCCTGAAGGCTAAAAATTTGCCTTTTTAAAATTGAAAGCTGACTGCCTTGCATTGTCAGTTGTGGACCTAGGGACTTCTAGAAATACACGTATGGGTGCGGCCTAAATCCAGCTAGATGTTTGTAAGAATAAACCTTTCAAGAAAGTGGATTAGAATAAAGCTTGCTACGATTTTTATAACTGTCATTTGATGAAGTTCTGAATTCTTGGTCCTAAGACCCCACTTGACTGTGCATTCCTAAATACTCTTGGGTTAAAGCTAAAAATGTTCTCCATTGTGCACCTTCTGCTCCCAGAAGAGCTGTTTTAATCTTGCATTAGATCATAATGAAGGAAAAGTGAAAATCTCAAGCAAGGGATGCTCTTCCATTTGCACAGGCACTTGGACAATCTCTTGCACAACATGAGAACTAGTAGAGACCTGCATAGCTATGCCACTCTTTTGCACAAGCATTTACAAGATTGCAATTACTAGCTACTTGCCTTCCATTCAGGATTCTTTGGCTTCAGACCATGATATTCTTATTTTCTTTTACTTTCAAAACTACTTATGAAAATTGATTAATGGACCAGTGAAATCTGTTACATTTTCCATTCAACTTGTAGAGCACTATAGTTCTTCCCATATAGATTTGTTATATTTTATAGGCTAGATAAGCTCAGGTTTTTTGGCCCTGTTCCATTTCCTTCTTGCATGATCTAGATTGCCAATTTATTTTCCTTTTTTTCCTTTATCACATTTCTACCGTCTACAAACTGGGGGGAGGGGGGGCAGGGAGAGAAAAAGGATTCTGCAGAAGTGTAGAAATGGCTTTTTCCCCAACTTTGACCAAATCCATGTAAATGTCCAAGAAAGGAAAGGCATATTCAGGTTAGAAACTGAGTTTTCTCAGACCATATGGTGAAAATTGCTCTGTGGTTTTCTGTTGCTAAATGCCAAAGGAGGTCTCACAGGAGTTTTATTTCTAAATGATAGACTCAAGAGAGAAAGAGAGAGAGAAATAATTGCTGATTGTTCCTGCATGGAGATGTAATTCACCTGGAATAAATCCCAGTGGTGAAATTAGCCCTATGAAAATGGAATATGGTTATGAAAGTGGGCATTTTAAAAGGTACAGACTTTAAAACACACACACACACACCCCTCCCCCTTTCTTACCCAAAAAAGTGCCTTCAATTCTGAAGGAACAGATGGTGCCCTGCTCTCCCTTCTGAAGAGATCTGTAGTGCACATTCCTTTACTCTGTCTTCTCAGATAACTGAGTTATACAGCACACGACCATCTGGTGTATGACACATCTTGTGTCCCCCAAACAATACCCTGGCAAACCTCTTCAGGGGAGAGGTTAGTTTCTAGGGTAACAGCAGCATGTGCAGCTCTAGGCCTAATTCAGATGCAGGCCTCCTAACTTGTTTCTATTCTTTCCTTGCCTATTGTTGTCACTTGAGCTTTTGCTGCTTGGTTACTCCGAGACTGACAATATCTGCAAGTATTTTGTCCCCGAACCCCAGAAGCCATTGTCTCCAAATTTTGTTTCATTATTTCTGTTTTCAATATCCAAGGGTTGAGTGAAGCATCTGCTGGAGAGTGATAAGGCAAGTGCCTTTTTAGAAGGAAGGCTTTTGCTCTCACTTAAGGACAGAGCTTTGAATTATTTAGGTGGCGGACGGACAAGCCTTTCCAATTGGCAGCCTTTCAATGGAGTGCCTGGGGCTGGGGGGCTGGGGAGGGCCAGGGAGAGTCAGGGGCAGCTTATTTATTTGTTTGCTCCATCTGAGTGGGATTGTGGCTGTTGTATGGAAAGGGGGGATGAAACACAAGGAACGTTTTTTTCAAGAGACACCATTCACCACCAACTTCAATACAGGACTTGGCACTAACAACGTATGGCTCAGGATTGTCCCAAGCAAGCAAAACTCTTTCCACAAGATTTTAGGAGCTTTTTCCACAGGTTTGTATGGGGGTTTTTTGGCACACAGACAGCACAGTTTTATATAGCCAGCACCAGTATTAGGCAGGGTGACCAGATGTCATAACTACAAAAGGACTGCAAAAGGAGGAGAAGGGACATTTGAGAAAAATGTATGACATTACAATATCAAAGCTAAAAATGCTCATATAGATATAAATTCATGCTTCTTAGTCAGAAGGGAGGACATTTGGGAATTCCTCCTGGACAGAAGACTGAAATGGAGGACAGGTCCCAGAAGAGGATAATGTCTCATCACCCTAATATTGGGTCTATCCAGTTGTTGTTATTGTGTGCTTTCTAGCCGTTTCCAGTTTATGGTGATCCTAAGCCTTGGGGTTTTCTTGGCATGATTTATTCAGAGGTTTGCCATTGCCTTCCCTTGAGGCTGAGAGCATGTGACTTGCCCAAGGTCACCCAGTGGGTTCCAGTGGCTGAGCAGAGAGTTAAACCCTGGTCTCCAGCATCAGAATCCATCATTAAAACACTATGCCATGCTGGCTCTCAGGAATATCCTGTGCTTTTATGTAACCAGAAAACTCCTTAGGTATGCAGTACTCCGGGCCCATTTGTACCTCACAAGTATAGCACTGTGAATGCACTTTCAATGCCACAGCTGCATCTCATGGAGTTCTGGGATATGTAGTTTGGGGAGGCATTAGAGCTCTATGGCAGAGCATTCTAAATTCCTTGTGAAATGATATATCCCAGAATTCTATAAAGTGGAGCCATGGCAGTTGACCTGGTATTAAAGTATTGTATTTGAGTAGTGTCAAAGGGTCCCAAATGCTCTCCTCTTCTTACAGTGCCAATTCTTATAAATTCCCCATTGTCAGAACTTCACTTTTCCATCCCTTGAATTCACACCACAAAACCATTAGCCTCCTCTCCCTCCCCACCAAACTTTGAAAAACTTCTATTTCCGCATGCATAGATCAACATGTCAGTGCATCAACAGTATTGTTCAGGAATGGTGAGAAGATTGTTATTGTTGTGTCTCTTCAAGTCATTTTTGACATATGGCAAACCTAATGCAAACCTATCATGAGGTTTTCTTGGCAAGTTTCTTTAGAGAAGGTTTGCCATTGCCATCCTCTGAGAATGAGAGACTGTGACTTGCCCAAAGTTACCCAGTAGGTTTACATGGCTGAGATAGTCACACTTTTCCAGAATATTCATATAATGGTGTAGTAGTATTAATAGCAAAATATTTGTTTTTAATGGGAAAGAGGAACCTATTTCCAGATCCACCCAATCATGTCTCATCTACCTAGCTGTTTCTCCAACTTATCCATCTATCCAGTAACCCCAGGGTTAATGTAGGAACTTGAGGCTCCTGTAATCTGAATCTGTTGATTTATTTATTAGATTGCTAGCCTTCCTATAAGGAGACATTTCCTGCTGATTTGACATTTTGCCAAAATAAATAAATAAATAAATAATCTGCAATGCTGGGCAGGGCTGCAAAAGCTGCTTTTAGCTTGGCAGGGCACATTGCAGAGTGTTTGGCTGAGCTAGGGCTTTCCAGAAAGTGGGGTGTCTCAAAGGTGAAGGGAAGTGGAGAATTATTTTTAAATGGAATTTTTGAGCCAGCGTAGATTAAAAAGGGCTGAACATGGAGCTTCTCCAGCATTTATTACTTACTTGTTTTATTTATAAAATGCCTACAACCATCTGGAAAAGTTCAAATTGAAAACAGGCTCTGCCTACAGGGTTACCATTTAATCACAGACAAGACAGATTAGTGAGGAAAGGGGGGAAAGGTAAAATTGCGGGGCAATCAGAGTGAAAATTGTGACTTAAGGACATGCTCCGTGGTCCCTTCCCTGTAAGACATTTCTGTAAGTAAGCAGATCACAAGCAGAAATTTGCTCTTGGGTGACATAGGGTGTGTTTATGCTGCACAGCTCTCTCAGTAGATGCAGCTACATGGTAGAAATAATGCAGTTTGACACCACTTTAACTGTATGGCTCTATCCTACAGAATCCTAGGATTTGTAGTTTTGTGAGGCACTGGCACTCTTTGGCAGATAAGCCAAAAAACCTTGTAAAACTATAAATACCAGCATTCCATAGGATGGAGCCACTTAAAGTGATGTCAAACTTCATTATTTCTACAGTGTGTCCCATGACATCCTTGAATTTGTAATGTGCTAAGATGCTTAGAATAGTCTCTTACAAAGCTCTAGTGCCTGTCTACAAAGAACTTCAAATGCCACCAAACTGCAAATCCCAGGGTCCCATAGGTTAGAGCCATGAATTTTAAAGTGGTATGAAACTGATGTAATAGTGTAATGCAAAATACACCCAGTGAAAAACTGGCTTCAAATGGGGATATTTGGATCAACATCATAAGCAAATTGGCTGCAAGACATCTTTGTGTAGCACCTCTCTCCTGGATTCTTGCACCTGTTTATAAATTTATGTCAGTTTCAAACCATTTTCCAACAGCTGTCACAGGTATTAGCTTGGTACCACAGAACCCTCTAAGGAGGTGTTGATGCTTTGCCCCTGTGAACTGATGATAAGTTAGATGATATCAGGGCTGCTGTGTACAGTCTCACTGCACATAATGTGAACTGCATGTATAACATCTGATGAAGTGGATTATAGTACAGAATAGTTTATGCTATAATAAATCATTACCCTTAAGAAGGTACAGGAATCTTTGTCATTAAAGGATTTTAGGAGCAACAAATCCAGAACACCCCAAAGTTATATCCATGAATCATACAGCCAGCATGGTGTAGTGCTTTTAGTCTTGGACTAGGACTCTGGGAGACCAGGGTTTGAATCCCCCATTGACCATGGAAACCCAATGGGTGACTATTGGCAAGTGACACACTCTCAGCTTCAGAGGAAGGCAAAGGCAAACCTCTTTTGAATGAATCTTGCCAAGAAAACCCAGTTATAGGTTTTCACCTTAGTGTTTCTGGAAACAATTTGAAGACTCACATGAACAACATTTCAAAGCTATATAACAAGGTATGTATGTGCGTGTTTATAGAATTCCAAGTTGGAAAAACTTATAATCATAAAACTGAATGTAGTAATGGAAGAAAGGAGTTATGTGTAAACTTACAGCGCTTTATAAATAAAGGTTAATAATAATAATAATAATATATTAGGTGGTAGAGAATTCTCACAATGGAGAGTAAATTACTCAGGACAAGAAAGAGGATACTCTTAGCTTTAACTAGGAGAGTGGATCTGTAGTGCAAACTTTGTTGGAGGAACACAGAAAAAAGGATAGAAAATGGATATAGAAATTAAGAATGCAGATATTAGAAAGGTCATACCAAAAATATAAAGTGAGAATGTTAAAGAAGTACTTTTGTTTCACTACAAGAGGAAGGTATAAAACAGGTGGAGAATTAAATGAGAATAGCAAACAGTATCAAGAAGACAAGAAGGTTGTTATAATTCTATTTGCAGGAAACAGTAAAAGAATGGATTAAAAATCTGCTATGGAAAAAGAGTGAATTCTAGTTGCATTGATAAACTGGAAAGAACAGAGTTTGGCAAGAGCATTAAACATGAACAAAAGGAAAGAAAGGTGCTCGACAGACAGATGGCTCAACGCTGCCCCTTTGAGCCCACAGCAACCAGATGCTGCAGCCTCCGGAAGGACCAAAAAGAACCCTCTTTCCATCAGATTCTTTTTGCATCCCAGAAGGGGTACCACAGGCGCACTCGCATGCCATGATGATGCCCCTTCCTCAGCGTGACATTTGGGCACAGCACCACCCATGCGTCATCATGGCACACCCCGTGTGGATGGGCATGCGCCATAATGGTGCATGGCCAGCGGAACAAGGGCTTGGAGTGTGTGAACGCTCAGCCCTACCGCAGCCCTAGTATGCGGTCAGGCCAGCACAAAGTGCTGGTCTGTACTGTCTCAAAGGGACGCAAAGAGTATTCAGAGACCTTGCTTACACTGATGGAAAAAAACCTAACTGAGGGGCTCAACAGAGGGGCAGCTCAACACTGCCCCTTTCAGCCCTGAAAGCAGGCCATGGCAACCACACACTACGGCACAAAAAGAAGGGGCTTCCTTTTGTGCCATAGAAGGGTCGCCATAACCACTGCAGTGCTGTGTAATGGCACCCCTTGTACGCAGCGCTGTTTGGAACATCATTGTGGAGCGCCCTGTTTAAACGGGTGTGCCAAGATGGCGCCCTAGCAGAGGAAGAAGGACTTGGAGTGTGTGAACGCTCAACCCTTCTTCACCCCTAGTACCCAGTTAGGCTGGCACAAAGTGTCAGTCTGTACTGCCTCACACTTCATAGTGACCATGAGCTGGGTACATGGTCTTCTTGATGATTCACTGGGAATTTGCTGTGAATTCACAGGGAATGCAGTTCAGAGGGCTTTAATCCAATTTCTAAAATGTCACCTTTTACCCCAAACTTTTTCTAAAAATCTGGCACTCCAAGGTGACTATGGTGTAGAAGTGTGGGCAGGAGGAGTTTTTGGTGGGCAGAACTGTTTGAGTTTGGAAAGGTTGGTATGCGTTACCATGTTTTTCTATTTCAGCCATGAGATCAGCATTAAGGGCTAGATCAGGCAACTCTTTCCTTCTCTCTTCTCCATGCCCCCACCCCAAATGTTGCATTTGCTTTCACTCTTTTCACTTTGCCCTCACCCTAATCCTCCCACCACCTGATCAGCATTATGTCATTTCTTTTATTTCAATGTACGCATTCCCTCTCCTTCCCCTGACATCATTTGCTCACTCAGTTGTGCAAGATGTCACAGCCTCTGTCCCCTAACTCCCTGCCCATCATTTACTTGCTCGCTCACATAGAGATCTGCAATGTATTATGGGTTGGAGAGCTCCACTTTAGTGAGCATTCAAATGATTGGGGGAAGAGAGGATGTGTATGGTTCATTCGCTGAAGTAAAAACAATAACAACACACTTCTGATTGGGTTAGGGGATAAAAATAAATGCAACAAGAGGGAAGGAGAGTCTGATCTAACACTTCACTGCTGGTCTCATTGCTGAATATAAATAAAGTACAGCTTTATTTTTTCTTTCTTTCCCTGTTGTGTGTGTCTGTATATGTTTAAAACTCTCACTCACTGGGGAGGTAAAGGGGGAATGGGAAAGCATCCAGTCCAAATGCAAAGTGATTTAGATTGACAGGCAAACAATAACAGCTATTGGTTGATAGGTTGATGCATGCTGGGAAGGCAAAAAACAGCGGAGCAAAGTGAGTTTACCAGGAAAAATATATGACCAGTTAAGTCCAATGTCACCTTGCTATGTTTGATAGTGTGTGGTGTTAACTGGTCACTGCAGGGTTGTTGTGGACCAGGAAAATGCGAGGTGAGGCTGATTTTTTTTTGGGGGGGGGGGGGGGTCAGTGTAGACAATTCCCAAGATTCCAAATCTGAGGATAAAAAATAAAGAAAGCTATCAAGAACAAGAGGAAGGAAAATGCTGAGAGAAAATGGCATGCATCTGTATTAAAGGAAAATATAAATCTACTCTTTCAGTTACAACACAATCTACTCAGAACAAAAATGTAATTTTCAGTGGCTCTTGCTCCTAGGTAA
>NC_056522.1:269151773-269167896 GCF_019175285.1 Sceloporus undulatus
AATATGGCTTTATTTAACATGGCAATCTCTTGCATATTTCAGAGGCTTATTGCATAACCAAACTCTTTGGGTTTCACACTGAACATGGGTTCACATGGCTATGCATATTTAACATGTCAAGGTGGTCTCACAAGAAGTGATTTGCCCTCGGGTTCAAATGTACTTCTCAGAAGTGTGTACTTGGTCAAGGGACTGTAGTTTTTCTTCACTGCGCATGAGTTTGTAAAAATCACAGCAACTTACATTGGCCATGCCTCTGAAGCTGGCTCATATATCACCATCACCATTCTCCTCCTCCTCCTGCTGCTCCTCTTCTTCTTCTTCTTCCTCCTCCTCCTCTTCCTCCACCTTCCTCCCTCCTCCTCCTCCTCTTCCTTCCTTCCTTCCTTCCTCCTTCCTCCTCCCCGTGCGCCTGCGCGAGAGGCCCAAGGCCCTGTGTGGCTGCGCGAGAGGCCCAAGGCCCTGTGTGGCTGCACGAGAGCTCCAAGGCCCCACGTGCCTGCGCAAGAGGCCCAAGTCTCTGCGCGGCTGTGCGTGGGGCCTTTGCCCCCTCTTGCCCACCGCCAAAGGCCCCGCACACTTCCACGAGAGGCCAAAGGCCCTGCGGGGCCTTTGGCGGCGGCAATTGGTGGCAGGACCAAGCAGGAGCCAGTCCCAATGGCTCGGCGGGCCGCATGCGGCCCGCAGGTCGTAGGTTGCCAACCCCTGGGCTAGACTATAAAATACAGAAAGTACAGTAAGAGGACATAGTCCTCTTATTCCTAAAGCCAAGTCTTCTCGTTCAGTTTGTGTTTTGTTTCTTCCAAATATGATCTGGAAAATACGAATTTAAAGGAGGAGGTTGGCTTTTGGATTGACAGAAATACTGCAGAAGACTGTTAAACACAAACCACACATGGCATCATTTCAGCACTACTAAATTTCATAAATGAGTTATCCATGTTGCAATAAATTTCTGGTAGAAGTTTTTTTATAATTATCTTAAAAATTTAAATTTTTTAACAAACTGAAAAAGTTCCCAGGAAGGAGAAAAAACATTATTGTAGAGCTATTTTTTTTTGTTCTTTTTCAATTTATATAAAATATTTTTATTAAAGAATGCAAACTGACTCAAATCAAACTGTCCACAGACCTTAACACACACAATGAAAAATAAATGTAATTATTAAAAACTCACACACCATTTTGATGCCATATTTAAAAGATTTGTAAAGGTCTTAGACAGGTTAATTATTTATATTTGATTTTAAACTCATGTGGTTGACAGTGCAATTCTATACATGTCTGCTCAAAACTAAATTCCACTGGCTGCAGACTGACATTTAAAAATATTACAAATTCAAGGGTAGTAACTTTTACTATATAAATAACTTTTCAGTCTTCAGAGACACAGCCAGGTTAGGCTAGAATATCAGTATGCAGAGGGATCTTGCAGCACCTTGGAGATAAACTAAGCAAAAGATGTTGTAGCTTGAGCTTTCATATCATTCATATGAGGAAATAGACTCAAATCTATGAAAGCTCATGTTACAACTTCTTTCTGTTCAGTTAGTCCCAAAGGTGCCACAAGATCCCTCTGCAAACTGATTTTCAATCTTCAGGCCATGACATCCCTACTCTTGCTTTCTCTATCACACTGTCTCTCTGACATCCCTGATATTATGTAGACCAAACGTCATATCAGAGATCTATACAATGGGCCCGTAATATCTACTGTGGTCTGGTTCCAGGACCCCCCATGGATACCAAAATCTGTGGATACCCGAGTCCCATTAAAAACAATGGCATAGTCAAATGGTGCCCCTTATATAAAATGGTAAAATCAAGCTTTGTCTTTTGGAATTTATATTTTTAAAAATATTTTCAAACTTAGGCGGGTTACAGACCGCCAAATAGTACGTATACAATACGTACTAGGGTTAGGAAGGGGCGGTGCTTCCGCACCCCCCTAACCCTAGTACGTATTGAATACGTACAAGATGGTGGCGCCCTGTTCATACGGGCGCCGCCATCTTTACGTATTGGACGCTGAGCGTCCGTACGTGTCCTAGCCTTTATGACGTAGCGAGTGCGCCCCTGGCGCCTCGCTACATCACAAACGCGACTCAAAAAGACGCTCCATTTTGGAGCTTCTTTTTTGGTCCGTGCGGGAGCCGCGCCGTCTGAAGGCTCCGGCTCCCCCGCGGACCTACCGGTGGTGGCGGCAGACCGCCGCAAAGCGGCGGTCTGTACCCCGCCTATGAATAGTTGAATCCATCCATGAATATGAAGGGCTAACTGTAATATCAATGGAAAGTGAAAAACAATACAAAGCAGATCAGGGGTACAGCTACTGGGAGTGGGGGACGAAGGGTTGCCAGTTGCAGAAGTGAGGACATTGCTCTCCCAATAAGAATTCTTATCCCCAATGAAATTTTCCTTCCCGTCCTAAACATTACAGTAACGTAAAACATTCTAGATATACAGTTTAGGCATCCAAGGGCAGGCAAAGCTCTCAAAGGAACGCAAACACAGCAATTCTAGGAATTTTACGTGTGAATGATTTTCAAAGCTAGACATTTAGGAAATAAAGTAAAATTTAAAGGGGAAGCAGAATTCTTATTCTGCCCTCATCCTTTCTGTTGCTACACCTCTGAAGCAGATCTACATCCAGCTTTTCTTGATAATGCCCTCCAGATGTGTTGGAATATAATTCCCACTGTATAGATCTCATGTCATAATGCCCAAAAATTGATGGAAATTGCAACCCAATGTATCTAGAGGGTATCAGGTGGGGAAGGTTGTGCTATGTTCAGTGAAGCAAGCTCTACTAGAAACCCCATTTCAGAGTCATGGAAATGCTCTTGTCCATTCATTGACACTAAAAACTCACCCACTTCCCAGACTCAGTGACCCTGCCACTTCCCTAATTTTCCTCTTGCATTCTCCCTCAGCATTAATGTACACATCTACCACTTCCCTAATTTCTCTCTTGCATTCTCTCTTAGTATTAATGTATACATCTGCTTATACCTTCTCAAAAGATACAAAAAGATACATATATTCACAGTCCAACACTTAAACCACTATGCCATACTCTCTCATGATTTATATATATGTACACTAAAAATAATTAGAGCCAGCATGATATAGTGGTTTCAGTGTTGGACTACAACTCTAGAAACCAGGGTTTCATGAATGGCAATGAAACCCATTGGGTGACCTTGGGCAAGTCACACTCTCTCAACCTCAGGGGAAGGCAATGATAAACCTCCTTTTGCCAAGAAACCCCAATGATAGTTTCACCTTAGGGTGGCCATAAGTCAGAAACAACATGGAAAAACATAACAACAACAAATGGTATAAATGTTTATGTGTAGTAGTTCATTCACATCAAAATGTTTGTGCAACTCATTTTTGGATGATCTTCTTGATCACTTTGGCTGAGATCTAGCATCAAGGAGATGCAGTGGAACTTTACACTCACAGAGTAGAATTATGTGATGATTGTGCATTAGTAAATTGCAACACTGGGCACGTGAACGTAAATGTAAAATGCATAACTGCAATGGACAATGCACTTTTGCATGTACAATGAGTAATGGCACATGGGGGATGGAGCATGTGCAGGACATAGAGCTGTGCATGCAGGGGGGCATGGAGCAGACTATGAGATGATGGAGAGAGTGCGCAGGGGACAGAGCATGGGGGATGATGCAGGGGGGCTGACTGGATATCATTCCCCTTCTCAGGTGTCACCTGGTGTGGTCCACATCCCCTGCACTGCTTCAGTGATGCTACTGCACGTGACAATGTTCTGAGTCTGACAGAGGGGATTTCTTTGGATTAATGTTTTAACCTCACAGGGTGAATAAGGAGAACATGGTACAATTTCCTTTGTGTTGACTCCAAGTGCTGGCTGCTGAAACAACTCCTCCAAATTAGAAGCTTCTCAGCAGCTGTGGATAACCTTGAAGGTTGCTCTGGGTCCTTTTTATTACCCTTGGCTCTACCCACTGATTGTAAATAGTCTCATTTAAAAAATGAAAAGTTGTTTCCAGAATTAACTTTACAAAAGGTTAAACTCTACATCCTGAAATGTATCTCTGGTCGAACCCGTTGCTCTCTCCCTCTGCCCTTTCCACTTTTTAAAAAAACTATTACATTATTTCTGAGGGATTTGTCCAAAGCTTTTAGTTAGAAATCAGTTATTTAGCTTAGCTCTTTCGGTTTCTTGAAACCAAGTCGAGAACCCATATTAATGACACAATATATTCTGGAGGGAAAAAAAAATCAGAAAGCAAACTGAAATTAGAGTGAAGGGGAAATATTATTCAGGAAAAAGTGCAAGCTGCAAAGGTGAGCACATGCTGGAACATGTTAGTGAGTCGCTACTTGTTACCCCTTGCTTGCATTTAGCAGTTTTTTCTTACCAGTCTTGCAGATTTTCATTCTTTTATCCCCCTATTACAAGGTAAATGGACGGTGCTTGCTAGAAGAAATGGACAAGGTACTAAGAGAGTATTTTTTTAAAGCACAAGAATCTAGAGGGAATAAAGAGTTCATATAGCCCACATTACTACCTAGGTACACAGCGCCGTTCTTTATTTTTGCAAATTCTTTTGCCTGGGGACGTAGCCAAGGGGGGGGGGGGTTCCTTAGGGTCCGGCCCTACCCCCCCTTCCACTAGAAAAAATGAATGGTTTGTGTGTGTGCGGCGCACCGCACCCAAGCCCCATATGGTTGGCACTTAGTCTGGACCCCCCTTCCTAAAATCCTTCGCTACATCCCTGTTTTTGCCTACCTCTTTAAACAGAGTATTGCAGGCAGCCGTCAGTCATCTTTGGATGGGAGTATTGTTATGGCTTTGAACGAACTGACCAAGAGTTGGCTGAGAGTCTGTTTTATTTCTGTTGCAGTCTCCTCTTTGGTTAGCATAGCCTAGTTGTGACAAGTGATTTTAGGCCGATGCAGTCAGTTTCATTCTGCTTTCTATCTTTCAAAAACTAATTTAAATTTTATTGCTTGCAACCTGTCTTGTACCAAAGAGAGTAATGTTATGTGGCAGAATTTTACACAAAACAATTGAGGGGATTCTTTTAAAAAGGTCTGTGCATATGCAGTGCCAGGCTCATAGATAGCTTGCCAACTGTGACATTGTGCTCTTCTTGGATTAAATCCTCATTCTTTGTGTCCTCTCTGTTTTTCATGCATTTCATTTGCACCCGTGGCTCACATTTCATGACTGGTTGGGCTTATCCAGACCTGCTAAAGAGGTTTACAACTGCTGTTAGGAAGCCTGAATCCACGCAATCTGTTGATCCTGCTTCATGTCCCATTATTAGGAATGAGTGAGAATGCGAACTATGGTTTCAGGAACTGCCTTAATTTTTCTTTGCAACCAATAAATAAGAATTTGTATTTCACAGTCTTAAATTTTTTTAGTAAAGGGCCACCAAACAAGTACTGAATTGTAATACTGAGTATAAAAAAATCAGTTGCTTAATCATTTTTCCCCGTTTCTCCACCTGTATGCAGACAATACTTCTTCACTAAGGGATATTTGTGCAATAAAATAAAGTTTTAAGACGAGTTTAAAAATGTAATGTTGTTAATGGCTCTGCTTAGGTCTTGTAGATTCAGGACCATGACCTCCGTAATTGAGTTAGCCATCCAGCCTGCGGTCTTCCATTTTTGTAGCGTTCATTGTCTTTCTCTGAATTGTCTTCTTATTGCTGTGCCAAAATACGAACAGCCTCAGTTTGATCATCTTGGCTTCCAGTCAGAGAGGGACTCTGTTTGATCTCTTCAGGACCCATTGCTTTGGATTTTTGGGCTGTAAACTGTATTCTCAGTACTCTTCTCAACTTCTTGTGTTATTGTTGATGTGTTTTTGGTTTTCCCTCAAGTCCTTCCCAACCTATGGTGACCCTAAGACATAATATCATGGCATTTTTTGGCTACATGTTGTGAGAGGGAGTTGCCATTGCCTTCCATGAGCCTGAGAGAGTGTGACATTGCCTCAAGTCATCCCAGTGGGTTTTATGGCCAAGCTGGAGAATGATTCTCCAGAGTCATATTGAACCTTTCCTGTATTGCTATGTATTTTTATTGTATTATCCTATTATTTCTTAGATTGTACGCTATAGGCAGGTTTACTCTTATAATTTTTGTTTTTATGTACAGTGCTGTGCAAATCTACAGTGCTCCGCTATATAAATAATAATAAATAATGATAAATAATAATAATAATAATAGGCCCGAAAACAAATGGGGCCAATAGAGAAGCTTCTGGCCACTTTGGGGGCATGGCGTTCAGTTGTATGCACACCCCCAAAGTGGCAGAAGGTGCTCAAAGGCCCGCTTAAGGGTGCCCTAAGCTGTGGCAAAAGGAGCTGATTTAATCTGCTCCTGCCAGCAGTCCATTTGGGAATGAGGTAGAAGCCCACATCATGAGCAGGCCATCCGTCACTGAGATCACTCTTCCAGGCCATCTGCTTTGGCCCATAGGCCAACACTCAAAGCACCACGTCTCAAATGAGTTTATTTTCTTTTTATCCTCTTTTTCTCTGTCCAGCTTTCCATGTACATAGTGGTGGGGATACAATGGACTGGATGATTCTAACTTTAATACTCAGTCATATATCTTTATCTTTAGGATGTTGCCTAGTTCTTTCATGGCTGCCATTTGATTCCTATTCTTCTTATTTATTATTATTTCTTGATTGCAGCTTCCTTACTGATCATGTGTTGATCCAAGGTATGGAAAACTTTATTTCTAACTCCTCATTGTCTATGTTGAATTTATTGCTGCACCCTCCTAAAAACTTAGCTTGTAGCAACACAGTCCCCTCCCCTTGCAATACATCATTTCTTAAGAAACTGTAATTCGAATTTTACTAGAAGCAAAACAATAGCTGTGAATTTCCAATATCAGTAGGCAAATGTCAAAAATGTAAGTTAGATTTCAATATGTAAAGATCTTATTCTGCAATGCTTGTCTAAAAATTTCTATTCACTGCATATTCTGAACATCACACCAGCCACTGTTAAAGACAAGAAGGGTGGATTCATTCCTGCCCTCAAACGGAAGTGGCACATGTCATCAATACTTTCTGCTTCTGCCCAGAGTCTTTCATCCCAGGTACCATTATGGCAGGGGCTGGCTGGAGAACACTTTGAAGTGCATTATTATCTTCCCTCCTCTTGTGCAGGAAGGAGAGATCACAGATGTCACTGCCTCTGTTTAGTATCCTGCACTAAGCTGCCTTCCCTGCAATAGTTTGCTAATTCTAGTAGCAGCTGCTCTCCATGGAGTGAATGGGTCTCCCTCTTCTCCCCCTCCCCACATTTTTTACAGTCTTGGTGGAGGGGAAAGTGGTTTTTATCAAGAGAAGAGTAATGCTTGATATGTGCTCATTGAAAGACCAGTGGCATGACTAGATAATATTTTCTATTTTAGCTGGTGAAAACTGAAAAGGTCATGGAAATGTACTTGGTTAATTTGTCCTCAGAATTCCTGTTTGGATTCTTCCCATCCATCACCACATTTCTCAAATAAAAATGCAGTGTTTCCTTAAAAAAAGAAAACAACTTGGAGAAAACTACATTCACTTTCTTATGAAGAACTTAGTAATTAAATGTTGCTTTGTGGTTTTTAAAAGAGCAATTTAAAGTACTGCTTGGTGATTTTATTCTTTCTATGAATCTCAAGCCTGACTACATACATCATAACATATGGCTATAGTTATATGATTGTGATTTCAGGGTGTGTGTGTGTGTGTGTTATAATGAAGAAGGAAACATCTGGGTTGGAGAATACTGTAAAGTGAAAAAGATTTTGCTGTGTAACTGACCATAGTATTAAAAGGTATAAGAATAATTTTTAACATATGGGAAAATTTTTTAAAGAGTTTTCAGACCTCAGCTCTCCTTTTAGTGCTAAGACTTTTTAAAAACCCACTAAATTAATGAGTTACCTTGATCTACAATGAATGTTCCCTAACTGATTAGATTTATATAATCTGTTTTGTACAAGTAGGTATAGATGTGTTTTATAATTAAACAGTATATAATAAAAACCTTTTGAATAAAGCATTGTATTAATAGTATAAAATAAAGAAATTATAGTTAATTAACCATGGAATCATGTTGTCCCTGGGAGGTACTCACCTGGGGCATAGCATTCTCAGATTTCTTTCTCCACCACTAGAATAGAAAGATAAAGTCCAATGTCAGAGGAGGGAAATTCAACCTCAGAACCTCATTCCCAGTTTTGCAGAGACTTCTGCAGGTGGAAATAATCCACTGTTGTCCAAAGAGAATGAGTGTGTATTGTTTGTGTGTTGTGTATTGGGAGAGGCTTTTGAGTCTAAACGTTTAAAAGCCTGAAACTATGCCCCCAACATGGAGGACTACACCAACCCTGGAGCTGCATTATTTCCTTTCCACTGCTTGAGAGGGGAAGGAAATAGCTCAGCAGAAACAGAATTTGGATGGAAGAGGAAGATGAATGCCACTTTCCCTCACTTTTAATGTGCAGGCTTTAAATGTGCCCCAGGGTGTTACATGTCTTGGAGGCTTTACTAGAGAACATGTGAATCTTGTCTTTCTTCTGATTAATCATCATACTTGCTGACATATACAGAAACTCTAAGATATACAGACTGTGATTTTTGGCATGTTCAGCCATGGGTAACGTTCCCTTCTGCAGAGGTGAGTCTATGAAATCTCTGAATGGTCCCACATGCATATATATCTAGGGTTTTATATATATTCATCCCTCCCACCCCCGCTTTTCATTTTGGTCTCACAGTCCTCGCACCTTGTGCCCATTATTCTCGAATTTTCAGAAATATTGCTATGTCTAGATGTTCACTGAATGCATACCATATCGGTGGCTCTGGTGCTCTTATGGACAATCCCCTGCTCTAGGTGCTAGCCTCATATTTTAGAGTTCCCTAGTTTAAGTGAAAATCCCACATCTGACAAGTAGTGCGCTCTGTTAATAGTTCTAGCAGTAGTGATATATTTGATCATTAATTTGACTGATAGTAAAAGTTGTTACTTTTGGATCATACAAGCTACATTGTTAGTGATGCTTCCTCCCCACCCCAGGACCCTTTTCTCTTTCCTTAGCACATGTTTTTCTCATTTGATCCCAGTAGAGCTGATGAACTTTTGTTTGTCAACATTCATAGGTGCTGCAAGCAGCTTTCTGCCTCAGGGCCATCAGTTTGCCTATTTTTTTTAATTATTACTATTATCAATAGCTGAGAGGACTCGGAACAAAATGCTTTTGTCTGGGTAGTCTGTATACCACATCTGGATGATTTGACACGTGTTTCTGCTATTCTGTACTGTGATAGAGATCCGTGCATGTGAGACAATTTCCCTAAGTGGCATTGATCAACATGAGTGCAAATGGACTGTCTGCTACATGGGGAACAAGTGATTAGCTCCTCTTGATTTTGATGATACTGCCTTTTTTCCCTATCTGCTGATCCCCTGCCTTAAGCTGGAGGCAGGAAGTCAATTTCTGAGTTTGCTAAAAGGAATTAAGTGGGTTATGTGTTCCCATGGGTAGATGTACTTACATATTTTTGTCCCACTTTTACCTCTTGGCAAATGAGTTTGGCAGTGTTTTTAAACACAGTGACACTTTGCCAACACATTTACCACAGTCAAAAGTAGACTGAGCACATACCTCCCAATGGCAATCTCTCTTTCAAACTACCCAGCAAAAATGGTCCGTCCTGAGTTTATCGCACTGGGGTTAAAATGTTCCCCAGTGCGTTCTAACGTGTCGTGCGGGGCACAATGGGACGTGATGGGAACCGATGGGGCAAGAACCCCATTTTACTGCACACTGGAATGCGCCTTTGCCGCGGGCGTTCCAATCGCATTCCCGTTGCATTCCAGGGAACGCCATTTCTGAGAATGCTTTGAAACAGTTCTCAGAAATGGTGTCCCCTGGAATGCAAGGGGAACGGATTGGACACCCGGCCGCAAAGGTGGCATTCCAGTGTGCAGTAAAAATGGGGTTCTTGGCCCTATCGCATTCCTGTCACGTTCCGTACATGCCCACGCGGGCACGTTAAAACGCATGGGAACGTTTTAACCCAGTGCAATAAACTTCTAGTCTTTGGTTTCAATGACCCAACTTTGAGCAGTATGGTAGTATCACGGGTCACATTTAAAAGAAAGTAGTATAATAATGACCTCTGAGGGCATTTATGTTATGGTAGGATGGATAAGTGAGGTCATGTTGCATATTTATTTACCTGTTTCATTTGTATCCTCGCTACTCCAAGATGTACATGGGTTGTCATTCTCTGTTTCTATCTCACAACCACCCCATGAGACCTGACCGGCTGACAAGAGAGTAGCTGGGCCAGGTCACCGATAAGATCCATGCCCAAATTGAGATTGACCTTCCAGTCCTGGCCCAACAGTCCTACTGTTTGTTTTCTGTGCAGAGAACATGAGAGGCAGTGAATGTGGGTTAATATCTAAAGGTCTTAACTTTACCAAACTTATTGCATTCTACTTTCCTGTTTGCCACGATTGATCTCATCAATACGCGAAGGGGGAAAACCAAAATTGTTAGCTGTTACTAATCGCAGAAAAGTTATAATGTACATCAATGAATCCTGTTCTACCAATAATGAAAGCATTTAAAAACATGTTTTGTTATTGGTGTGTGATTTTATGTACATTGATATTTATGTACAACCTATATATTTGTACATGAAGAAAATTACATGAATGATGTCTACGCTACATATATGCAGTGGACCCCAGTCAAATGATGCAGGACCCCAGTGAATGTGGGGGGGAAATGCAAATGTAAACAAAGACTTTTTTTTAATGAGAAAACACCTCTCTATGAATCTGTAGGTACTCTGCACATCTTGTGATCAACATCTGCAAGGAGTTTGCCATGAATGTGTTGGGGACCTAAAAAGCCTAGAGAAACTGTTATCTCTAATAAATATTCGATCCTGCCAGCACAACTTCTGGTGAAAGTTGGTCAGGGCATGCTGGAAGACCTAGAGATTCTTAGATAGAACATATTAATCAAATTGTTAAATAATCAAATCCGCAAAAAGTCAAGCCACAATGTGGAGGACTGACTGTACTCCAATTTTTCTGCCATCTTGTTGAATCAGAAATCAACATGTATTGGCTTGACTTACATCTATTTGTCTGCTGTTCATCTATCCAAAGATATTTAACTCCACCCTTCAACCAAAAAGGCTTCTAAAAAGTCCAAAAAGATGAAAAAGAAAGCCCCTATGTTCAGCTTTATAATACTAAAGAGAATTGAGTAGGAAGTGGGGAAAAACAGTAAACTTTGGCACTAGTTCTTAAAGATAAATAGTAATTCTTAGAAATGACCATCTGGAAGAAAAACATTTCAGATTAGACATTGAAGCCAGTTTTTAACAGATATATGAAATGGCCCTGTTTTCACTCTTCTTTACTACAGCTAGATAAAGGTGTTGTCGTGATTTGTCTTCTTATATAAAATATTGTCTCATTACTTGATTATATGTTCTTGTGGGAAAGCCATATAGGCGGGGTACAGACCACCACAAAGAGGCAGCGTGGCCGGCTTCTTTTCCGGTAACCGTCACAGCATCCAAATTGCGCAGCGCAGCTACACAGAAACAAAGGACCACTAAAAAGTGGCTCCTTTTAGTGCCGCCGAAACTGCTGCACCGGCGCGAGGACATCGCTGCCGTGTGCGCCTGTCTGGAAGGTGTGCGGCGGAGTGACGTCACAGCTGTGCGTGCCGTGTATAGTTGCTGCACAGCTTGTGACGTCCTGGTGACATCCTTGGGTTGTGGGCATCTGGAAACAGCGCCCTGAGGCAACCCTAGCATGTCACCAGGGCGTGCTAAGGGCCCATTGACAAGGCCATAGAAAATGATTAAACGTAGTAAAATAAGCAGCAATAGAAGCATCCTAGGGCTTTAATAAGAATCAGGGGTTTCTCTATTTTTCATTGTGATAGAAGAAAGCAGGGGTCTTTTCTCTTCCGTTTCTTTCACAAGTGGAAAGAGAAGATAAACAGAGAGGGCTGGAGGAGAGATGGAATATTGTTTAATGCAGGGGTAGCAATCTTTTTGAGCCAGGGGCCGGGTTGCTGTCCTCAGCAACTGGGGGGGGCCGAAGCCAAAAATAAACTAATTAAAATAATTTTTAAAAAATTTAAATAACTAAATTAACTGGGCGGACAAATATGGACAACATTTTCAAATGGTGGACACTTTTTTTAAAAAAGTGGAGGACACGCAAAAAAATTTGCTGATTTTTAAAAAATTGTTAATATCAAATGCATGTTTCTGAGGGCAATCTATTAGACAATTGCCCCCCTTGCCCCTGCGCGCGAGAGGCCAAAGGCCCCGGCGGCATCGGCGGCAGGACCAGGCTGGGGGCCGGTCCCAAGGCCTCGACGGGCCGCATCCGGCCCGCGGGCCGCAGGTTGCCTACCCCTGGTTTATGGGTTATAAAGAGCTGAGTAAGGGAAGAAACAAGCTAGCGAAAGATCATAGGGCAAACTGCGGGGCTGCTTTCATTTTCTTCTGTTAATGGGACAGCGAGGGCTGCCCCTGGCAAAAGATATAGCTGCTGGTTAGCAGCTTCATTACAAGTTCGATGGGGCCTCATCTGTGGGGTTGCACATCTGCCAATTTAAGCATCTGCAGACAGGAAGTTCAGTTGTCCCTGATGGCAGTGCACATTGCACATTAACACCACCATTAGGGATGACAGGACTTGAGGCCTCTTGAGTTTTTGTATCCACAGGGAGTCCAGAATGGATCCCAAATGGATTACCCAGATCAGACTGTATTGAGTAGGAAACAAGGGTAACTTTGAGAATTTATGTTATATTTTATGGTTTTTGTTAGACCATTTTTGTTATAAATCCATAAGAACGCAGAATGTGAAACACCCAACTAGAATAATTTATAGTGGATTTAAAATAATCATGACTTACCAAAATAAATTTTAAAAAGCATTGAAAAACTTGGCTGCATTTTGATCTGTGCAAGAATGTAGTGCTAGTGTTTACTGTCTGCTTGTCTATCTGTTTGCGAAGTACAGGGCCCCTTCTATTTCTAAACCCCCATTAATTTGTCTTAAGTATATGAAGAAGCATTATAAATGAAATTTTACTCCCAGACTAAATGCAAATTGTGTTAATTATTTGTGATCCTATGCTTTTGCTGTTTGTTTTTATGGAATATGGGTAGATGTGTTTTCTTCACCATTTTTTGTTTATATAAAAGAACATTTTTTAAAAAAGTCTTGAATTCTCAGATAATTTAATGTACTAGCAAAGATGTTGGTCACATTTTGGTGGAGAGTGGAAGAAGCTGTTGTGATTCTGAAAATGGTAGATAACTGCTTTCATTTACTGCAGGGAAAGATCTGTATTGTGTGTCCAGCATTACCTCTTCCAGATTGTTGTAACTAGATACATTGTGTGTTATGTTACATTTCAGGCAAGCTGTTCTTGATGTACAGCCAAAGAGTACAGCTCCTATGTGAGACAGAAATGGAGCTGCATTGAGTTTGTCTGCTTTCGCTTTATACAGAAAGAAATTAACCACTTTAACTATTTAGGCATGAACAGTATTCTGAAAATTTTAATTTTTGTTGCTTGTTTGGGAAAATATTGGTTCATGAGTAGCATCACATGTTTGACAACTCTTGGAATGGAGTATTTCATGCTTCATCAATGGCTTGTAGGCTAGAAATCTAGTTTCTCTTTTCTCCCCAACCCCCCCCTTTCTGTCATAGAAAAAGGCAGAACTTCTTTGAATTCACTTTGCTCATACGCTGGAAATAGCTTTCTTTTCTTTCACAGATCCTTTTCTTTGTGTTAGTAGGGTTTGTCTGCTAGATACTGCTAAGGAAGTAAAACTGTTACTTGACAAAACTGAGAACTGGTTCAGTATTTAGAGCTGCTCCCAGGGGAAGAGCTGGAGAGAGAGACAGGAGCACATGATAGGCTCTGCAGATTTCTTGGGAAATGCAGCACATGGACTTTTTGGGACTCCTTTACACCTGGCATTACCAAGTGACAGTAGAGGCATCAAAGAAAGCTGATAGCTCGTACGAAGGGTATCGTTTCTTCGTGACTTTTTTTAAAAATTTAGTGTGAATATGGATCCCCTTTCCCTGCACGTTGAGTTGACCAAAGTGTGTGCCCTGCTCTCTTCTCCCTGTCTCACGCTCTCAGGCCTAGATCTAACAAGAAAAAGCTGGGACAGGGGACTGAATACTTTCCTTTCCTTTGCTACCCAGCTGTTGTGAAACCCAGAGTAAACAAAACACTTCTTTGTCTTTGCTGGCTGGTTAAACTTTCTTGAAACACAATGGTTTAAATGTTTTTGAGGATCCAAAAATAATTTTCTTCTGCTTTGTTTTTTATGTCTAGGGATCTTTTGCCCTTCCTTTGTTTCTTCATCTGAAGCTTGTAAGGATGTTACTGTCAGATTCTTTGGACTTTAGGCAGGGATCTCTCCTGCCATTATCTATCATTCGTTTTCTGTGATGACGCTCATTCTTGTGATTTGTTGCCCTGGTCATTTCTGAAAACTTTATCGCACAGTCTAGGCTTCTTATTTGGATCTAAATCCTACTGAATTCCCTGGGGAATTGTGTTTACCATGCAACTTGTGGCAAGGATGGGCCTCTGGGCCCATCAATGTTACTGAACACACAATTTCTATTGTCCTTATCCTGTGGCTGATGGGAGAGCCACAAGTCATGCACCTCTGACCTACAGGCTCTGAACACAGCAGATTATATCTGAGTAGATATTTTATTTTATACTATTAAATCTACTTCTCTCGTAAACCTTGACCAGCATGACTATACACAGGGCTTCTGTCATCCCTTGTAAACTAATCACAGTGACCTCACCTTAGGGGTTAAGAAATATAGCTTCTCCATCAACTACCCTGACTTCCCAACATTTTCAATCTTGATCCACAAATGCATTTCTTTCACTACACCGGCTTAGGTTTTCAAGGAAAGCACAAGGTTTCTAAGTGGCTTGAACTGATCCAATGAAGAATAGCATTAGGACTTTCTCAAAATTAAAATGAACTGTGGTCTAGGCAATATCCCATGCCCTTTGGCATATACTGTAAGCTGTTATCCTCTAATGTACCATTTTCAGCTATTATTAAATGTTCCTGTTCTCTCGTCTCCTTACATTTCCCCTTTTATCCTCAGCTTATTTCAGTTGCTGCCAAAATGAGTTCAAAGTGCAAGTAGTTTGCATACTATTAACTTGGTGGGGGGGGGAAGAAAGAGGCAAAAATCCTATTATGTCTTAGGCCAGGGGACGTAGCCAAGAGGGGGTCCTTGGGGTCCGGACCCCCTTTCCATTAGTAAAAATGAATGGTGCGTGCTGCCGCGCTGCCACACCCAAAGCCCCATTATAATGGTGGCACTTAGTCTGGACCCCCCTTCCCAAAATCCGGGTACATCCCTGCTTAGGCAAAAGCAAACTTCTGCAGCCTCTTATTGTTTGTCTGTCCTTCCTCATTAATAGCTTTTTCCATCTTGATCACCACTCCAGTGTTTGCTTCGCACATGTGTCCCAGTTTTCATTTTGAAAAGTTGGAGGTTATGCAAAATGTTGGATTTTAAAAATAATTTGCAAGTAATCCACACATAGATGATATGTGGTTCAAGGAATGTTGTGGATCTACACAACTCATTCCATACCAACTTTTTACTACCTTTTCTCCTTGAGGATTTTGTACCCAACAGCTATAGACAATACAGCAATAGATGCAAGCTGCAGGAAAAGAGATTCCACTCAACATTAGGAGGAAACTTCCTGACAGTAAGGTGTTCAACAGTGAAACATGTTCATCGGAGTGTAGTTGGAGTCTCCTTCTTTGGAGGTCTTTAAGCAGCGTGGATGGCCATCTGTCAGGGTGCTTTGATTGCGGTTCCCTGCATGGCGGGGTTGGAGGATGGCCTTGTTGGTCCTTCCAACTCTACGATTCTATGATTCTATGAATACATATTCAACTCATTCAGACTTTCCAGGAATAGGGATTCTGCAAAAATCGGACTGTAAAACCCATTTCAGAAGATGGAAAGTTGTCAG
>NC_056522.1:269167921-269170289 GCF_019175285.1 Sceloporus undulatus
TCTTCTTCTTCTTCTTCTTCTTCTTCTTCTTCTTCTTCTTCTTCTTCCACAAAAAAAATACAGTGAACACTTTATCTCTTATCCTTAAATTAAAATGGCCATGCCTCCTGCATGATTCTGGGAGCTTTAGTCCAGAAGTAAGTTTTCCCAAGCTCTGGGTAGTAGACTCACATATGTTAAGGGAGCTTTAATAGATATAGTTTGTTATCTACAGTGGCTAAAGGGGCTGGAAACTGTGATAGAAGAATCTATGAGAGAGGCTGGGAGACGTTCAGCTTTGGGTCTCCCACTTTGGCCTCACTTTCTTCAGATGGAGTATTTGACTAGACAACAGCTGGTAACACTGCTGCACAGTGGATGGGAAAACTCATCTCTATGGTAACAGCAAAGGCATTGGATGTGCCTCACCCTCCTTACTCTGGGGACCAGCTAGCTAAAGACATCTGGTCAGTGTAGATAAATCTCAAGGGAAATTAGCTCATTTCATCTGATAGTAACTACAGAAACATTTGGTCCTGTTTAATAGTGTGACAATGAAAATAGGAGATAGGAGACCAGCCCAACAGTTTTGAATGTCAAAGGTGATCTAAGCTGAGCTGTTTCTATAGAGATTTTAGATAAATGTCTCCCTCAATATATCTTGAATGTAATTATTATTTGATTATTTTGAAATGGTATTTCTATAATTCCTAGAAATTGAATTATATGAGTTTGTGAAATTACTTTGTAACTTTGTAAAAAACAAACAAAAAACCTCTTGAACATTTCCCCCCAAACTATAGATCCGCAGCTTCCAAAATTTAATATGCATATTTCTTTTAAAAATTTGTCTGACCCTGAACATCTTTTGCCAGCTATTATCCACCTGTTAATCTACAAAACCTCCATCAACCAGTAACTGATCGTAACTATTTCATATCTAACTGTGACCTTAAGGACACATGCACAATAGTTAAAGTTGCTATGTGGCCTTTCTGTTTTACCTGTCTTACCATGCAGGTACGTGAATGTACATGTATGTTTCTACAACATGGCCTACAATATAGAAACCTATTACATTAATAAACTAGATTAGGTGTAAAGTAATATTTGATAGGGCAGAAGTTGTTGTGCTGAACAATTTAGATTTCTCAGATGAGGTGAAAGGCTTTAGAGATTTCTTAGCTCCAGTATTTTTATTTATATGAATATAAACTACTGTCTGTATGACTTTAAGATTGTAGTATGAGGCTCTGGAATAATAAAACATAATGACCTGAAATAACATACTGCAGCATCTGTTTCTCACCCCCCTTTTCCTTATTTTCTTTTCTGCAGTTGTGAGTCTCTAAGGAGCAAAAGCTACTGGACTGTATTACACAGCTTGCTTGCTAACATTCAAAGAGAAATAATATACCTATGTAAGGCTTTTATTATGTCTCCAGTGGCTGAATATTTTGTCATGTGTGTCATTCTGGTGACACATGCATTGAGGTTTAGCATGAACTTGCATATGATACATTAGTCTCTAAAAATAAGCAGAGTGTGAATTGAAGGCAAAAGGAATCTGTAAATAAATTAACTGATTTGCAAGATAGATTCAGTGTAGTGATATGAGTGGCTAAATATACAAATATCTCATGTTTTGCTGCTTCAAGAGTGCATATGTGTATGAGTGTGGGTGCATGCATTCATTCCAACCTTCAATTCCTCCTTCTGAAGCAAATCCATACAACATTCAGTACAGGGGGATAAAAGTATTTAGCTTTTAAACATTATTCTTAAAAATCTGGCAAAGCAAAATCATATGGAGCTTCATACTGTTGCTAATGTTTTCTCCTATATGAAACACTTACTGTTTCCTGATTCTGAAAATAATATTTTTCTCTCATGTTCTAAATGTCTCCAGTTTAGAATAAATTTTGCAAGATGGTAAATGTCTATTAGCTGCTTGTTAATTTATTTGTGTACCTATACAAACGTTGAAGGGTAAGCCCTAAGCATTTGTGACTTTCTAAGCACCAGGATCCATGTTGTATATAGGGATGCAATGTTGCCAGCCAGAGGAATTTGACCTTTTGAGACCAGTGAAGTGGTGTCATGATAATGGAATGTGATGATGTAACACTATGACCTCTGCCAGGCCAAGGGTCAAAAGCACAACATGGTGTGGTATGTGTGACTGTAGTTCAGAAGTGAGTACAAGATCTGTTTACCATTGCTAGCATAAGCATCAAGTAGTTTTGGGTTTTGTTCTATTTTTCAGGTTGTACCTCCACATAATTTAGGTTTTTAAAAAGTTATTCACTCAGTCCTTTGTTTTGGCATATTATTAGAAATTAGTTTCTTTGAATGTAATGTGTTTGTGGACAGTGAGTGAGTGAGTGAG
>NC_056522.1:269170389-269174286 GCF_019175285.1 Sceloporus undulatus
AAAATTGTTGATCATTTTCTTCTGCTTTACAACAGGACTTTTCAAAACATGAGTAGGAAATGAAACACTGTAATGAATCATTATGACTTTCAGATTCAATCTCTCATGTTTAAATTGCCTTTTAACACAGAAGAACAAAATATAATTTTGTACTTTAGTTTCTGTCCATAAAGATTGTAGCAAAAAATTCTTAGAAATTTAAATAAAAGGGTTGAAGAGAGAGATATTTACACCTAAGTATATGTGCAGCTGAGAATAAACCAAATCAAAACCATAAGAAAACATTAAACAAATTGAAAACACTGATGTCCACTGTCCTCCTCCCAAATCTCTCATCTTGATATGTGGATGCTAAGGATGAGTGTAATCTAAACATCTTCTGGAATATCAAAGCAATCTTGACCAAACTACAATTACCCTTTTGTTTCACATTATGCACAATAAAAGTAATGAAGCAGGTTGGAAAACAAAACAAAAATGCCAGTGTAGTGCAATCTGTAGAAAATATCTGTTGTTGAGTGTTTTGTCAGTTATGCAGTTTGAAGAGAAAGAATATCAAAAGGTATCAGGGCAAAATTATTTTTAGCTAAAGTCTATGCTCTATGCTAGTTAGGACTAAAATTAAAAAATGCATTAACACCGCTGCCTCAGCCCCAACTTTTCTGATTTGACAGGGACAATCCCAATTAACCCTCTGTCATACCACTTTTTCAATTGTTTTTAAAATGTCCTGGTTGTTCATTCCTCCTCTCACTTTCCTACTTTCTCTTCAGCTCATTTCCATTGCTGCAAAGGGATTTGAAAATGGAAAAGTAGTTTGCACTCAGCTCAGTGGAGGGGAGAAGAGTTGTTGTTGGTGTATGCCTTCAAGTCATATCTAACTTATGGCGACCATAAGGTGATTCTATCACGAGATTTTCTTGGGCCAAGAGGGTGTGACTCAACCAAGTTCATCCAGCAGGTTTCCATGGTTGAGCAAGGAATCGAACCCTGATCTCCAGAGTAATAGTACAATGCTCAAACACACTACACTAGCTCAGACCACTACACCACACTGGGAGAGGAGAAGAAGGAGAAAATCCTTCTCTATAAACTCAGGAAAATGGAAATTGCTATAGTCTTTCCTAGTCTGTGTGATCTTCCTCATTAATATTTTAGCCATCTTGAGCACACTCTTTGGCCACATAAATTCCAATTTTCATTTGTGAAATTTTGGAGCGTATGAAAATGCATTAGTCATTTTGAAATGTGGAGTATGATAAACACCAGTGTGATATATTGGTTAGAGTATTGGGCTAGAGTTGGAAAGACCCTAACACAAATCCCAGCTAGGCAATTAAAGTCTGTGGCTGAACTACTCATGAGTTCTCAGCCTAACTTGAAGTTAGCCATGAGACTTTTGATTTTAACCTATTGATTTTAATAGTTCTGCAGTAAATCTGGACCAGGAACCTCAGAACTGTTTTTAAGCTTGAGAAGCTCAACTTTGGCAGTCCAGTTGTTACCGATTTGCCTGCTTGCAGGTACTTGCAAGGGGGGGGGGGCAAATTACTTTCCCCATCCACTACAGTTCAAACATCCTTAAACATGAACACTCTTATAGGCAGAATGTACAGTACTTAGAAATGTCCTCCATGTGTTAAATATAGCTTACTCACAAGTAAATGTGCAGAGGATAGATTTTTAGCAGCCTTTGTTATTCTTGGGAGGGCAATAGCTGTCTTGATACTTCTTGTATGCAAAGGGATCTAGTAGCACCTTTGAGACAAACAGAAAGAAGCTGGTAGCATAAGCTTTCATAGACTAGAGTCTAATTTTGCTCATGCTACCAGCTTCTTTCTTTAAGTTGGTCTCAAGGGTGCTACTAGATCCCTTTGCATACTGATTTTCCAGACTAACACAGCCATGTCTTTTAATATTTCTTGGTTTTTAATATTTTAGTACACTTCTGATCAATAACATTTGAGGAAGCATCGGAGTTTTGGTATCAAATTTTGTCAGATCATTGGGAGTGGGGTCTCTGTCCTCTCAAGCCAAATCTTGTATCAGCTCAAGCTTTCTTGTCCCTTCCCCTCTCCATGGTCTGAACTGAAACCAATACTTTGTGAGATTTTAATCTGGCATATAATTGAGGTTATATTTAGGGCCTTTCCTTTGAATCTTGCACATCAAAAATATGAAATGATATCTCTATTGAGAAGGGCCAAGATTTTATAAAGGATTGTGATACCAACATAAGTACTGACATTTCATGCTGGTTAAATTGAAAATGACTACATTGAATTTTTGTAAAGGTTGGTTGTTTCCAGTCAAGACCTTTACTTCATTGATCAGGCAGAGGGAAATACTGAAAAGGTTTTGCAAAGGTATAAAGGAAACAGATATCTTTAATTTTAAAGAAAAGATATTAAAGATGGTTTGATAGCCCTTTCAGCATATTTAACAGGCTGTCATGAAAACAGAACTGTATATCAGAAATTACTGAAGGAAGGAAAAAAGGAGCATTAGATTTATGTGCAGTGACTCTATTAACATTGGACTAGATATTGTTAGGAATGTAGAACCTGAGAAAGTTACTTTTTCTGACAATTCCTAGAATGTCCTAGCCAGCATGGCTTGGGTAATTTTTCTAAGCTGTAGAGAAAGATAACTGGAAGTGATTGGCCAGCAGAACAAAGACAGAAGCATTTTGAAATCTCTTCTGGTTTTCTCACTCATCAGGGTATAAACTGAAATGATTATAAACTTATTTTCATTTCTTGGGACAGCATATTTTTATTAGTTACAGTTATGTTCATGTGCTGTGATGGTCTCAGACATAGGCTATAACTATGATATGTCTCTCTCCCAACTCCACAAACGCTACTTTTATCTGCTGTCTCCTTCCCCAACATGGCCAGTGGAGATCAGGGGAGTGGCAGAGAGGGGACAGACATCTAATGGGAACTCCTAGGGGTCCTTTGGAGGTTTTGTAGAATGATGTCATTGCTATTTATCCAGCTATATAAAAACAGTGGGACACTCCTTTCCTGTTCCCCCTGCTCTCCATCATCTAGGAAATGGATGTGGGTTGCCACAGAAAAACGTTTTTGGTTTTGGCCAGAGTGTGTATGATTTTGGTCACTGAATGGTTGATGCAGAAATTCAAACTGCAGTGACAAAATAGTGAGTTGTGATGGTGTAGGTTGGACTTGAAAGCCAGCATGGTGTAGTAGTTTCAGCATTCAACTCTGACCCTGGAGACCAGGGTTCAGTTCCCTGCTTAGCCATGGAAACTCACTGGGTGACCTTGGGGGAAATCACACATTTTCAGCCCCAGAAAACCACATGATGGGTTCTCCTTAGAGTCACCATAAATCAGAAACATCTTGAAGGCACACAACAACAAGAAGATTGGACCTTGGCCACCAATAACTACTAACAGGCTAACAGTTCTAGTCTTCTGAAACTGACATCAGCTGAGATCACAGTGATGCTTTCTAATCATTCCCAGTTTTCTGTTTCAGTAAACTTGTTGGATAATCAAGGGGAAAAGGAAAAGACATGGCTAGAATTTAGGGGAAAAACAAGTACTCATTCCATCTGCATCACATGAGGTGGCCTGCAAGTTCAGTATAGGACTCAAGGAGGATATTACTTGTCCTTTCTGTCTTTCTGGCAAAGCCACTATCAATTGTGTCTTTTCAGTGTTGGAAGATTTACTGCCTAGCACACATTATGCTAACACTTTAGCAACCATAACAGCACTGTCTGCATATATAATGGGGAGACAGAAGAGCACTTTAGTCTCATTTTAGATGGAACTTTAGATGCAAGGTCATGTGACCTCCCATCTGGCCTTTGGATTAGCAACATTAGCAATTTGTTGGCAGTTAACAACTTTTGCATGAATCAGTG
>NC_056522.1:269174386-269178998 GCF_019175285.1 Sceloporus undulatus
TAAATAAAGGTTAATAATAATAATAATAATAACATTAGGAGGAATTTCCTGACAGTAAGGGCTGTTCCACAGTGGAACACACTTCCTCGGAGTGTAGTGGAGTCTCCCTCCTTGGAGGTCTTCAAACAGAGGCTGGATGGCCATCTGTCGACGATGCTTTGATCTGGATTTCCTGCATGGCAGGGGGTTGGACTGGATGGCCCTTGCGGTCTCTTCCAACTCTATGATTCTGTGATTCTGTGAAACAAGTCTGTTTATAAATACTTTTGAAGGCAGTTTCAGGATTGCAGAAACATTTCCAAACCTTTCTACAGTAAAGATATTCATCCCAAATGGGCAAGCCAAGGGGCACACTATGGTCAGTATCATACTACACTGTTATAGTACTGTTATTCCACTTTAACAAAGGAAGAGAATGGCACTTGAAAGGCAAAGCCTAATTCTGAAAGATCATTGAAATGAGTTAAATTCAAAGTATTTAGTTACTCATATAATGCTTTCACTTACCTTATATGACTGTTAAAACAGGAAGCATTGCCCCCGGGATGTCTGTTGGAATGGACTGAGGTGTCACTGGACCCTGTATGGTGTAAAAAGTCTGGATCTGGAGAATTATCATTATGGTCACAGCCTTTAAAAGTTGAACTATAAAGCAGACTGTCTAGCCTCTTTTGCAATGGCCATTAGAGTTCAGTGACAGAGGATGAATAATGTGTAGTAACAATAGTATACACAGGTCACAATAAGATATTGGAAGCTTTTATTTCTGAAATTTTGAAGGCCTAACTAGCTGTTTGCTGCTTAGTTAATTGATTTTTTGGATGGCTATAGGCAGTGATATTCCTGCCCGGGGTTTAGCCAAAAGGGCACCTCCCCACCTCGCTGCCCCATGTCACCTTACTCATCAGTATGCAGCACAGGATATGGGGGGGGGGGGGCTCCAGAGAGAAAGTTCCCTGGGGAATAAGCTCAGGGTGGTGGTGACGGAGGAGGAGGAGGAAACACATATCCTTCCAAGCTGCTCTGTCCTGGACTTCTTGCCTGGAAAGGAAGTCTGGGATGGAGCAGCTGAGAAGAGTGCATATGTGCTTTTCCTGCTCCTCCATTGTAGGTGTCCTGGATAAACCGGGAAGGGGGAGGAGGTCCAACTGGGTGTCACCCCCCCCACCTTCTTGGTATTACCTGGTGCGGTCTGCACCACCACACGTTCTTAATGATGCCATTCACTATAGGAATGCATTGGGATGGACAGGATCCTGCTAAATGGCATACAGGCTTAGTTTTCAAAAGCCCTTTGACAAACAGTCCTAAGGATATTTAATTCTCATGGAATTAGAGGTGAAGGGGCACAATAGACAGCCCCAAAGGAGGGGCTTCTCACCATCCATTTCAGGGCCAGATCAAGGCTTCAGCAACCGCACACTGCAGCCCTGATCTGGCAATTTGCTGGCCCAAAAAGAGCCAGCAACATGCTACTTCTTTTTCAAATGGTACGGTGGCTTTTTTTTATTTCTTTGGCACAGTGTGTATAAACACTGCACCAAAGAAATGCCAATGCCAGCATTTTGTGCCGGTCTGTAGAGGCCCAAAGTCTTCTTAAGGGTTGGGAAGTGATTAAAGAACAGAAAACAGATCTGTGCTTTCTATTCCCACTTCACACATCATAAATTATGGGTTGTGTGGAGATCAGGTTTGCTGTTTACAACTATTCAGACAAAAAGGGACTGGCAAGAGTGACGAAGTACATCTCTAAACAGGGAGAATGAAGATCAAAATGGCACATGTTGTTCAATGTAATCAAATGTAAATGGGAAAAAAAAAGAATCCCACATTCACATACACACTGATGGCCACTAACACAATGGTGTTCTTTAAAAATCAATTTAGTTTTTATTGACTCTTTTATAAACATTTACATAATGATTCATTTTTAATTCGCTCCCCTACTTTCTCTCCTGCCTTCCCTCTTAATGACTATAAACAGAGTATATAGCACTTCATGGTCCATTTCCCATAATATGGGCAATAATCCAAACCATATTGGTTATTTCTCTATACCCCTTGTGCATTATCTTTTTCAATCAACATTTTCCATTTATTGATCCAAGGTTCTATCTTTATCTGTCCAATAGATTTCAATCTTCTCTCTCTAAGAAAATCAAACAATAAAAGTTTGGCTATATATTTTTCAAGACTAGACTTAGTCCACACTGATTTTTCCTTCCAACTGAAGGCAATGACTCCATGAGCTGCTGTTAATATTTGCTTTACCCCATATTCTTCATTCTTATTCATCCTCAATATTCTTAAATTAAGTGTAACGCTACTTTCTTTACTGAGCTGTGTATTTTCCCCAAGAATCTCATTTATTTCTTTATTAACTACTCTCCAAAACCTCTAAGGGACAGTCCCACCACATACGGAAATATAATCCTTTAATACCAAAATCATTCCAGCAATTAGAATTCCTGATTATAAAAGGAAAACTGATATGGTGTTCTATACCATTGACCCATCAATTTCATTTGTTGTTCTTTCACTTTCATATTTTTATTCTTTACTATTTCCTGAATCCATGTTTTGGTCTCATCTTTTGTAATTATTAAATGTTTGTCCCAACAAGCTGTAACAGTGAACAGTGACCAAATTATCAATGGGGAATTTAATTAGCTTAAGGTCACGAGAGGAGGCCTGTTACCACACCTCAGGGATCGCCCCTTCGATCTGTATACCAGGAACTAGAAATCCAGAAATGAGGCAGAGGCTCTAAGTACAATCAATGTCTCTTTTATTGGAAACAAGGATTCAAACATACAGGCACATACGCTCACACATTCATACAAGACTCAGGAAATAACGTGGTAAATGTGGAAGAGATATCAGGCTTTCTAACGGAAATGCTCACCTTATGTAGAAGTTCTATCTTCCAATTTGTGTGTGTGGGTTTGCAGGTCTGGTTAAGCAGACAAGTCAGAGAGAAACTGACTTTAAAACTGACATAGATAGCTGTGTCTGCCAGAAGCAGAGAGAGGCTACCAGCAGCGAGAGGTACCAGCAGTGAGTGGCTGGCCCCAGTGAGTGGCTAACTGGCCCCAGTGAATGGCTAGCTGCAGCCCCTCTCTAAATTTAGGAGACCTTTTTAAGGGTTTAACAGGGTCTATAGACAAAGGGTAATCAAAGGAAACTGTTTGAAGTGTATTTCACATCCTAACCAAATGTTTTGATCTAACCCAAATGTTTTGCCAGAGTAGGGACCTGAATGGCTACAAATGCCATTCCTTTGATTCAAATGGTTCCCCCTCAATCACAAAGAGAGACACTTCCTTAAGACATTTGATAGCATCTTTCCTGATAACACTTAGCAGCTCCTTGCATAATCTCATCCAAGCTGGGAAAGGAAATTCGTTTACATATCAAAAACTCATGGCTTCCCTTGTTTCAGTGGGAGATCACATGCTAGGGCCATTTGGCTACTCAGGTCAAGATGCACTTTTTATATCAAGATGCAGGCCAGGGATTATAATTTAGATATATTAAAAAGGTGTAGATCAATGCCTATCATTTTGTAGATCAATGCCTATCAAAGTCTTCAGTCCTTCTTCAGTACTAAATTTTGTCTCAAGCATAGCCCTGTATATTTTACTGATTACACCATTTTCATGGTTTAATTTTCTTTTTATTATACCCTTTAGTAATGTATTTTCTTCTTCAATGTTGATTCTTAATTTTTGCACATTTATATAATACCTCTTATCTGAAGCCATTACTGAGTAACAGTTAAGTAATTCAATTCATTTTCCTGTATTTTATTCATTCATTCATTTACTTACTCCATTTATACCTTGCTCTTCAGCTGCAAAGATTCTCAAAGCAGCTTACAGATAGTTCATTAGACATTTCCCTGCCCTCAGTTTTCCAGTTTCTTTGCATAGATCACCTATTTTTGTATAACCTTTTTCTTTTATTTTTAAAATATTTCCCTATTTTTTAAATTATTATTTCTATTTATGCAGTCGATTGGAAGCCAGTTCCAATTTTCTATTAACAATCTTTTCCATCATTTATCTTATATCTGTAAACACGTATGTTCTCCATAAACTGGAAATGACTTCAAGGCACATACCACACACACAAAGACTGATAAAATGATGCACGGCATGGAGTGAGCATGTGGAGAGCTTTCCTCCTTCTCTTATGTAAAATTAGAATCCAGAGGTTACTTGATGAAGCTGAATGGTAAGACTCAGACTGAATCCTAATTAGTCTGGGACAAGAGTTGGAGAACTCCTTGATGTCTGACTTGTTCACTGTGGAAGCAGAATGTTGGATAGGTCTTCAGTCTGTTGACATAGTGCCTCTTACAATGCATAAAACCTGTCATACAGAGAAGCAAAGCTGGTTGTGAAGAGCTTTAGGACTGCATGTAAATGGCTACTTGAGTCTCTTATCATGTTGCCACCCTTCCGACTGCCCTGGCTCAGAGAAGCTTAGAACTGACACAGTTTTGGTAATAAGCACGAAAGAACTTAAACTATGTTTATCACACTATACTCTTAAAGTGCTACTATTCCACTTTGACTCCTCTAGCTGCCTCCTGTTGCATTCTGGGATT
>NC_056522.1:269179098-269181114 GCF_019175285.1 Sceloporus undulatus
CAGCTGATATGACTAAGGGCTGTGTCTTAAAGGTACCTTACATCACAGCTGCATTCTCTCTTTCTTGCCTTCTGCTGCTCCCCATACTGATTTGCTTATCTGTGGTCTGGCATTGTTGCCAACAAGTGCGATGTAGCGAACAAAAACTTAGGCAACTCTGTCCAAGTTCATTGGCACTGCATGTCAAAGACGAGGTTGTTTGGAGGAGGCTTTAGAAAAAGAAAAGAAGCCATTTATAGTACCGACTACATTCGCTAAGGAGACAAAAAGAGAGAGAGAGAGGTTCTGGAAGCTTTTTTGTTTTGTTTTATGTCTGAAACATCAATGTAAATAAGCTAACAATTTCATCTGCTATTGCACTTTTAGAAAATGATGATGCAGTTAAAGTTATTTTTCTGCCTGTTTATGTATCTTTCACTATTCTAGAGTGGTTCTGTTGATCTAGTCCTTTCATGCTTAGGCAAGCTATTAAAGAATGAGTACAAATATTTATTATAATATATACTTCATAGGGGAAATGGGTGATGCTTATATATAGATGTACCTGTATATGTACATATTACTAAAGGAATAAGAGGTAAATTGGCTTAGGAACATGTTGCAGAATCTTAAGCCCTGTTTCTCAATTTCCTCTAACTGTATAGTCTGCCATGGTCTATTCAGGGTTCTTTTCCTAGCAATGGATTTGGAAGTCAGCACAAACTAGTTTGCTAGATCCAGTTTTCAAAGAAAACTAAAGGATTCCAGAGTTGGAAACTCAGAAATGGGAGAATATATGTGTGCATGAGATGGTAGGGGGATATATATATATTTACTTTATTTTATTTTATTTATGGTATTTATACCCCACCCTTCAGCCCTAAAGGCTATCAGAGCGGCTTACAGTTAGTATTTTTAATTAGACGGTTCCCTGCCCTCAGGCTTACAATCTAAAAGACACGACACAAAAGGAGAAGGGAATGATGGAGGGAAAGGGGATGAGGTCCAGTGGTTCTTCTCTCCCTCTGAGGCCTGGACCAAGGCAGATGGATTGGAGGGAGGGTTCTTCTTCTTCAGGCTAGCCCTGGTGGAGCTGGGCCTGCCTGTTCACTCCCTCACCGGCTGAAGGATAAAACATTATTTGAAGCCTCATCTGAATTGAGCCTCCATTTCCTAGACATTCTCTTCCTCACTCCCAGATTTCAAGAAGCAGGACATTTTTTTTTTGTATTGTGTTTTTAAATGGCTGTAAGCAGCCTTGAATTCTGGGTTGGGGAAAATGTGGGATATAAATAAATAAATTTTCAGATTTCTTAAGTGAAAATGGAAACCACCCCATAATGCCTCATGAATATTGGGGGATGGAAAGAGAAGTCAGATGCACAGTTGACTTGAGCTACTGCCACCTTTTCTATAACCATTATCTACTTCTGGGTGGCAGTGTTAAGGCCAGTATTTTAATTCATTAATACAACTTTTCTGAAATTCTCTGTTTGATCTATATCTGTAACAGATTAGTGCAAATATGTCTTCTCTTGCAGCCTAGTTAGTTGTACTTATTTGGGTCTTTTCCATACAGAGCTGTACTGTAAGGGCTGACTTTCATGTGTGTCATCATGTTTACCAGATTTAGGAAATATCCTTGTACATCAGAAAGGATCAGAAAAACTGTAAGAGGGAAGTGTCACTGTGGGGGCATGCATATATCATACTTGTTGAAGCATGTGAACAACCTGTGGAATCAACACACTGCTTGTAAACTTCAGAGTCAGAGCTAAGTTCACTTTATCATATTTTACTTTGGAAATATTCATTATGTCCTGCCATAGGCACAATGATTACTAACCAACTGTTGAAATGTTGCATGTAACAGCCATTGTACCTAAGGAAGATTTTTCCCTCTTAAAAATAGTTGAACGTACTAGTTAATTTTGCTTGCATAGTGTCTCTTTCTGGCTGAACATCTTAGCTTACTGTTTATTGTAATCTGTCAGGAATTGATAGAGTCATTTAAATATTCTTTTATCTTCTTTTTTA
>NC_056522.1:269181214-269184377 GCF_019175285.1 Sceloporus undulatus
ACTCCAGACTGTGAAGTTTACCTCATAAGAGAGACCATGGGTTCCACCACAATGTGAGCCAGCTTCAAGACAGAATGGAATAGACTGGCTGTTCACACTACGTTTTAAACCGGTTTGCAAACTGGTTTAAATTGAGGTAGTTGACATTACCACTGGGTTTTTCTGACCCACATTCAGAGGTTGTTCACACTTGAACTGGATTTTCCTGACGTGAAATCAGGGGAGTGGTGCAAATCCCCCTTAACCTGTTTTTTTTTTTTTTTTTGGAGACAGGAATTTCATAGGTTATTTTCAAAAGAACCAGGTATTTTGGGGGGAGGGGCTGCCAATGGGAATTCAAAGTCGATCCAATTCGGATCATCCCATCACCTCTGTTCTTCCTCCTCTCCCTTGCCTCTTGCTTTCTTCTTCCTCCTCCTCATCAGTGCCCGCCGCTGCATCTGCCAGGATCGAATCTCTCCATGACATTTTACCCTGTTCCCAAATGTGAATAGGAATAGGGATAAAATGTCACGGGGAGATTCGATCATGGCAAATCAATGGAAATAACCCAGTTTCCACACCGGGTTATTTCCTAGTGTGAATGGACCCTCTGTAATTCTGTCAGTTGACTCAAGTTGCATCCACACTGCAGAAATAATCCGGTTTGACACTACTTGATAACTGCCATGGTGTAATGCTATGAAATTCTGGGAATTGTAATTTGCAAGCTTTGGTCTGGTGCTAGAATTCCCAGAATTCCATCGCATTGACTCATTATAGTAAAAATTATTTCTGCGGTGTGGAAGCAGCCACAGACTTGGATGGGAACTTCCCACAATACCCAAGCACACCCATGCAGTTGATGTTTTCAGAATACAATTTTTGCGATTATATCACAGGGCTGGGAAACTGTTGGAAGTTGCAGGGCCACACTGGCCTTCCAGGGCCTCATTCACACTTACTTCTTGATTCACGTCCTTCACTGATTCCTGAAACCAGTTCAGCAAACAGTGTGGTTCCCACTATGTTTGTGTCGGTTTCAAGAGCTTGAAGCGTCAGCCATGGCTTCCCCACCATGTCTCCCTCTGTCCTTCCTGGCCATACTGGGGGTGGAGGAGAGGCTGGGGCAGAAAGAGAGAGGCAGGCTGGCAGGACTGAGGATGAAGCATGGAGGTATGGCCGGGAAAGCCGCTGCCAGTGGGAACCACGGCGGATTTGAATCCAGTTCAATTCCACCTGGTTCCCACTTGGGCTAAATCAATTTATTTCCAAATAAATCGATTCAGCCCAAAAAACACCCCATTTTACCAGCATCTTTTTGATACTGGTTAAATGGATAAAAATGGATAAAAACTATGCCCCCACTTTCCGAATCGCTTCAGGGATTCGAATTAAGTGGGAACTATTGTGGTTTAAACTGGATCACAATCTGGTTTAAATCGTAGTGGGAACAACTCCAAGGAGAACTTGGAGGGCTACATGCTGGCAAAAAAAAGTATCTAATTTAGGTGGCCCAAACACCTTCTAGGTATTGTGGGAGCTATGTTTGTCATGTTGCTTTCTGTTTTAAAAATTGTCTCTTTGGATGCATCTATACTATATAAATAATGCAGTTTTACACCACTTTAACTGCCATGGCTTCATCCTACAGAATCCAGGGATTTGCAGTTTTGTGAGGTGTCAGAACCCTTGGCAGGGAAGGTTGCAGTCTTTGTAACATTACAAATCTCAAGATTCCATATGATGGCGCTACTGCCCTTAAAGGGATGCCAACCTGCTTTATTTATACAGTGTAGAAGCACCCTTTATGCCCTCTAAAGGACATTTGGGGGAAATCGAAAAACTATTTTTGGCCCTTGGGGACCTCAGAGGCTAGAACAGCCTGGGGAGTTGCATGCATACCCAGTCCACACTTTGCTCACTCCAGCTGTTGCTCACTCCGGCTGTGCCAGACTATACTTCAGGGAGGTTCAATTCAAAGACTGTTACAGACTGCCAAAATAAAGCTGCTTTGGGTCTCTTTGGAGGTATGCTGTTTAAATGATGCATGCATCCTAAGAATCCGGAAGCTGCACCAAAGCTGCACTCCAGTGCTTAGGAACTGAGTGTGGCTTTGGCATGACCACCAGACTCTTAGGACCCATGCATCATTTAAATAGCATACCTCCAAAGAGACCCGAAGCAGCTTTATTTTGGCAGTCTGTAACAGGCCTAATAGACATGTTTGTCTGGAAAACCAGTATGCAAAGGGATCTTGTAGCATCTTTGAGACTAAATGGAAGTTGGTAGCATGAGCTTTTGTAGACTTGAACCTACTTCCTCAGGTTCATGTTATATTCCAGGGTAACACTGTTACTTCCTTCAGTAGCACTTCAGCCAGCCTGCATTGTCTCCTTTCATCTGTGTTAAACTGTTTAGCTCTAGCAACTATTTTTCAGCCACAGGACACAGTATGGGGTGGATGTGGGAGAAGGGAGAAGATGCTACAGTAGGCAGAGCCTGAGGCATACTGCTGCTCATAGCAGAAATCTGCACCACAGCCACCCAAAAAAGTAAAAAGGAGGATGGTGAGAGACATGGCACACATGGGTGTTTCTGCCTACAGTAGCTCCTCACTACACCTGCTTCTCTCTCCTGGGCTGGCTGGTTGTGGGAGGGAGCTGCCTGAGATGTCTTGTTCTAATTCTCTTGTAATGCTAGTGTTAGATTACTTCACTGCCCCAAGCCACAGATCCTTGTGCACAGGCAAAAGGCTTAGGAAAAGTTTCTGTCTCCATGCCAGTGTTTACAGGGCCCAGAAAGTGAAGAAAGCTTAGAAGAAGGGTCAAGTTCGAACTGCTGGAAATAAGAGGAAATTAGGGTTCAAAGAGACAGCTGTGTTAGTCTGGAAAATCAGTATGTAGAGGGATCTAATACCACCTTTGAGACTGAGGGGCTAAACAGACCAGCATAAAACCCAGCATTTGGGGCAGAGTGGGGGCATGCCGACTGCCTGCTACCTGCCCCAACTCCACCCCGATGCTGGCATCACGCCGTCCACTCACCCACATGTGAAGATAAAATGCTGTCTTGGACTCTTTGGAAGAAACAAAGCATTTAAATGTATAGAATTGTTGCTATACCAAGCAATTATATAACTTCTAAAATTCTCTTTGGCGGGTTATAGACTGCCCATTTGGGG
>NC_056522.1:269184477-269198670 GCF_019175285.1 Sceloporus undulatus
GGGGGGGCTCAGTAGCTGCCGAACCAGGAGGTGAAGTCGAGGAGCTCCTGTTCCTCGGGGCTGAGGGCGCCCTCGTAGCCGCTCTCGTCGGAGGAGTAGGCGGAGCGGGGCGAGGCGGGCACGGAGGCCGAGGAGGAGAGGGAGCCGGCGCTGGCCTCGGGGCCCGGGGCGGGCAGGAAGGGCCGGGCGCCGTCGTGCTCGCGGAGGAGCTGCTGGAGGGCGCGGATGTACTCGACGGCCGAGCGGAGGGTCTCCACTTTGCTCATCTTCTTGGCGGCGGCCCCGTTGGGCACGTGCTGCCGCAGGGTCTGGAAGCCCAGGTTGACCAGCTTCACCCGGTTCCGCTCCCGCTCGTTCCGGCGCGCCACCGCCGCAGAGCCCGGGCCTCCTCCTCCTCCTCCTCCTCCTTGTGCCGCCGCCAGCCCCGCCGGGAAGGCCAGGCGCCGCTTGCAACGGAGCAGCTCCGGGGAGCTGGAGCGGCGGCGGCGGCGCTTGGAGGAGCCTTTGCAGCGCCCCGACGGAGCAGCGGCCCCAGCAGCAGCCGAAGCCCTGGCCGGGTCCGGGCATCCCTTGGCGGCGGCGGCGGCGTCCCAGGGGGGCTGGGGGTGGTGCCCGGGGGCGGAGGGGCAGCCCTTGAGCCCCGCGAAGCCCGGCCCGGGCAGCGGGTAACAGCTCCGGCCCTCAGCGGAAAGCATGGCCATCCCGCCGCCTCCGACGACGCCGTTCATCTTGGCGCATCGACGCGGCGCCCTTGGCGGAGGAAGGCTGCAAAGCGGGGCGAAGGGGTCCCGGGGAAGGAGCAGCGGGTCCCTTCCCTCTCTGTGTCCGGGGCTGCTCTGAGGGCAGCTGCTGCCCGGCGCGGACCCTTTATCCGCCCCGCGCGCGGGAGGAGGAGGAGGAGGAGGAGGAGGATGCCCCGGGAGCAGCACGCGACGCGCCGCGCGCCACACGCCCCCCTCCCGCCCCCAGCCCCTCCCCTTGGGCTTGCTCCATGCTCGGCCTCCGCCCAAGAGCAAGAGCCCCAGGGCCGCTTCGCACGCCCGGCGCGTGCCTCCCTCCCCGGCAGCCAGCCCTCCTCGACCCAGCGGCAGCAGCCAGCCAGCCCCGCATTGGCACGGCCTCCCAGGGAGCCCGGGTCCAAGGAGCCCCGCGGAGGCAGGCAGGCAGCCACGCGCCCTTTCTCTTGCTTTCCTCCTTCTCTTGGCACCACCCGAGGCAACGCTTGTGGCTCCTGGGAACCGCCCTCCACTCCATCTCTCTCGACCCATGGCCAACCTTCTATCTTTCTTTCTTTCTGTGGAGGGGACATCTCTGTTCGTGAAATGGAAATGTCCGGAAAATGTTGCTTTCTGTTTACATACAGCGTCCTCCGAAAAGCAAAATTGCGAAATTGTGCCTAACACACCTGGATAACCCCAGGCTCTGTCCAGGTTCTGTTCCAGGTTCCCCCCCAAATCCCAAGCCCCCCCGCGCCCCCCTGCTCTGCCCCCCAGGCCCCTGAGGAAGGGGCCACCCCCAACCCCCCCCCCCCGCCCTCCGCTGCTCTGTCCAGCTCCTGCAACTCATACTCGCGACCCTTTTAATACACTCCATCCATCTAGCATGTGGCCTTCCTCTCTTTCTACTTCCCTCCAGCCTTCCTAGTATAATTGTTGTTTTCCCAATAATTCATGCCTTCTTAAGACGTGTCCAAAATACACCAGCATAAGATTTGTCATCTTGGCTTCCAGAGAGATTTCTGGCTTGAACTACTCTAGAACCCATTTGTTTGCCTTTTTGGCTGTCCACAGAATCCTTAGCACTCTTCTCCTTCAGCACCACATCTCCAATGAATTGATTTTCTTCCTATCTTCTTGCTTCGCTGTCCAGCTCTTACATCCATTCATGGTAATAGGGAATACGGTGGCTTGTATGATTCTGACTTTGGTGCTGAGTTGTGCGTCTGCATTTTAGCATCTTTTTTGGTACTTTCATAGCCACTCTTTCCATTTCTAATCTTCTCCTGACTTCCTGGCTGCAGTCTCTGTATCTGTCAATGTTTCATCCCAGCTGCAAGCCCCAAAAGGCCCAGGGCTCCAGAGGCCACCTTGGCTCCCTTGTGCCTTCCCAGAGGAGTGAGGGGAAAGAAGGGTCTTCAAGGTTGCCTCTTCACTGGAGAAATAAACCGGTTTGACTTCACTTTAACTGCCCTGGCTCCATGCTGTGGAATTCTGGAATACTAGTTGGTTGTGGAGATTTTGGACTTCAAATCCCAGAAGCCTCAACCATGTTGGCCAATAGTCTGGGATTCTGGGAGCTGATGTCCAAAATTCCCTAAAGAGCACAGTTTGGGGACCACTGCCCTGTGTTGTTGCTAGAATTTTGCATCTAGCACCAAAGTCCATGCTTGCACAGTGGTATCAGAGAGAATGGATAGCCTCTCTTGCACGAGGGTAAACTAGGAAGCCACCTTAGGGCAGAATGCACCAACCTATGGTTTCACACAGAGGCCAACCTGGAATCTAATTTTCAACTAAAAACAACTCAGGAATTAGGAGGGAGCATATGCATTATGAAAAGTGTTCTGGTACTGAAGAATGCCCCCAACCCTAATGTTGATTTTAAGGCATTGTAACCTATGTTAAAGAAGTCCGAAAACTTCAGATTCACAGCACCCACCTGGATTTAGAACTGTAGCATTAGTCCAGGTCAGCAAGAGAACTAATTTTAAACAAGTGGCTATTTAAAGCTACTACTCCATGATTTCACCATTAGTGGAATTTGATGTATAGGCACACACATAGAATCATAGAATCATAGAGTTGGAAGAGACCACAGGGGCCATCCAGTCCAACCCCCTGCCATGCAGGAAAGCACAATCAAAGCATCCCCGACAGATGGCCATCCAGCCTCTGCTTGAAGACCTCCAAGGAAGGAGACTCCACTACACTCCGAGGGAGTTTGTTCCACTGTCGAACAGCCCTTACTGTCAGGAAGTTCCTCCTAATATTGAGGTGGAATCTCTTTTCCTGCAGTTTGCATCCATTGCTTTGGGTCCTAGTCTCTGGAGCAGCAGAAAACAAGCTTGCTCCCTCCTCAATATGACATCCCTTCAAATATTTGAACAGGGCTATCATATCTCCTCTTAACCTTAACATGCAGCCCAGACCTATACATGGTTCACACAAAATTAATTCCCACTATTTTCAACAGGTCTGAAGCCAGTATATTTAGGATTACAGCCTAGCAGTGCCATCCTGTCTATCGGAGCTCAGTAAGGTTTACTCCCTGTAAGTGGCAATCAGATTGCAGCCTCCGTCTTCTGAATATTTCTACAACTGCGAATTAAGTCAGAGTAAATGTAGTGTTAGACCTTGCCAGTGTGCTAGGTGGGAGGTTGACATTGGCATTGCTATGGACATGCCTGGAAATAACCATTTTGAGAAGGTGGCGTGCACTCAAAATGCATTGACTCAGACTGCCCTGGTATTTGCTGTGATTTTCATCAAATAATAATTTTATGATTCAGTCTAGTACACAAAAATATCCCAGCATATCACAAGCTTCCAACAGAGACTAGTGCTTTTAAAAGCAGGCTAAGAAAAAACGAGTGAGTTGGGATACTCTGTAAAACTACTGACCATTCAACTAGACAGAAAAGGAGACAGCACCAAGGTTTTTTGCATACCATTGCCCTCACCTATGACACACCTACAGCGTGTTTTCCCACTTCTTCTGCTTTAAATGAAAGAAATTCATTAAAAGGGCCAACTTGCCTGTCCCCTCAGGATCACTTGGAAGAGAGAATGCTGTAAAACCTTGCCTTTCTGTTGCACTGGAAACACTGTAAATTGTCAGTGTTACTTTTAAGTTTAGAGGTGTTTATACCATAACAAGCCTCCTCTGCAACATTTATTTAATTGCCACATAAAAACCTTTCATCAGCTCTAGGCTGGGTTACAGTTTTGCAAAAGTTATCCAAAGAAATTTTGAAAGGTGTTTTGTTGCCAAAATACAGTGCTTTGCATTTCAAGAGTCATAAGCAAATGTTCAAGATGGTGCAAAAGGCAGAAGGAAAATTGTCCCTGCATTTCATTTGCGTGTCCTTGCTGCTTTAACCTGTTTCTAGAATCATCTAATTCTTTCCACTTTCAGCACAAGGCTCCACTCTGAAAAAATCTTATATCTGATCCACTCTTGATCCTGAGTACTGACAAAGCTTTTAGGCTTAGGTTTAGCCATAGGGCTTCTCTGTGGCAGAAACCTGCAGGTTCTGAATTCTTTGCAGTGAAGCCTGGAAGGGAAGCCATTGTGCTGCCCTTTCACATAGTTAAGAGAAATCCTTTCAGTGTTCTTTGCCGTCTGCTTGGATTTTCACCAGCTTGCATAATTAGTCATCCCCAGACTCCGCTATCTAATTGTTCACTTCTACATGCACCCCACTGAATGCACTTACAAACAAATTTAAGGAATATTGGTTCCTTGAAAAACAGGCTACCTACCTCCAACATTGTAAGATCGATTCTCTCTCTCTCTCTCTGATGTGTGTGTGTGTGTGTCTTCTGGTGACTTATGGAGACCTCATGAATTTCATGGGGTTTTCTCAGGCAAGAAATACCCAGAGATGGCTTTATCAATTTCTTCCTCTGAAATATATCCTACAGCATCTGGTATTCATTGCTGGTCTCCCATCTAAATATTGTCTACTTATTCTAAAAATTCTTTTTCCCATTCTTTAATTGGCTGTTGATCCAGGATTTTTAAGCTTAGTGAGTAAGTGAGAAACTTTGGCCAGGTCCTCACAGGCCAGAATACTCCAGGACTAGCCCAGAGATTTCTAGCCCCAAAGCTTCCTCAACATCCCCCTTCCATTACGTTGGGCACTCCACTGTGATGCTAGGTGACCATTTGCATGCGGCTCCTGCTGTGTTGCCTGCTGCCATGGGTCACTCGCTCTGAGGTCAGAATGAGCTGAGCACCTCTTTCTCACTTGAGAGTGAATGACTCAGAGTGGCAGTGGGTGGCAGAGCAGGACACATTGTAAACAGCCACCCAGTGTTGCAAAGGAGGGCTACAGATCTTCCAGAAAGATCTGGAGAAAGGATAAAAACTGTTTTAAGGGGAATATATCTTGGGTTTGAGCCTAAACAGGAAAGACATAGTGCAGACAGTTTGCACCAGAACTGGGGACTGGGCCCCATGTTGTCTGGACTATTTTGTTTGGAGGAGGGAGGAGGCTGATTTATTTGGCCTTGCAGAGAGGGCCACATCAGACTTTTGGGAAGGCACAATTTTAACTGCTATGATTCTATTTGGAATCTTGGATTGTGGCTTGATGAAGCACCAGAGTACTCTGACAGGCCAGGCTGAATACCTCACCAAACTAGAAATCTCAGGATTCCATAGATGATTAATGATAGTAAAGTGATTTCAAACTGCTTTATTTTGTCATGTGGAAACCATATATGTCTAAGGTAGAATTGTGACCTTTTAGCCCCCTCCTATTACCCACAGAGCAGGAACATCAAATATGAACAGACTCACATCAAGAATTGTACAACTGCACAGATCTATTTATAAAGAAGCTGTTCTCAGCCCAGTCAGTACTAGGTAATGAGAAATAAGTAGTCTTCAACAAGGTTATAAAAAGACAGGTCTGGTTCTACTAGTAGAACTCTGGGCAATTTAGAAAGTTCACAAAGAGTTTCTGACTCAAGATTGTTTTAACAATTACAAAAATGAAATTACATCATTTTGTAAATTGTATTATTGAGTTTTGTGTAATGAGCAACAAATTTTTGTAGGGAAGGTCTGTGAGCTCTCTCCAGTCTGGACTCTGAACCAATGCTGGGTTTAGAATTCTTTAATGTTTTGTTGCACCAGCCTTGTTGGGAAATTAAAGGCCGGTTACAGACCGCGTTTTAGTGAGCACGCACGGGTACAAAAGGGCGGTGCTTCTGCACCGCCCTAACCCTAGTGCGTGCTCGTCATGCACTAAACGGTGGCGGCCCTTCCATATGGCCGCCGCCGGAGGACGTCACGGCCACGCCGCTCTTAGACGGGGCGCGCGGATGTGACGTTCTCAATCCGCGGCAGGGGCCTAGGCGCCCTTTCCGTGGACCAGGAAGGAGCTCCGTTTCGGAGCTCCTTCCTGGTCTGCGGCGCCGCTTTGCTTCGCTGGGCGCAGCCTTCAGAGGCTGCGCCAGCGAAGCAAGGGAGAAAGGGCCAAGCGGCCCTTTCTCCCCTCCCCGCCGCGCGGGGTGTCCTTGGGGGGCTTGAAGCCCAAGGACACCCCTTCAGGCTGCGGGAAGCGGCGTTTTGTGCTTCCCCGCAGCCGTGAAAAGCGGCAGATCGGGGCATAGCGCTGCCGGTGTAGCCGCGAAGCCCCGATACTCCGGGAAAGGGTGTCCAGACCGCCCAAATGGGCAGTCTATAACCCGCCAAAGAGAATTTTAGAAGTTATATAATTGCTTGGTAGAGCAACAATTCTATACATTTAAATGCTTGTTTCTTCCAAAGAGTCCAAGACAGCATTTTATCTTCACATGTGGGTAGTGGACGGCGTGATGCCAGCATCGGGGTGGAGTTGGAGCAGGTAGCAGGCAGTCGGCATGCCCCCACTCTGCCCCAAATGCTGGGTTTTTATGCTGGTCTGTTTAGCCCCTCAGTCTCAAAGGTGGTATTAGATCCCTCTACATACTGATTTCCAGACTAACACAGCTGTCTCTTTGAACCCTAATTCCTCTTATTTCCAGCAGTTCGAACTTGACCTTCTTCTAAGCTTTCTTCACTTCTGGGCCCTGTAAACACTGGCATGGAGACAGAAACTTTTCCTACCTTTTGCCTGTGCACAAGGATCTGTGGCTTGGGGCAGTGACGTAATCTAACACTAGCATTACAAGAATAGAACAAACTCTCAGGCAGCTCCCTCCCACAACCAGCCAGCCCAGGAGAGAAGCAGGTGTAGTGAGGAGCTACTGTAGGCAGAAACCCCATGTGTGCCATGTCTCTCACCATCCTCTTTTTACTTTTTTGGGTGGCTGTGGTGCAGATTTCTGCATGAGCAGCAGTAGGCCTCAGGCTCTGGCCTACTGTAGCATCTTCTCCCTTCTCCCACATCCACCCCATACTGTGTCCTGTGGCTGAAAAATAGTTGCTAGAGCTAAACAGTTACGTTTTAGTTAACACAGATGAAAGGAGACAATGCAGGCTGGTGAAGTGTACTGAAGGAAGTAACAGTGTACCCTGGAATATAACATGAACTGAGGAAGTAGGTTCAAGTCTACAAAAGCTCATGCTACCAACTTCCATTTAGTCTCAAAGATGCACAAGATCCCTTTGCATACTGGTTTTCCAGACAAACATGTCTATTAGCCTGTTACAGACTGCCAAAATAAAGCTGCTTCGGGTCTCTGGAGGTATGCTATTTAATGATGCATGGGTCCTAAGAGTCTGGTGGTCATGCCAAAGCCCACACTCAGTCTAAGCACTGGAGTGCAGCTTTGGTGCAGCTTCCGGTTTCTTTAGGATGCCAATGTCATCATTTAAAACACGCATGAACCTTACCAAAGAGACCCAAAGCACGTTTATTTTGGCAGTCTGTACAGTCTTTGAATTGAACCTCCTGAAGTTATGTCTGGCACAGCCGGAGTGAGCAACAGCTGGAGTGGAGCAAAGTGTGGACTGGGTATGCATGCAACTCCCCAGGCTGTTCTAGCCTCTGAGGTCCCCAAGGGCAAAAATAGTTTTCGATTTCCCCCAAATGTCCTTTAGAGGGCATAAAGGGTGCTTCTACACTGTATAAATAAAGCAGTTTGCATCCCTTTAAGGGCAGTAGCGCCATCATATGGAATCTTGAGATTTGTAATGTTACAAAGACTCTCCCGCCAAGGGTTCTGACACCTCACAAACTGCAAATCCCTGGATTCTGTAGGATGAAGCCATGGCAGTTAAAGTGGTGTAAAACTGCATATTATATATAGAGATGCATCCAAAGAGACAATTTTAAAACAGAAAGCAACATGACAAACATAGCTCCACAAACCTAGAAGGTGTTTGGGCCACCTAAATTAGAACTTTTTTTTGCCAGCATGTAGCCCTCCAAGTTCTCCTTGGAGTTGTTCCACTACGATTTAAACCAGATTGATCCAGTTTAAACCACAATAGTTCCCACTTAATTCGAATCCCTGAAGCGATTCGGAAAGTGGGGGCATAGTTTTATCCATTTTTATCCATTTAACCAGTATCAAAAAGATGCTGGTAAAATGGGGTGTTTTTTGGGCTGAATCGATTTATTTGGAAATAAATTGATTTAGCCCAAGTGGGAACCAGGTGGAATTGAACTGGATTCAAATCCGCCGTGGTTCCCACTGGCAGCGGCTTTCCCGGCCATACCTCCATGCTTCATCCTCAGTCCTGCCAGCCTGCCTCTCTCTTCTGCCCAGCCTCTCCTCCACCCCCAGTATGGCCAGGAAGGACAGAGGGAGACATGGTGGGGAAGCCATGGCTGACGCTTCAAGCTCTTGAAACCGACACAAACATAGTGGGAACCACACTGTTTGCTGAACTGGTTTCAGGAATCAGTGAAGGACGTGAATCAAGAAGTGTGAATGAGGCCCTGGAAGGCCAGTGTGGCCCTGCAACTTCCAACAGTTTCCCAGCCCTGTGATATAATCGCAAAATTGTATTCTGAAAACCAACTGCATGGGTTGCTTGGGTATTGTGGGAAGTTCCCATCCAAGTCTGTGGTGCTTCCACACCGCAGAAATAATTTTTACTATAATGAGTCAATGCATGGAATTCTGGGAATTCTAGCACCAGACCAAAGCTTGCAAATTACAATTCCCAGAATTTCATAGCATTACACCATGGCAGTTATCAAGTAGTGTCAAACCGGATTATTTCTGCAGTGTGGATGCAACTTGAGTCAACTGACAGAATTACAGAGGGTCCATTCACACTAGGAAATAACCCGGTTGTGGAAACTGGGTTATTTCCATTGATTTGCCATGATCGAATCTCCCCGTGACATTTTATCCCTATTCCTATTCACATTTGGGAACAGGGTAAAAGTCATGGAGAGATTCGATCCGGCAGAGCAGCGGCGGGCACTGATGAGGAGGAGGAAGAAAAGCAAGAGGCAAGGGAGAGAGGAAGAACAGAGGTGATGGGATGTCCGAATTGGATCGACTTTGAATTCCCATTGGCAGCCCCTCCCCCCAAAAACCTGGTTCTTTTGAAAATAACCTATGAATTCCTGTCTCAAAAAAAAAAAAAAAAAAAACCAGGTTAAGGGGGATTTGCCCACTCCCCTGATTTCACGTCAGGAAAATCCAGTTCAAGTGTGAACAACCTCTGAATGTGGGTCAGAAAAACCCAGTGGTAATGTCAACTACCTCAATTTAAACCAGTTTGCAAACCGGTTTAAAACGTAGTGTGAACAGCCAGTCTATTCCATTCTGTCTGAAGCTGGCTCACATTGTGGTGGAACCCATGGTCTCTCTTATGAGGTAAACTTCACAGTCTGGAGTATGACTGTTAGAATAAAATAGGACCTTTCAACATGGGGGGGGGGGTTGCACTCAGATCCGCAGTCACTCCTGTTCTAGCAATGCAAAGCGTGATTTTTTTTACACCAAATCCAGAGTCACTCCTCTCTAGCAATTCAGATGAGGTTAAAACGTCATGTTTTTCCACACCTGGTTGCCTTTCTGTTGTCCTTCCCAAGTGAAGGAGAAGCTAAGTCAGTTCGATTCCAAGCAAGTCACGTGATGCGGACTCAAGCAAAGGGGAGTGAGTGCACATTGTATTACCACACCAGAGCATACTTTGAGTTCAACGATTCGAATCGGCACCCTGGGCATGCCAGTGGGGCTCTGGATGCTGCCTCCTTCCCTCCCCCTCCTTAGCTGTCACCTTCATTGAGGTAAGGAGGAGGCAGGAGATGGTGAGATCGGTGACAGGTTGAAGGAGAGGAGCAGATGGGGTCTAGGAGCAGTCAGGGGATGATGGATAGGTCGCTGGGGGCTCCCTGGGGCCAGGAACAGGTAGCAGGAGAAGGCAGGGGATGATGGTTAGCTCGCTACGGGTACCTGGGGCCAGGATCGGGATGCAGGAGCAGTCAGGGGTGATGGGATCGGTGGGAGGCTGAAGGAGGGGAGCAATCAGGGTCTAGGAGAAGGCAGGGGATAGGGATTGTGGCAGGCTGAAGGAGGAGAGCAGATCGGGGTCTAGGAGGACGCAGGGGATGCAGGGGATGAGGGATCGGCTGGTGGGCGAGAGGAGGAGATGGCATGAAGGAGGAGGGGAATGACAGAGCAGGATGCAAGGGCCAAGGGGGTAGCATCGGAGTGCTTTTCCACACCAGACCAAATCGCAGTGCAATTGAAGGCAGCCGGAAGCGAATTCTCTGGAATCACTTTTCTCCGTTTTTACCAAAATGAGGGGTGACTTCAGAAACACTGCTGAGAAAATTTGCAAGGGGCTCTCATAGAAATCAATGGCGTCTGATAAAACAGTCACTTTAGACATGAAACCGCATCATTGGAAGTGCAATCACTTCGGAAGTGAGCTGGAACTGAGCCACAAACACCACCAAAAGCTCCATGTGATATACTCCATAGTCAGATTTTCATACTTTCCCAGTAATCATGGGATAAATTTATACTTTCTGCATTGTGGTGCACCTTAGCCATATATTCCTTGTCTCCCCTGCTCCATGTTTATGGAGCATTACAAATATCTCCTTTTCAAGTATTCCATGCATCTCTGGCTACATCCACAGACAATCAGCTTTCTTCAAGATTCCTTGACTATTTGGGGTGGGGGGGGGGGGACAACACAATTCCTGTGCCATTTTTAGGGGAAGACAAAGAAAGTACCTTTTAATTTCAGATTTGAATCATTATAACTCAGTCTTGGCATTGTAACTTCCAGATTTGAGGTTTTTTAGGTTTAAAGCCAGGGTGGTAGGGAAAAAGCCACAATAAATTCCATATTCCCTTGTGCTCAAAATCCATACCTTGTCTGGAAGGAGGAGTGTATTATATTTTAACATTATTTTACATGGTAATTACAGGGCCAGCAAGTGTAGTCTTCAAGCATTGGACTATGATCTGGAGACCAGGGTTCAAATTCCCACTCGAGCATAAAAATCCACTTGATGAGCCTGGGTAAGTCACACTCTCTCAGCCTCAGAGGATGGCAATGGCAACCCCCCACTGAAAAAAATACCAAAAAGCCCTGGTTTGATAATTTAAAACTTGTTGCCATAAGTTAAAAATGACTTGGAGGCACAACAACAAAATTGAGGTGCCTTGGACTATACATACCAATTATTTGACTGTAAGTCATACAGAGAGAGAGAGAGAGAGTATATAGTCTGCTTATATACTGCAAATCCATACATGTGATACTGGCAACAATTCTAAAGCAGTTTTCTAATTTGTATGCCCTGACTATCATGTTTTTTTATTGCTTAACTTTAAGGACTTTCATATTCCTTCACATGATGGATGGATCGATGTGTGTGTGTGTTTGCTTTTTCTTGTCAGGTAAATGTCTGTGTTAACACTCGTATTTTCTAACCATTTCCTTCTTTGGCATCCTATTCGCTTACTTTAAATTCATTTGAAAATGCCTGGGTTCTTCTTGGGTTTCTAAGGCTCATCTGAAAACTTTTTTTTTAAAGAATACCATTCCCTACACCACTGGAGTCTTTTTTTAAAAGGGGTTTTTCTCTTGGTTTGATTCTTTTAAGCCAACTACAGTCAAACTTGTTCCCATTCATGGTGGAATCGCATTTTGAATTTTAAGCCTGGCAAGCCCAGCAGCTTGCCTCCTCCCTCCCAACCTCTTCCGCTTTCTCTTCTTGAAAAGAGACAGGCCTGGGTTTAAAAGTTTATTTTAGCTTGATTGTGTGTCTCTGCTAATGCATGTTAATCAGGTTTCACAATGCATCCTTGTGCGGCACCAGAGAATGCAGACTTGGGCTGTGGAACTTTTGTTCTCAGGTAATTGTGATGGTGAAGGGGAGCTTGCCTAATTAATTAGTTAGTGTATGTTTGGGTGAGGGAAAAGAGACCTGGTGATTTATAGTGTACGGCTTTTATTCTCTCTAGCAGGCAAACTCCAAGTGCATAAACCATATTATAGCTGGTAGATGAAAGACGAATGCAGGACCCAGGGCCAACACCTCCTCTTATTTCTGTTTGGGTTAGAGGCGCTTTATACAGGAAGAGAGAAGAATTTCCAGTGCCTGGCTTCTTTGGCAATTTACTGTTTTACAAGCAGTAAGTGTCGAATGGCTTGAAATTATGTTTTCTTTTTTCTTATGCCATTCTCAAAGATTCACCAGAGATTCAAGTAGGAGTGTAGCTTGGGGTGGGGAGGAAAGTGTACCACTTCCACTAGGATTCCTGCCTCTCCCCATTATATTTTTCTTCTGGCCCCAAATTTCTAGCAATGCAGCAACTTAAAACTTCAGAAATACAGTTTAAAAAAGAGGTAGGCCAAAAAAAAAAATGAATAAAAGAATACAAATACAAAAGCTATAAGTTATAGGTGTGAAGATTTCCAGTGTCTCAGTCTCGCTAATGAAATTTGAGAACTGAATGAAAAGTTCATTACGAGGGAAGAATTTATTGGGAGGCATTGTTTTACCTCCCCCCAGTAGCTACCTTCTGGATACAAGTCTTCAGTTGTGATATCACACAAAATTGAGCACTAAATAAAGACAGGGATACCCACTGGGCATCAGAAGAAATTTCTTATAAAGCCTGTTATTCTAAAAAAAAAAAATTAACGTGACAGCATGTGGAATAATTACAAGGACTGCAAGTGTCATAGAATCATAGAGTTGGAAGAGACTACAAGGGCATCCAGTCCAACCCCCTGCCATGCAAGAACTCTCAATCAAAGCATCCCTGACAGATGGCCATACAGCTCTGTTCAAAGACCTCAAGGAAGGAGATTCCACTACACTCTGAAAGAGTGTATTCCATTGTCGAACAGCTCTTACTATCAGGAAGTTCCTCCTATGTTGAGGTGAATCTCTTTTCCTGCAGTTTGCATCCATTGTTCTGCGTTCTAGTCTCTGGAGCAGCAGAAAACAAGCTTGTTCCCTCTCAATATGACATCCCTTCAAATAGTTAAACACGCTATCATATCACTCTTAACCATTTCTCCAGGCTAAACATCCCCAGCTCCCTAAGTCGTTCCTCATAGTACAGGTTTCCAGGCCCTTCACTATGTTAGTCGCCCTCCTTGGACATGCTCCAGTTTCTCCACATCCTTTTTGAATTGTGGTGCCCAGAACTGGACACAATCCAGGTGGGCCTGACCAAGCAGAAAGAGTGGACATAATACTTCTCTTGATCTAGACACTAACAATACTTTTTTGATGCAGCCTAAAATTGCATTGGCCTTTTTAGCTGCCGCATCGCACTGTGACTCACACGTTGACTCATGTTCAACTTGTAGACTACTGGACTCCTAGTGTGAGATCATGGAATCTTCAGAACAGTGCTCCACAACAACTAAATAAGAAAACAATTAAAGTTTATTGTAAGAACAAGCAAAAGTATCCAACACACACTTTTTTGTCAGGAATAAGGAGGTACACAGCATATGTGTATAACCTCTGAAAGCAAACCATCCCCATTAACCATAAGGTAAGTTAATTGGATAACTTTTCCCGCACATGAGGAATCTCCTCCCCGATGATGTAATGTCCTCCAGTCCGGAATCTTGGGCAACCTCTCCAAACAATTAAGTTCCCACAAAGCATTATCTCCCGCTGCCCTGTGACCTTGAGATAAACCCTCAGCTACAACTAGCCTAAGTAATGATAAATCTTAACAGAACTATAAGCCCCAACATCCCCCACCCCACATATATACATAGCAGCAACATACATATATTAGCAGCATATTAAAATATAGTGAATAGTTAACATAAAAGTCTATTAGCAACAGGCTAATGAGTCAGTTCCCCCTCCCAGCACAGAGACAGTCTCTGCTGGCAGGGTAACTCCCTTACATTCCAACCTAACAGGCAAGCACAGAGTCTAGAAGCAGCCTACCTCTTTCTAGTACATTCTATTACGTACCCATTATACAAACATAACCATTACTTACTTTAATCTATTAATATTCATCCTTAACCCTACCAAACCCTCATGACAGAAACCCCCAAATGAATAAATGAATGAAGGGG
>NC_056522.1:269198695-269199924 GCF_019175285.1 Sceloporus undulatus
CGCATCGCACTGTTGACTCACACTGTTGACTCATGTTCAACTTGTAGTCTATTTGGACTCCTAGTGTGAGATCATGGAATCTTCAGAACAGTGTTCCACAACAAACTAAATAAGAAAACAATTAAAGTTTATTGTAAGAACAAGCAAAAGTATCCAAACACACTTTTTTGTCAGGAATAAGGAGGTACGACAGCATATGGTTTATATAACCTCTGAAAGCAAACCCATCCCCATTAACCAATAAGGTAAGTTAATTGGATAACTTTTCCTGCGCAGTGAGGAATCTCCTCCCCGATGATGTAATGTCCTCCAGTCCGGAATCCTTGGCAACCTCTCCAAACAATTAAGTTCCCACAAAGCATTATCTCCCCGCTGCACCTGTGACCTTGAAGCATAAACCCTCGAGCTACAACTAGCCTAAGTAATGATAAATCTTAACAGAACTATAAGCCCCAACATCCCCCACCCCACATATATACATAGCAGCAACAAACATATATTAGCAGCATATTAAAATATAGTGAATATGTTAACATAAAAGTCTATTAGCAACAGGCTAATGAGTCAGTTCCCCCTCCCAGCACAGAGACAGTCTCTGCTGGCAGGGTAACTCCCTTACATTCCAACCTAACAGGCAAGCACAGAGTCTAGAAGGCAGCCTACCTCTTTCTAGTACATTCTATTACCCATTATACAAACATAACCCATTACTACTTTAATCTATTAATATTCATCCTTAACCCTTAACCTATAACCCTCATGACAGAAACCCCCAAATGAATAAATGAATGAAGGGGGAGTTCTAACACCTAGATCCCTTTCACATATAGTCTTGTTCAGCCAGGTGTCCCCCATCGTATATCTGTGCATTTTATTTTTCCACCCTAAGTGTAATGCCTTACATTTCTCCATGTTGAATTTCATTTTGTTAGATTTGGCCCAACTTTCTAGTCTATTCAGGTCATTTTGAATTTTGATCCTGTCCTCTGGGGTATTAGCTATTCCTCCTAATTTGGTGTCATCTGCAAATTTGATAAGTATGCCCCCAATTCTGTCATCCAAGTTATTGATAAAGATGTTGAATAGCACTGGGCCCAGAACAGAGCCCTGTGGGACCCCACTGGTCACTTCTCTCCAGGATGAAAAGGAGCCATTGTTGAGCACCCTTTGGGTTCGGCCAGTCAACCAGTTACAAATCCATGTAACAGTTACCCTGTCTAGCCCACATT